>NW_028262290.1:128479991-128799713 GCF_047370975.1 Nipponia nippon
ATGGAAAAAGAATTAAGTATGCTGTCCAAGGTCATGTTAAAAGCAGAAGTGGGTAAAAACTAGTTAACATGTGGGTTCGCTTTTGATTTTTTTTTTTTTTTTTTTTATTGTCTGCGGATCCCACCTCTGCTAACACATACAGCTCATGGAGTACAAATTATATGTTCCGGGTGTTCATGTGGAAAATCTGTATGGCCAAAGCATCCCAACAAACCACAGTTCCTGCTGAGTGAGTTAAGAGTCTGTCTTGAGGGAACGAGGGATTCAAAACTCCCCATGCAGGTGAGTGTAAATCTCTTCCTCCTTTCATGGTTTTAGCTTTGCTGGTGGTTTTAATTTCCATTTACAGCCATTGACTGGAATGAAATGAGAGTCTTGGGGTGCTGCTGCATGGTTCATTAACCTCAGGGTTTTTGACAGGCTCTTTCCTTGCTGTGGTTTCTCTGGCTAGCTCTGCTCACTGGAGCGATCCTGAACCTGCTTCCAGTCTTGCCTGCATTCACGGTGTAAAGGAAAGGTGCAGCAGGTGTCAGTTTGCATTGGGAGCAATATCTCATGGCTTCTGAGTCATGCTCTAAAGCCCAAAGGGGCTTTTCTTGCATCGCTTTCCCCTGTACCAAGCCTTTTCCCAAAGCAAGAACTCTGGACACGTTAAACTTGAGATTTTTATTTACTTTTTCATAATAGTAATGAGTTGGAAGTGTTTCTGCATTATGTAATCATATAATTCTGGGTGTTTGGTTTTTTTTAAAAAAAAAAAAAGCCTAGAAACTAGAACCCTGAGTACTGTGGTAAATTTATCCCTTGAAAATTAGTACAGCCCATAAGGAGAAGATGGGATGATGATTGGTTAAAATTAGTCTCCCTCTGAGCTTCTGGCAAAGGATTGCAAAGTGTAATTTATGCAGCAGGCTTTCTAATCCACCAGGCTTCAATAATGTAGTAAAAATATATTAGTAATGTAGATACATGTGGCTGAGGTTAACTGCCTCTGTTGAATTTTTCCAAAGGAAAAAAATCCCTTTTGCTTCGGCAAGCTATGAAGGTTGTCTTAAGGATGAAGTCCAAAACAGGTATTTCAGCTTGATCAACTGATCCTTTGGGAAAAAGCTTTTGTCTTCAAGAGCCAACAGAAAACTGCCACAAGCACCTTGAATGTCTACTGAAGGCAAAACCCAAATCTGGTCTGAGATGCTGGAGTATTGTTGCCCGCAGTCAGCGGGCCTCATGTCTTTGTTATTGTAGGCTGTAAAACACAAACATCTGGCCTGCATAGGTAGACATGGAACAGCGCTGGTGCCAGCAATGCTCTATGGTTTGTGGGACCATGCCTGACCTAGTGAGGAGATGTATTACCTCACTGTGCTGGGCAGCCAGGTACAGTCAAAAATTACAAACTTCAACCCACATAAGGCTTCTAATAATTCACAAAAACGGCTTTGTCTCTCGCCCAGAATGGTTGAAATTGCCTCAGTGCACTTAAAGTCTTACAAAGCATAAAATCCCCAGCAGTTGGTGCTGGGTTGCACTGTCAGGTCCTGTGGCTGGTAGAGGAAGGAACCCCCTCAAGACTCCTCCAGGGTCCCCTTAGTACGGCCTCGCAGGCTGAGCTGCTCCTTGGTTTGCTCACCTGCGGTGAATCCACATGGTTGCCCAGAGCCCATCTGCCTGATAACGTGGCAGCCACTGCCAGGGCAGTTTGCCCACATTTCTGCAGGCTTGGGGCCATCTGAGGATGGACAGCGTAACTCTGCATAAAGCCCTTCCTATGGGGCAGGGATGCCATATGTGGTTGCTAGCAACCACTTCACATGCCAAATAAAATTCCTCAGCAGCAGAAAACAGAAAGTTATCACAGCAGGCCAGCTATATATCCAGATATACAGGAATATGTACTTTGTCAGCCTCGTGTAGGGCTTGTGGAGTGAAGTTTTGGTGTTGTGAGGTGTTCCTGTTAGCCGAAACAAGAGGCAAACTTGTATTCTGTGCAAGGCTTCTATTTTTGGAGGGTAATCATTCATTTTAGTTAAAAAAATTTTTTTCTTAACCCCATGTTTTGCTTTCTAGAAATAGCTCAGCAATCTGAACGTTATCCATGCAAACCTCCACAGAAGTAAAACTTGCTAACTATGAAGGCTCAAGGCTCTGCTCTACCCAGAGTAAGTTGTCTTTGTGCTACTGAAGTCAGTAACACTGTACGCTTGCTTATGTGCTGAGCATCTTGTTCACAAGTATTTGCAATAAGCTGGCAGTGATATTTATTTCATAGAACAAGTGTGGGGTTTTTTTATTCCTCTTCATATCGTCTAAGATACAGACTTCAAGAACTGCTTCTCATTCTCTGTGTCTGAGTCTGTGCTCACATGAGAGCTGTCCGTGAATGTGACCAGAGAATTGGGCTTCTGTCCAATAAACCTAATATTTTATAAAAGGACATATCAGGCAATGTAAACTGCCCTCACAAGAAAAGTTTACATGTCTAAAATGTCTAATGCTTTTTAATCTTCTGCCTCCCTATGTACTGCCAACTTTCTCCAAGACAATCGAGCTTCCTAAGCTGTCCTTTCCAACTGTAAATTATTCTTACGTATCTAGCCAGGAGACAGACTGTGTAGTTGCTGGCCTCTTTCAAATGGATATATTGGGTAATTACAATTAACAAAAACAATTCACAATCAGCTGAAGGATTTTTGTTTTAATTGCATGCATGATAAATGAATACATTAAACTTTAATCTATTTCTAGCAGTTTCATAAGCAGCAGAGGAGCTAACATTAAATACATTATGAATTACTCTACATCCTCTAATCCTGGAGTTTGTGAAGAACTCCGTTTTCCTTTACTTCCTATATCCTGCTCTTTCTAGACCTGAATGAAACATCACACACCAAGGTGGTTGTGCTCAGTTGGGAAGCAATGCTAAAAGAGTGTCCTAGATTTTCTTGGTTCCACCTACATTCACTGCCATTCCCAGATATATTTTTTTCTCCTCCTTTGGCTCACACTGCCTCTCCGCTGGGGTTTGTGGAGTTCCTTTAGAAATTAGCCCATGCTGCAGTTGCCAGAGAAATGCTCTTTGTCTCTGGATTCATGGTTTGCTATTTTTTTTTTTTTTTTAGCATGTAATAATATGTGCATGCCTGGGGACTCACAAAAAACAGAGGCCTCTCATTATATGTTCCTCTGCTCCTGTCACTGATGCACAGAATTTAAATGTTGGCTCTATGTTTTTTACACTCATGAAACCTTTAGTGCCACACTGACTTTCACCTCAATCTCATCTAAGTGGTTTTTTTTTTTTCCTGCAACATCTCTGGCTCAAGTCCTGGTTTAGTTTGCTCTGAAAAGCTGCTCCAATTCCCACAGTACCTTCTGGAAGCTAAAACCCAGTGCCATGCAGGAGTTAAAATACAGAGCTCTGCGTTGTATTCAGGACCATAGCAATCAGCTCACAGAAGCAGCTTCATTAGAGACAGGTGCCTCTGGGATGAGGACTATGGTTTTGATACTATGTATGTGCATAGGCCTATGTCTGTAACACTTTTCTTTGTCTCACCTTCTCATTGTATTTGCAAGAACTTAGAATACTCTTATTTTTAACATTAGTGGCCTATTTCTAAGACTTCTATTATACAGGATTTCAACAGGTGATAAACCCAGGTGTGTTGCCCTGCAGGTTAATACTCTCTAGCTATGTAAACTTAACTTACTAGGTTTTTAAAATGTCATCTTAACAATATTGACACTGTTTTCTGTAAGACAGCTTAATTGTAATTCCTTGGTTATAAAGTAATGTCATTCAAATCACAGCTGTCGCAAAACATAATAATCAAATTGTGATCCAATGTCTGTCATTACTCTCAGCTAGTTTGCTATAGGTATTAAATACAGAGGTTATACATGAGATCATATATTATATTCTTTAAAGAGAACTGGATAGTGACAAGAGTAATGCAGGACCACTACCCAGAGTCAACATCAACAAATACTCCCACGCTAAACTTGTACTGTGGATTTTGCATGTATTTGTGTGTGCAATTCCAGACTCTTTTCATTCTGCCTTTTCTGTCATAAGTTTTAAACAATGTTTATTTTTAAAGAAGTTTTCTCATATTAAAAACAGTAATGGAGCATCTATCATATTTCTTTACTTGCTGGGAATTTGTCTCTTCCTTTGGTGTACTCTTGCTTACACTGAGTTTTACATCATGTGGAACTTGGTCTAACTGCAGGTTGCCACCAGAAGAGGCAGTCCCACTCCCTGCTCCATTCCCTGTCGTGCACAGTCTGGTTATGGTAGACAGCTGTAAATGTCTGCTCAAGGCAGGAACTGGTTCAGCCCACAGCCAAAGGGTGGTGGTAAATAGCTCTTTTTCAAACTGGCAACCCGTCACAAGTGGGGTCCCCCAGGGATCGATATTGGGCCCTATGTTATTCAATATCTTCATAAGTGATCTGGATAATGGGATCAAGTGTAGCCTGATGAATGAAGTTTGCAGATGATACCAAACGGAGTGGGGAAGTAGACACTCTGGAAGGGAGAGCCACCCTGCAGGAAGATCTGGATAGGCTGGAAGAGTGGGCTAACAAGAACCTTATGAAGTTTAACAAGGACAAGTGTAAGGTCTTACACATGGGAAAACATAATCCAGGAGTGCAGCTCAGACTGGGATCCACCTGGCTAGAGAGCAGCTCTGTGGAAAGGGACCTGGGGGTCCTGGTGGACAGGAAGCTCAACATGAGTGAGCAGTGTGCTGCTGCGGCCAAGAAGGCCGATACGATGCTGGGTTGCATCAAAAAGGGCATCACCACAGAGACAAAGAAGTCATTATCCCACTCTACTCAGCACTTGTCAGGCCACACCTGGAATACTGTGCACAGTTCTGGTTCACGCTATACAAAAAAGATGTGGACAGGCTGGAGGGGGTCCAGAGAAGGGCCACCGAGATGATCAAGGGTCTGGGAAGCCTGACGTATGAGGATAGGCTGAGAGAACTGGGTTTGTTCAGCCTTGAGAAAAGGAGGCTTAGAGGTGATCTCGTCACTATGTACCAGTACTTAAAGGGGAGCTACAAAGAAGATGGGAGACTGCCTTTTTACAAGGAGTCACATGGTGAGGACAAGGGGTACTGGGTACAAGTTACTCCCAGGGAGATTCCAATTGGACACAAGAGGTAAATTTTTCACAATGAGAACAGTCAATCATTGGAATAATCTCCCCAGGGAAGTGGTGAACTCCACTACACTGGACACTTTTAAGACACAGCTGGACAGGGTGCTGGGCCATCTCATCTAGACTGTGCTCTGGCCTAGAAAGGTTGGACCAGATGATCCTTGAGGTCCCTTCCAACCTGGCATTCTATGATTCTATGATGATTCAGTAAATGGATTCAACACCAGACTAACCCCCCGCAACAGCAAGTCACTCTGTGGGAGATGAGCAAGCTGGACTGATGCATGGGAGAATGGCAGATGCTGCAGCCCCAAAGGAGGACAGGGAAGGAGCTGGCCTTCCCCTCTTGGTGGCTGCCCACAATTACAGCACGCCAGCTTTCATGCAGAGCTGTGCTCTATTTTCTTCCTCTTTATAGAAATATTTCCCGTTTTCAAGGTTTTCTCGTCCTCTGCACTATAAACTCTTTAAATGAAATATATGCTACGATGTGTTTTCAACCCAAGAACAGGTATTCCATTTCCATAGGTAATTGCAAACTTCATTTCTTCTTATAGGGAATAATCTGCCCTGCATACACTTTAAGTCTTACCCATCTGTATTCCACAAGTCAACCTTCTCTGCAAAATCTTTATTTTAGATTCAGATGTCACATTAATCAGTGTAGTCATGTCCTGTTTGTAATAATCATCTCATCTAAATCCAACATAATATTCCACTCAGTGGATGTATCTAGCTCTTGAGTTCTGATATTTTTTCCTTTCCCTAGCTGAAATTTCTTTTATTCGGAATATGTGCGCTTTGGACTGGTCTTGGGTATATTCTTTTCCTTTTCACAGACTGATGTAAAAATGTCTGGTTTTCCTGCAGCCAGAGAAGTTTTTTCCAACAGCTGGACACTCTGCATGTCTGTGCTTGCTCCCGTGTGTGCTTGCTTACCTCCTGCAAGGCTGGGCTGTTCACAGACTTTGTAGAAGCAGCACACTGAGTTGCCTGTGCTACTTGCTGTCTGAGGGTCTTCCCACCAAGATCTGATGGGTACATTCTGTGCGCTTAATTAACCTTTATATTTCTTCTAAGTTTAAATCAAGCAAGTTTAAAAAAGTTTTGGATTTCTGATCCCAATTAAAATACTGACGTGACTAAAAGACTTCATAAGCAGTTCAGAACAAAATGTTTGACTGCACAACTGACATCCTTCATTTCTCTGTGAAGTTATACCTACTAAATGTCTCTCAAATGCCTAAGAGACAGAAAAATTACAAAACTATGGCTACTTTATGCTCTTTTTTGTTTGGTTGTGGGGTGTTTTATTTCAGGGGTTTTTTGGAAGTCTGGACCCTGTCATGAAAAGAATATGTCCCTGTTCAAAGCTTCTTTATTTGTTGCATTCCTGGAAAGTTCAGGATGCAAAAGAGTCCATGGTCCTTGCACATTGTTTTTTTGTTTTTTTTTTTTTTTCCTTCGGTTTCTCTCTTTTAAGAGGCTTTTTTCTTTCTCTACCCCAACTCTGCTAACTAGGCAGCATGGTTAGGTGCCAGCTAACGAGAAGCGAGCACCAGAACTTATGACTTGATATAACTAAGAAACATCAGAAGAAAGTGCCTAAAAGGGAAAGAAAGCAGAGCATGTCTGCTTTCGAAGGCTCCAGGTCAAAGCTTTGTGTGACTAAGTAAACTGGTTCTTCTAGACTGCTGCATTTCAGCCCGAGCCCTAGAGGCTGATAGCCTTACAACTTCTAAAAGAGTTTGGTAGCTCTGCTATTGATTTGTGGAGGCAAAAAGCCAAAAATTTGCTTATGTTTGCCTCTAAACTTGCAGGCATCTGATTAGCTTTCTAGGAATGGGTGTCACAGCTTTTCTTAAGGAACAAATAAAAACTGAGCAAAGATTTCATTGTTCAGCTCCCTGTACGAGCACTCACATGGCTGGTGCCCATGTCTATTACTATACATTATGACTTTAAAAAGTGACTTGAAACTAATAAAAATAGGGGTAGTTTCCATAAAGTGGTGCTCTCTTGCTTTTCCACTGAACAGACCCAAAAATACTTTGGCTCATGTTAGATAACGCAGTGAAAGAGAAAATGGTTTTTCTTTGATCCGTGGAGTTTGAACTGCAATGTAAACCAGATGGAAAAATCCCAGCAGATAATTTTCCCTTCTTTTGACCATTGAGGGCCATCAATCCAATCACATGAGCTCAGAAAGCCCTTGAACAGCTCTAGCATATTTACAAAATGAGTTGGACTGAGAATTTTATTGTTTGAACACAGTGGCTGCATGGAAATAATTTAATGATATACCTATCATATTGTCTAAGGAAAGGCTGAATTGCATAAAAGACCTTTCACTCTAACATGGATCTGAGACAGAGTGACTGGGGCCAGGAAATCAGGAAATTTGTGGAATTCGTAGTTTGACATGCTTTATTTTTAGTTGCCCTAAACACTATAGGCAGCTCAGTGCTTCGCTGTCTGCTGTACTTCATAATTTTGTCTTACCCTACTGCAAACAATTTTAATAAAATGTGTATTAAATTAATCCCAGTTTTACCAAAACAGTTTCAAAAGAACATAAAACAAATTGTAAACTGAAGTGGAACAATCCTGAAATACAATAAGCTTGTAACAGGCTGTTTATCAGACACATATGTTCTACCTTTAGGTTTTATGTGCTGAATAGATTTCATACAGATATATCTATGCTGCAGGAAAAATACTGGTAGAGAAGCAAAAACATACTGATATGTAAACAGGCTATGTAAATGCTTAAATCACCTAATGAATGTTCTTTAAAATGTCTCCATTTAAGACTGGGGTACACTGGCATTTACTTTTTACTTTCTTAGCACTTTGGTTATTTAGGTATACTTTTGCTGCACTGATGCTAAAATCTGTAGCAGTGTTCTCGTTGTCTCCAGTCAACAATGACGAGCAAAGTCTCAGATTGCTTTGGCTGTGTCCAGGATCTCTCATACACCCCTTCCACCTCATCAGACACCAGCATCTTAAAATCAGGCCCTGCTGAGGTATTTACACAGAATGGCACGTCATGAGACTCACAAGGAAAGTTTAGGAAAGATAATTTTACGGAAAACTTTTATATAAAGGGATACTTGCTCCAAAGCTGTTGCTGTCTGTCTCTGCTGTAGCTGTCTAGCCACACCTGTAATTTTCTGATTAAAGATTCAGCCAGTAAAGGCATTGCCTTCATTTCAGTAACAGGTATGGATTTCTGTTGGTCTCAGTAGTGACTGTCAAAGGGAGATGACCTCTGCTTTAACAGATGAGTCCACCGGAGGCAGGGAGACTGTAGGCTTATGCTGCCGCAACTCTGCTGTTTTTAATGGATTTATTGCAGTACTGGCATGAACCAGTGTTGGAAAAGATTCAGAGCCAGACACAATCCTGCACAGTGAAAATAATTCAGTTTGATCAAACGTTTTCTGTGGTACAGCTGTTTGTTAGCAGCACGTAGACTTCAAATCTTGAAGAGGTGATCACAGGCAGGCAGATGTATTACGTTATAGAAACTGCCATGCTTGGCACTTCAGGGTGGCGTCTATTGTCTTTGCAGGAAGAAAACATCTTTGCTTTGATAAAGCTTTCTGATTCAAATTCTGTAGAAAGCTTGTTCACCTGGAATGGCTGCTGCATGCTCTGGTGCTAAACTTGTCGGTGCAGGGAGAGCTGGGTTCCCACATACTAGCACATTAGATAACTCATCTGCCTTTAAAGTGATCTTGGCATTTATTTTGGAGACTCATTTAATTATGTGAACACGTGTTCTTAATGCTGTTGTTCTTAGCTCTTCAAAATTCTCGTTAGCATGTGGATTGCAGAATTTGACCTTTTTCATTAAGAAATTAAATTTGTCCAGACTAAATCCTAATAGATATTTAAGAAAGCAGTCTGTATTCCAGTAAACCCTGTTCTGCTTAAGTAGATGCAAATGACTCTCTAGCAGGTGGCTTAGTGATCCAGTACAGCCAACATTTGCATACCTATTTTGAGCTAAGTTACTGCTTCGTGACTGCTCTTGTCCTTGCAAGCAAGTTACAGTTTTAAAGATGCTGCATATGAATGCAGGACTTTGTTCTTAAATTGTGCCAGCCAACTGGTTTATTAGCTTGAGCAAACACTTTAGCAACTTGCTCAGTCCTTTGGAGCACAAAAACTGAGACTGAAATGGAGTTTTCCAGAGAAAACCATGGATAAAGCTTAGAGCTTAAAAAAGAAGTTTAGGCCCGTATTTGTTATTGAATAGATGAGTGATACCACCAGCCCACTGGAAGAGAAGGCAACTGCATTGTGTCTAGTTATCTTATGAAAGATAAATGCTCATATGTCTCCTTGTCAAGACAAAGTTAGTTTTGAACAATAAGAAAGGATTCAGAATAAGGATAATTTCAATTTCAGTCACTGTTTCTGCAGTTGTTACTATAAGACTGAATTACAAATTGGGAAGTGCTTTGCCCAGCTGTTTAAATGAAAAAACACGTTAAGCCTGCCAGTAGATTTTCCATGCTGGGATTACATGGAAAATCTTGCTTTGTTGGTTTATTTTTCTCTTGCAAAATCCAGGTATTCCCAGGTTTGCTGTGAAGAAAACCAGGTAGCAGTTCAACTGGCCCAAAAGAACAGCTTCAAGCATTTCAACTGGACTGCCAAAGAGGGCAAAGAGAAGAGACAGATGTGCAGCCTGAGCAAAACATGTAAGGTTTCTCATACTCTCTCACATTTTTTTTCAGAAAATGTTTCATTCTGTTGTTCTCCCATTCTTCTTGTTCAGACCTGCATGATTTAAACACTGCTGCAGGTGAGGTTTGGTACTCAGCAAGGTTATGAACATCATGATCAGACAGTGGTTTTGAGGTTTGTCAAAAAGCTTTTGGTGGCTTTTCTCTTCAAGGTTATAAAGCTATAGTACATGACAATTCATTGGAGACTGAGGTTTTTGCCAAAGTCCCAGAGTATATTGCAATTCAGCCTCGGGAGGTTTTGAGATTAGTCACTACGTCTTTGCTACTTTCTTTCTGCCAACACCGAGTTCCTAAGCTGCAGTTCATTTCTTACCCTTCCCGTTGCTGCAGTTGTTGGGCACCAAAATCAATGGACAACTATAAGGGGACAGCTTAATGAGGAGTAGTGGTCACTGCAAGCTCCTCTCCATTGCATTTCAGTTTGCTCACTTGTTTGGGTAAGGATAAAGGCATTGAAGTACGGTAAAGAGATCTGGATTCTGCTTCCATCTCTGTCACGAAACTGCCTCGTGGTTTTGGGGAAGTCACTCCACTCTCTGTGCTGCCCTCTTATTGCTTACAAGGAGGGAATGCTGGGATTCACTTTCCTTTGGGGAGTGCATTGAAAACCAGAGACTTTGGTTTCTGTGTGAGAGCCCTGGATGAACAGATTTTCTGCTTTGTATTGTGTAATGTGATGATCTTAATAATTCTGCTTATTAAAAAAAAAATGAAAAGAAGAAAGAAAGGTAAAGGTAGGTCACGCTTCACAGCAGCCTTTTCCACCGAAGTGTCTGCTCTCCAAGGTCTACCTCCAGCACACTACAACTACCTATAAAAAAGATCCATCCAGTGTAATTTGAAATTCTCATTTGTTTTGAAACAACTGTAATGTATGATGTTAATATGTGGGTAGCTCTAACCAGTCTCAGAGTATTTATATACTCCCAAAGTGGGTGTGCTTTTGCGTAGTTATAGTGTACTTACAGGAAGGATTTGTCATCCAGGGAGATCTGTTTGTAAAAGTGGTGCTTGAAATGAATGTCTTCCAAGTCATGATTCAAATTATGGTCCTTCTGCCACAAAGAATTTGTGTTGTCCCTCTACTCCCTGACCCATTCCCTGCTGAAACTTTTGAGTTTGACCTGTTCAACACTGAGATGATCTCTAAAACCCCGTCAAGGATAGGACATAAAAGTGTGTTAAGTACTTTGTAAGGCAGCTCAATTTAGCTAACAACTTCTAACAGAGTAGCTGAGGCAAAATCAGTGTATAGAATAATTTTAGCAAACACGAAGATAGTAAAGTTTGAAGTTAGGCTTCCAAAAGGCACTTAGTGGTGGGAAGGTGGGCTCAGGCTGTGGCTCTGTTGAAGACTTCTTCCTCTCACTGAAGTCCTAGAAGAAATGGAGAGAATCTCTTTTTCGATTTGAAGATCCATTTGTGTTTTGCTGCAGCGTAAGCAGTGAGAAAATACTTACGCCACTGATACTTTGAAAACATTGGTCATACTGATGAATAGTAACGTATTTTTCATATTTCACCTGGTCTCTTCCATTGTATACATGGCCTTTTTTAGTCTTTAAGCAACCACAAATAGGGAGCTTTTATTTTTCCCTATATTCTTTGATTCCCAGATTCCTACACAAGTTTGCCAAGCGTTCAAGAAAACAATTCACTGCTTAGGTATTTGGTGTATTTTATTCCTGCTTTGGTTTCTCTTGGTCTTCTTCTCTCCTTCCTCAGGATTGAAGTTAGCTCTCCCCTTTTTTTTTTCCCCTTTCACCTTTTTTTTCTTTCCCTTTTTTTTCTTTCTTTTTTTCAACCCTAATGTGCATTTTATGACTTCGTCCTTTCTTTTTGCAAGTTAGTGGTAGATGGATTTTGGAACACTTTTGCTTGAGTGTTAACTGTCCTTCACAAATTACCCAAGGTCACTGGCTTTTGAATCAGTGCAATCTGCAGAAACAAGCACAGGGCCAGGACTAAAAATGAAAGCAAAATATTCCCCTGGCATGGTAATTGTCTAATATACAAGCAGGTGTAATATTTGGAGTATAAGTCAGTAGTGTGTCCTATTAGATATTGATTCAAGAGAAGACTTCAAAAATGTATAAAGATTTAAATATTTCTTGGAAAAATCACAGTTTTCTTTGGTATTCAATGACTTGTATCTCAATTCTCAAGTGTATCTTGGTCTATCCTATAGCTTATTTGTAACATAATTGGAACATAAAGGCCAAGTCTTTGAGCTGGATTGTAGTGCTGGTCAAAAACAGAACAAAAAATCTTCTTGCATCAAAAATTTCAAAATCTAATCTCTTCAAAAGTGGTATAATGAATTATTGGGGTTTTTTTTTCCCATAATGTACAGTGCAAGTGGTAAAGAAACAACAGACGGGCATCTGTAGTGAGTGCTGAGAGGCAAGAAAATTGCATATGACAGGGTGTTCCAGCCTCTATGTGTATAAGCCTACCACTCCAAGCAGTTCCTTTAAAATCCATGCAGTTCATGAGTATAGATCTACACATCTGGGTGTTAAACAGCACAGTTTTCTCAGCAGATCTCTTCCTACCAAAAAAATACTCTCATTTTGAAAGCTAATTTTTTGGAATAAGATTTTTTCAGAGTAATTTTTTAAAAGTGCTTGGATAACGTTAGAAAATAGCTGATAAGTGCATAATTTTTCCTCTCTATGGTAAGTGTTATTGTAATTTTGAGCAAACGGGAGAGTTTACCCTAAGAAGAAAGTTACAAGAAGCTGAAGACAAGGAAATTCCAAATCGATGTCTTAGCTCAGTCCTAGCCACAAATAGAGGAAGCAGATAGCATGCAAAAGCCACCTTAAAATTAAATTAAATACATGTGAACATGCATGTCCATTAAGTATTTATACATGTTTATAATGTTATTTTTGTACATGCTTTAATGATTTAAGCATGTAATTAAAAGCTGTGCATAAGACTTTCTAAGACCTAAGTGACTTTGATCTCATTTTCCACGATAATATTGGCACTCATGAGCGTTTATTTCCTTGAAAGTTACTGGAGCATACAGTCCTAGATGTTTGGAGCATTCACATTTGCAAAGGGAATTTTTTATTCGTGCTTGTTTAAATGCTATTTAAAAATGAATGATGTATCAAAATGTACATGCATGAAGAAGCAACATTAAGAACATCTTTTACCTGAGCATTTTTTTCTGCCTTGCTGCCTCCTCCATATATCAGTGGCACAAAGCAACCTGAACACAGCGAGATTGGGGGGCTTCATCTCTTGGGTCCATCCCTTAGGCTGGAGGCAGATTAGATGCTGGGAGCCACAGATCTCCCGGAACCCGGCGGAAATGCTGCAGCTGCGTGATGGCGACATCTTTGCTGGCATACTCGGTCCTTTGTCAGGTCAAAGCGATTCAGGAAATATTATGGGAGGGACTGTGAGCCAGAGTTTGTTTGGCTGTTTCTGCTCCAGTGACTTTGCTGAGAGCTCCTTAAAGAACGAGCCAGTGGAGGGGGGCTGCCTGGTGCTTTCTGTTCCATTTCCAAACTGTACTATGCCCTGCTTATAGTTTCCATTTACTTCCACTGAGTAAGTACAAAGGGCATATCCCATCCTTGACTTCTATGAGAAATGTTAGCGATAAGGTTTAGAAAACACAGGTGCTAAGTCCCTTAACACATCATCCGCTAATCACCAGGTTCATTTGGGAAACAAGAGCATGGAAACCCTGCTCAGGAATACCTACTGCTGCATGGCTTGCTCTGCAAAGTGCACCCAGTCAAGTGGCGATACGCTTTCTGTGGGAGGACAGCCAGCCCTGGAAGGTCACGCAGAAGGCCAGTTCTCTGAAGGAGCTAGTCACAAGTATTCCCACTGCGCAAAAGGCCCGTGATCCCACTGTGCACCAGGGAAGACTGGGGCAGGGTTGGTATCAATGCAATTTAAAATACCAGCATGCTGTGCCCACAGCAATGGTTGATAAAATTATTGTGATGAGCATCCTCCTCAATTATACAGACAGGACTGCGGCAATAACACAGATGAGATGGTTCAGACATGTCTGCCTCGTGACTTGGGAATGCAGAGCTCCTCTACTGCTGCAGCACTGACCACAGCATCAGCCTAAAAGAGATTTTGGCACAGTGCATGCCACATTGTCTCTCTCCCGCATGGCATGAGAACCCCACACCGTCCCTTCTGAACAGCACCAGGCTCGCCAGCGCCTGGGATGTGTGTGGCAGGATCTGCATCAGGAACAGAGTAACTGAGAACTGATCAAACTCAACTGTGCATGGAGGAGGGGCAGGCATTGGTACCTTGCTCATCAAGTCCACATCAACTGAATCAATAGGCACCATCAGTGAGATGGTGTGGCACACCTTTCTAACTTCACTGTTGTCTTTCTGCCAAATTTCAACTTCCTCCTCTGAACCTTCACAGTGATCCTCATGAGCGGGTGGGGAAACCTGCCTTTGTCCCTAGTTTTTGTTCTGGAAAGCATCTGATCTTTTGGGGATGTTTCCTGATTGACCTCAGACAGAGAAAGAGCATGGAAGATTTCAGATCTTAAAAGTTAAAGGTCTGACAAAGTTACAAGCAACTGGAAACGGTGGGTATGATGGAAAGTATTAGCCTGGTGTAACAATGGATGGAGCAGTAGCAACACCTATAATTATAACTGTAAGTGACAAAACAGAAAGGAAAACTCAGTTCCAAGGGATTTAAAAGGATTTTTTTTTAAACCTGGGCCAGATTGTCCCCTCCCATGGTAAAACCCACAGGAGGGGATTTCTGCTTAGAAACTTGCTACATGGTGAACTGCAGACCTCTCCCAGACCGACTCATCCCAGAGGCAGAATATCTTTTTCTGCTTTCCAAAGGGTGCAGATTTTCCCTTACTAGTGGGCGCACAGATGCCTGAGCTAACTTTTTTCAGGTCCTGCCCTAAGGGTCTTTCTCACCCCTCACCTCACCCCTACCCCCAGTTAGCCTGTTTTCTTTGGAGACACCCTCGTAGCTGTCTTGGTTTGCTGGGAACAGTCTCCAGAATGGAAAAGGGAGAGATATGGAAACTATGCAGCCTCCGGCCCCTGGGCTGCACAGGTTATACAGAGCAGGAAAGGGACAAGAGAGATGGGTAAAAAGCAGATTTGGCTTGGATGCAAGGAAGCATCTGTACAGTGTGAAGAATGCTAATACCTGGCTGCTGGCTTGCTGTTTTCTTAAAACGTTACAACTGCCCTTCTGAGGTTGCTAAAAAACCTAAATAAAACAGCACTATGCTATATTAACATTTTTTCTTTTTTATGGTATGATATTTTTAATATAACTTCTGGCAGCATGTGCTGAGAAGCAGACATTTTCACTGAAATGTGGGGCCTCAGAAGAAAGTCTGTTTGTCCCAAAGTGGCATGTTGTTTCATGACCTTTCACAGATGTTTCATGAATTTGTCATCCCGAGCTACAGAATAGCTTTTGTTAGGATGTAGAAATAGCTCTGTACTTGCAGAGCTGTTGGTGACATGACTCACAGTCCCACTGCATAGACTTGGACTAGTGAAGTAGCTGGACAGAGGGATGAATTTTTTTTTTTTCCCTTCAGTCTGCTGTGGTAACAGAGCAGAGAAATTGCACTAACCTTTGCTTTCTTCTCCTCCAACCAGTGGTAAAAAGTTTTAAATATATTCATAAGAAAAATGAGTGATGATCTGTAGTAACGATTTATTACTTTACCAGTTACTTGAATTTCTCCCTTAAGATTACACAAAGGGCAACTAGAGGGTTTTTTCTCATTCATAGGGAAGGGTTTAGGCAAAACCAGGTAACAAAGAGCAAAGCTGAAAACAAATGACAACACTGTAAAAGAATCTGCCTTCAGTCACTGAAGAGTCCTCACAAAATCATCTAGTTTATCAAGAAAGCATAGTCTGGATTTATTATCTAACAAATGTTTATTATTTTTAATATCCAGTGAGTGTTTTTCAGATACATGTCCTAGAAAATGAGGGAAACATTCCTTCAAGCACTTGCTGAAACTCTCTTTGGACATTATGGAGCCACTTCTATCCTCTCCTTAATGACAGCAGGCACCCTTTAAATCAGCCAGCTGAGATACTTAGAAGTGTCTCTCTTGGCTGTCCAGGTTGCAGGACAGAAAAAAAGAGCAGGTCAAACCACTCTTCTGGACTGCAGAAACCTAGCCAAGCACAGAGAGTTGGGTACAAGGCTGGAGGGTGGGGGGACATCTTTGAACAAAACTGAACAGTCCTCAGTGCCTGAAGGCCGCTGCAGATGCAGTGACAGTACAGCGAGGGAGAGACAAGCTTCCCTCTAGGGGAAAAGTTACCCCATCCTTGCTGTGACAGACACTTACAGCTGTAGTCCTACCTGGTGGCAAGGCAGCTCTGATGCTAACAGCTCCACCACCTTCCCAGCTGCGTCCTTTTGTATCACCCCTGGGTCCCTACTGGCTCCCCCTTTTCTCTCAGCCTGCATTTTGGGGAGGGCTGGGGGTCTGGCAGTCATTGACACCCCCAGGATGAGGAAACACCTACAGCAACAGGCCTATGGAGTCTTCCTGTAGCTACCCTCCATGCTTTTGTCGTTTTGAGCTAGGAAGGTATATTAACTAGTTCATGCTCCCAATGAGAAGAAATATGTCTTTTTTTTTGCTCCTACATATTACTGAGAGAAAGGAATGATCGTGGAGTTGCTGGACTCTAAGGGGGGGCAAAACTTTCCCTGAGGACCTCTGCAGCAGCGATGCACATGGCAGGAGGTGCTCAGCTTGGCCCTCGCAGTCCTGGCCAAGTTTGCAGGGTTGTCATCAGAAGTTGTGCCTGATGTCAGGAGGCTTACAAAGCCTGATGTAAGGCTGGCCTACAAAGCTCTCTGCCTCCACAGCCACTAGTAACAGCCCACCTATGTTCAGTGGCCCAAAATTTATGTGGTGCGGATGGTGGGTGGCATGTTGGTGCTCTTACTTTTGTAGCCAAGCACATCGTGTATTTTGCAGTTCGTTTACAGTCTCCAAGGCAACTAATGTTGATTTATGTCCTTCCACTGTGAAATCCTAGTCTTATGGTGTCAAAATGGCAGGCCTCCTCCCAGGATGCTATTAGGACCAGACATATGCACAGTCAGCTCGCCACAATGCATGTCTCACTCGCCTTTACAATATCCCTACAGGGCGAAGAATAAAGCCTACTCATAGCCTGCCCCTCAAACGCTTTAAATCCTTCCTAACAGAGGCAGCATGGCAAGGAAAGTGATGGGTGTAGGAACCCCACCAAGGGCTGTTGGACTCTCAGTTGTAAAGTCCAGCCTCTTTGATATCACTAGTCAGTAGAAATCAGAGTGCAGTGTCAAGCCTGGTGGCCTTTTTGGGAGAGAGGCCTCCTGAGAGGAGGACGGACCCTATTCACCCCTGCTGCCCATAAGGACTCCCCACTCAGTCCTTGGAGCTGCTTGTGCAGCAGCCACACCAGATGACTGAGGCTCCTTGTCTAGGGAACTTGGGTGGGGGATGTCTGGGACCATTTTTAGCTGCTTTGCTATGCTACATTCCCCTTGCATCACAGCCATGAGCACTTGGGCAGCATCATGCTTGAAGGAATTTTTAATCCAGTCCAGCTAAGATAAATCTCTGGGGCTTTTCCCCTTGGCAGTTAGTGTTGCTGTGTGAATAGGCGGTTAAGAAAACATAAAAGCATAAAACAAGCCATAGGAACTGCCATGGTAGGTCAGACAAAAGTCCTTCTGTTGCAAGCAAAGCAAAGCAAAGATACCAAGAGGCGTGTGGCGGCGTTTCTCGTGGTATGTGCTCCCAGCCTTCTGGCCACCAGCTGCTTAGGGACGTTCTGTTCCAGTCACACTGCAGCCTGCACCTCCTGGCACTGCTTTGGTCGCACATAACATTATCATTACAGCGACTCCTGGGACTGCAAGTATGGATGAGTGCTTCGCTGTGTTTATCAGCAGAAAGACTGTTGAAGGCAGTTTTGCCTGTGAGCTGGGCATGCAGGTGTCATTCTCTGCAGCAGGGAAAAGATGGGAAGAGTCAGAGTTTAGCAGAAAAACTAGAAAAGTCATAGGGAAAGAAACAGGAAAAATATGTATCTGATTAATTTTGCATCTGTTCTTACTTATGGACTACACTCTTGTGTTGACTGGTTACCTCAGATTCAACATTCAAATGTAACACGTGAATTATTTTTAACTCCAGCCTGCTAAATATCAACTATCTGCTGCTCAAACTGCATTAGCAGATAAGTTGCCAGGCTAAAGTGAATTCATTAACCAGGAACAGTAAAAACATTTACAGGACAGGAATCATCAGAGGAGGAGGGAATTAAGACATCCCAAAGTGTACGCAAACACACCCTGACATTTCCCCAGTAGAAAAATTAGTCAACAGGACTATGAACTCCTGAACTGATCTGTGTCCCCTCCGCTTGGCCTCCCTGATTGTAAGCTGGAAGAAGCCTCCATCTGAGCAGGCTGAGAACATCTGCTGCACAACAGAAGCTTTTCCCTGCACATCCACCCACCTCCATTTTCCCGATTGCTGCGCTTATATGAACGAGCTGTCAGTGCAGCTCCCTCTCAGGTAGTCTCTGCCCATCAGTATGGCTGTGTTGACAAAGTATCTGCATGTCCTACATGCCCGGACATTTTGGTGAATGTCATGTGGCAGGTGTGACTATAAGTCACTGAGTCTTTTGCCCGTAGTACATCCTTCACGCTCAAGAGCATCCCGCAAGACAAAATAGGCAGTCCCACAGACATGGCCCTTGTCATAGTCTAAATGTTCTCTAAGATGCTTTTTTAATTAGATGGTAAAGAAAACTAAATGATTCCTTCCCGCTCATACGGTTCTCCTCAGAGCCACCTTCTTCCCACCATCCCTCCTCCTCCTCCTCTTCCTCCAAAACAAAGAAACTCCTCATTTTGCTCATGACGCCATTTCCAGGAGCGCTGCCTGCTTCCAGAAAGCAGCACTGCCCTTCTATTCCTGTATTTCAGATTCGAGAGATGGACTAGCTGGGTGAGACCTTTCAAACCGAAAATTTTTCCAGTACTCTTTAGCAGCATTTGCATTGTTCCCTGTACTTGCTGCTGCCAGTGGGCTTTGCAGGGCCCCCAAGAGGTGTGACAGGAGGCCAGGGCACCTCAAAGAGCCGGTGGTTTCATTTGCATCTCGCTACAAGTGTGACGGTACCAATTCCGAGTCGCTTCCTTTGCCCACCCTGCCATCTCAGCTGTACTTCATAGGGACATTATCAGGGATTTTTCTGCCAGCTACACAAGGTGTTGCTATAATTTGTTTTTCTTAGGGCAAAAGTATTGCTGAAGATCCTAGCAGAGAAATATAGTGTTTCTTAGTTACCTTAGGTGGGCCCAGTGGTTCAGAGTTCGTTCCCCAGTTGATGGTTTTTCTCAATTAGATTTGTTTTAAAATGAATGGCTTAAGATCAGTTACCATCTGGCAACTAAAGCCCTTGGGGGAGTCCACTCCTGTAATCGATGAGAAAGGTGGTCCAGAATTAAAAAATGGGAGAGGGACTGTGCATGTAAATGTAAGAAAAGGGACAGGCAGACAAACAGAAAATAAACGCCTCTTGCTAAAAGACAGAATTTCACTTCCCCTGAGAAAACCTAGAGAGGTGGGATAGATGCGCTTGGGCTCAGCCTCACACAGATGGATACGTGGCCTTTGACGCAGCTGGGAGCGGGGCAGGATGGCAGCACCATCCTTGCGCCTCGACAAGGATGCTGCTCTGCACAGCCAGGTAGGAGGAAAATCTCACCAAACGATGAGTTATGGGCTTCCATCTGGCCAGAGCTGTCACTCCTGACGTGGAGCACTTGGATCTGGAGGCATATGGTCCAAAAGCAGGCTGAAAGACGTTTAGATCTGTGAGTGGGGTGGTTCAAGGCTTCCTGCGTGTAAGAAATAAGACCTTGAATATGTTTTTACATAGAGGGAGTTACTCTGAGGATGTCTCAGTCCACCTCCAGTTATCCTTCTGGCTGGAATAGACAAGATCCTGAATTTCAGCTGGTCAGATCAAAAGGGATAACTCCAGTCACGGCACTGCAGCTGAGGGCCGAGTCATGTGAAGACAGGAGGAAACAGCAGAGCCAGAGCTGTGCTGTACCGTGTTTTTTTCTCTATCTTGAAACACATTATTAGGGACTTGGGTGATGATGTAGTCTCCATCTATAACTTCGGAAACTGCTATAATCTGCTATATACTGCTGTAACCTCTTCTCCCCCAAAATCTGCACATCTTGTCAGGTGCTGGCAATCCTCTTTAAACAGAAATGTTCCTCTGCTGCAGGATCTTTTGACAGGTTTTTGCTGCTAATAGGTCAGACGTTAAGGAAACTTGGTTAAGTGCTTGTATTTCACATATAAGGTCTGTTCCTACTAAAAAAATACTTGATTTGTATGTAATAAAATATATGGAAATAAACGGGGATGGTGGTGGTGCAGGGAAATTCTTTGAGTCAGGAGAATAAATTATCCATTCAATTTTCAAGGGATCTATATGAAGATATGGTCTTTTCTGGAGACAAAGTGGTAATATGGAGTGTTCATTCAAAATGAAAACGGCTAACTTGCCAAAAGATTTTGATTAGCCAAAATTTTATGCTTGGAAATTTACATCATTTCTTAATCCTGTTCCATAAAAATATACTGCCATACGTAAGTGTTTAACATCACATTTGTAGGAATTTGATCCAGTTTAACACATAGTAAATTAGTTACATGAAGGTTGCTTGCTTTATGCTACTCTGTCTGTTCCTAATACGCTGCCTGTCTGACATTCCACTCTGCCCATATGTTCCATCCCTGATATATAAGAATATAAATTCAAGATGAGAAGATTAGGACCACCCTGGAGTAGTCTGCCTTTACTCTTTTTTTTTTTTTTAAAAAGAATCCTGTATTTCACCTTCCAAATAAATCAAGAAAAAAGAAAGATTATAAGAATTAATTTGCAGATGATATGGAATATGTACCTGAACGGCTTTACAACATGAGTCTTCATTTGTGTGGAGTTACAAGGCTCATGTCATGTTTTCAGGGTCAGGTCAAAGAGAAGAGCAATGAGTTTGTTTTTAACACAGCAATCCTATCAGTCAGAAGTAGAGACAAGTTTCCCAGGTGATCAAAGTACGTTTTAAACCAGCTGACTTAGGGAGCTAATATTAATTTTGGGGGTATTTGGGTCAGATATGAAAGGATTTAATCCCCACATAGCTAATCCTCCCAAGAGCTAATCTAAATGGAGACTGATCTGTCAATTACAGCATTGCTTCGCTACACAGTAGAACTTCTGAATTACTGAGGCTTAATTTAGCTTGAAAATTTGTTAAAGTACCCTGTTACTAGTTCAAATAAAATGGAAGAAAATGACTAAATTGAGAAAGGAGAAGTCTATTTTTTTCTCCTATCATTGAGGATGGATCCCTTTGACTTAAATTCTGTTTGGGGAGCTTGCTTAAGGGTGGATCTTGGTGATGTTTTTGTATTTTTTGGTCAAATGTGACCAAAAATGCAGATTCAAGGCAAAGAAAATTATCTTTGAATTTGTGAATTTATAGAATCAGCTTTTTAAGCTGGCTGAAAAAGAAATCTAGATATTTAGAGTCAGTATTTTCTCCTAAAATTCATTTGTTATTTTGAAACAAAAATTATTTTTTATACCTGAAGAACATTTTGAAGAACCTACCACCTCCTGCACTCCCAAACGGAAACATTCACATCAGGTTGACCAAAACATTCTGTTTGACCAAAGACAGAACATTATGGCTATTAATTTCTACGTGAAAATGTAACATGTTTCATTTCAGATTACGCTAGAACAATACGTTTGATTTGAGGGTTCACTCATCAGCCCCAAGTGTCTGATATTTGCACAGCTCTTCTCCGGGCGTCTGACAAGTCAAACAGCGAGACGAGACCTCGGTAAGAGCTGAGCTATGGAACCGGCCTGACAGATCACAAAAAACAGTCTAATTCAGTTATGAAAAATATTCTCCTTACATCCAAATTTGGTTGAAGTTCATGACTTTTGAGTCCTGTTCCACACAACAAATGTTTTGTCAGACTCTATAGTGATAAGGTAGCAGTGTTTTAATAGCATTAGAGAAGCCAATGGCATAAGCAGCCTCCTTAAATTGCCAGAAGTTTTGTGCTCACTAATAAATACAGCTCAGTCTTGGCTGATTAAGTGTGGAAGTAATTAATCCAATTTAAATGCTCCATCTTTTGCCAAGGTTTTGTGTGTGTGTGTGTGTGTGTGTGTGCTGGATTGATCAAGAGTATAAGGCATGCTAAGAGGGGAATCCCTCCTAGGTTTGGGATAATGTTTCTCTTTGCTGACCCCTACTTGCTCCCCTAGTTTGCTGCCACTCAGCATGAGGACATTTTCAAAAGAGAAGAGTAGGGTGCAGGGTTGCTTTCTCAACCTTTTGGTGTATTCAGCCTCCTGAGTCCTTATCATCTTCTGCTTCTGCATCACACTTTGTAGCATTCATTTTCTCTGAAAAAAAAAACCTGTCTGCCACACTTCATTTCTCCTTGGTCAGCTCCACATTGGGCATTTATCAAATTCCCCTTCAAAGAGGTGTTAAGGTTCCTATTGATTTCAGTAAGCACTGGAGCAGATCTTTGTGCTATACTACCCCCTTTGTTTTATGTTGGCAGGTTAGTCGGGGTCTTTGCATTTTTCTCTCTGAAAGCTTTTGAAGGATGTCTGCCCCTCTCTCAGTGTCTGTTCTCCTCTTTCCTCCCCACAACCAGCTGCAAGTGCCCCACTGGCACCGAAAGGTCTCAAAAACATACCTAAAGCATTGCTCAGTGACAGGGGGCATTTGCTCCCCTGCCTCTCTGGTTGTGTAGCAGAGGGGGGACCGGGGTGCACAAGGGCCGCTGAGCTCTTTGGGGAGAAATTGCTGGAGGCACCAGGAGGTTTTTGCTGCTAATAGGAAGCAGCAACGCGGCAATTGTCACAAGCAGGCCAGAAGAGTGATCAGCTGCCTTAGGATCCCAGTGAATAAGTTCACCAGGCAAAGCTAATGAAGTTTTCTCCCCAGCCTGGGATAGCTGAACACCCTGCTGTCCTCTAAGCTTGACTGTGGGATGAGGCCACGCCATCTCGTCTCTGCCAAATCAGGACACCCGGCCACTGCGCATTGCCTCGCAGGGCAGCGCTCACCCTGGGGCACAAGGTGCCTCTCCTCGGGGCCATCAGGAGTTTGACAGGAAGGACAGGCATTACTGATTTGCTCCATGCATCCCTCAGCTGAACACACCCTTCTGACCAAGTACTTGCTATTTGTGTGCAAGCCCATAAAATTTGCTGTGTCAGTCCTTTTTTCCCTCTTCCTCCCCCCTATATTTATTTGTCTTTTCTGAAGTTTAATGCACTGTAGTCAGTTTAATAAAATATGGCAGTAAAGATCCAGGCTTGCCTATGCTGTAAGTCATTCCTTTTACTTAGCACTAGAAACTTCCTGTGGCTGCTAGACAGATAAAGGATGGAGTGGATCCGGAGCCAAAGGCGTTGTTCTGTATTATCCAGTTATTTTTTAAGCTTTTTTGCTAGACATAATTGCCGAAAATAGCACTGCTGGTAAAAGCAACCATAACGTTTATACCAATGTGAAACAATGCTAATAAGGGCCTTTGTTATACAGGAATAAACAAAGTTGGGTTTCTTTATTTTGTTCCACTTCCTCCAAGAGCCTTTAGATAATTTGGGGACGGAGGTTAAGAAAAGCTCAGAACATTACTTTCCCTTTAATCCTTAGATCCCTCAGCTGACTCTACACTTTGTTTTCATGCTGAAGGGGAAAAAATATTTTCCTGGCAGGTTGAGAATGATTTTTCCATTAATCTTTTCTTTTGGAGCCAAGATACATTTTTTCACAGAGATCTGATGTGACATAATACTGTACCTGGAATTTCACACTAAAGAGAGTGGAAAAACATTCTCACCACAGCAAGCACTCACAACTGGGTTACAACCCCTCCAGCAAAACCGAGAAGCCAAAAGAGCAATTTAAAAAGGGGACAGGAAGGGAATATGGGGCACAGTCATTTCCCATAGGGAGGAAAGCTCTGAAATGTCGTGCTGTTTATTAAAGCCTTTCAAAGATAAACTGATAGAATATGGTATGTAGTGGCACAGGCCAACAATTATCTTGCTTGAACGTTATCTCAGCAGTTTGAAATCCTATTAATTAAAAAAAGCGTACATCAGGGCAGAATCTCAAAGTGTAAATGCGAGGAGCAATAAAAATGTTTCAGATTAATGCAATTCAAAGCAGAACAGAAACTGCTTCTGCAATTAAATACATATGTACATGATCTTGGATTTATGGAAGTTGATAGAATCCACCCACCTCCCTATTTTTGGCTTATCAGTGTTTTCTTTCAACATTTAAAGTGTTTTCTTCAAAGCCCAGAGCTGGATCATCTCCAGGCAGTTTAATTGTCCAGATGTGGAGTGGATTTCCTAAACACTTGCAGCATGGGGAAGACATGATAGTTTTTGCTTGGAAGCCAATGAAAAGAAGATAAATATTTTCAAATTCTGACTTGGTTTTCAAAAGGATTCACTGGAATGTGTCTTGAAAAATTCCCAGGCCTCAACAGACAAATACATCTGTCTCGATATATGTCTAATCATGGTTCTGCTGCTGAATTTGTCTGTGGCTGCCTGTGCATTCACAAGACACAGCCACTCCTGAGTTGTTTTTGTACCCATGGTAAAGCACGGTAAAGTATTCAGAGGACTTTTGTTAGAGTACTAGATGGCTGAACTTCTCCTTAAGCCTGATAGGGGTCTACATTGTGTTTCTGGGTGCTAGAAATCCCCAAACAATACTGGAATGGGAGACAGATTCAACAAAAAAAGGTCCTTGTGTCAAATATTTTTCCACCACGAGGAAATTTCTTGGTTGCAATACGCTACAGCTTAGTGCTTACCTGAAGTGCAGTTACCCAAACTCTGCTTTGTCCTTCGTGGCCGTCAGATTTGTTGTCTCCCAAGAGCAAGCTAGATGTAGTGCACTTCATGCTCTTGTGCCGCATTGCTGTTGCAGTATCCCTGCACTAAGGCACCCCTGTAGGAGGGGACCAGAAGAGGCAGGCGTTTCTTATCTTTTTGACAGTGCTCTGGTGGCATTCGTCCTATGAGCAAGACTATTTTGTGGAGAGCAATAGGGGCTGAAAAGACGTTCCAGAAATCCTCTAATCACAGGATCTGATTTTTTTAGATAGGTTTGAATTTTCAACATTACATTAGTTCAGCTCCCAAAGAAAAACTAGGCAGCCCTGGAAGCCAATGCCCTTCATTAAAGCCTGACATGTGCATGGTATCTGCTCAAACCTCCATCACACCTTGCTGCATTTAATGCTTCATTTAGCATGTTTTCAGGCCACAGGGCAAAACCAGCCTTGGTGTGAATACCACCCTCTGAAACTCTGCTTCTGCCTGCATATAGCATACATGAGCTTGGCCTGACATTTCTAGTGACTGTAGCTCATTTCCAGAGGTTTAGTCCACTGAGGCAGCCAAGAGGGTGCTGTTGACTTCCCGGTGGGATGGCACTTAATGTACTGGAGATACTTGCTTACGCAGGGCTGGCATGAGATTGCTTAGTCATGTCACTGACAGCTACCAAAGAAGGAACCTGGAAGACTCTTTCTATCACAACTAAATTTTTTGAGCTAGTCGGCCTTGACTACACTGCGGAAATACAGAAATTATTGGTTTGTGCTCCATTGTCACTTGTACGGGCAGCATTTTATAGCAATGGCGTAGAGGAAAAGCTACCAGCCATAACAGCTGCTCCTGTTTCAAAATACCCCCTGCTAGGTGAGATGTTTCAGATGTTGAAGGGCTGTGCCTGTGTAACTGCAAGCAACCATTGCCGTTGTATGCAGTGCCTTTGCGTGAAGCTAGCCTATAGAGAAGATGCATTGACTCATATTCTTCATCTTATGCTGAAGTCCTACATGCTGCTTCCCTCTCCTAAGAAACTCATGCTCACAGTGGGGATGCTGTTGGAAATGCTCCATCCGTCTGACCCAACACAGGGCCCAACTAAGCTCCCCCATCCACCCCAGCTGAGGGAAGCAGCCACTTCCTACATATGAGTAATGAAAATGTTTTTCTTACATTAAAAATTCTAATAAATCTCACCCCCTTTGCTGTATGCCCTGGGCTCCATGCGGGCTTACTACGCTCTATTTGTATGACTCTCTGCTGATCTATTTCTGAGAATTTTAAGTGTGAAAACAAATAGAAAAGTCATATGTGAGGGAAAACCTACTGCCTGTGTTTGAAATCAGTTCCCAAATCTGTGGCTGGCTAAACCTCACCCTGATGTTATTGTGTGGTTGTGGGTTTTGGATGTTCTTTTTGCTGGAAGCAGTGAAGCCAACATGTACCCGTTCTGCAGAGGATCTGCTAAGGGAAAAAACAACTGTGTACTGCCGCTGAATGCAAAAGTCAAAACAGAAATGGGAGCCTCTTTTGGCAAAATCCATCAGGCTCTCAGTGCTATAGCGAGCAGGAAAAGGCTGGGGAACTTGTGTATCATTACAGCCCAAAATAGGGCTATAACACACAAAAATAGTAGAAAGCGAGACAAATATTCCTCAGTAGTCATTTTCCTCTCTCCCCTTCTGTCTGTCCTCTCTCCTTAAATCTTTCAATTTTCCTTTCCCTTTTAGCTTTCTGTCTCTTTCAGGCTATTTTTATTTTCCGTTTGGGGAGAAAGCAAGCGATTTTGCTTTGTTCATTGAAAGAGCTGGCGCTCTGCTGGGAGTGACCGGGCAGCAGCCTGAGCAATGTGCTTGCATTGCTAGGTATTGTTATAAAGTTAATTATAGGATCTCTGGCTTTATAAGGATCTTTTAGCTAAGCTATAGGTTATGTCTACTTATGATCCTTAAAAATCCTTCACCATGACCCAGTATCCTGATCAAATGTCAATACTTATTTTCCGGGATCCTGTTGTAAATCATTGTATGCAGCTAATATGAGAGTGTAACAAGCTACATTTGACTTCATTGGAATGCCAGCATTGCAGTGGCAGGTGACAAAATACCCAGTACATAAAATATTTCTGTTAAAAAAATAGTGCTATGCCATCCTTGTCTGCATTAGCAACCCTCTAGCAAATGTACTCCTGTGCTGGGAAGAGGCAGTGGCCAGCAACAGGCACTCATGAAGTGAAGGACTTTTTCTCCCATTTGCATTTCCCCTTCAACCCAGCTTCATAAAGGAGCTTTGGTGCCATTCACTGTCTTCTCTAGCTACCGTCCTTTCAGTATTATGTCTGCTTCCAGATCCTCTTTTTATACACCCATGTTGACTGGCCCTCCAGTACCTGTGCCCTGGCCTACAAGCCTGTAACTTCACTGTGACCACAAGCTGGATTTATTCAGCTGTGGCAAACTGGTTTTGTCCTCAGGAGCTGCGCAACATCTCCTCACACCCCTGCAAGACCTCCATGCGGGCCTCGGGTGCTGTAGACCTGGTCCATCTTCCCTCTCCCTCTGCAGCTCCAAGAGGCTGAAACACCTCTTGCAGGTCTGTGCCTGACTTGGCCTGGGCTGAGGGACACCCATCCGGGTCCTGGACAGGGCACAGGGATTCAGTATTTTCTTACTTTCTCTAGCAGCAGAGACAGATGTCTTAGGACCATTTCCACAACTGAATCCCTCCCTTTGTTGTAGCTATTGTAAGTGCTTTTGAAACATCTTTCTGCCCAAGATGCATGCCCACCACACTTCAGCCATGAGTGTATCCTCTTCTTTCTTCCCTCTTCCTATTTCTGACCATGTCCCTTAGCAACCCCCATACGTTTATCCTTCTGAGGTAAATTAATATAGATAATTACTATGGGGAAAATAGACAGTGAGCTATTAATTTAGTGGATCATTTCTTTGTTCTGTTCAATTTGTCTAGTTGATACAATCTGCTTTGGCACTCCCTTTCCACAACATAAGCAATAGCCTTAATGCTCAGGCAGTTTGCTCTGCCCTTATTTCATAGCTACTGTTACTAGCAGGTCTGGTGCTTTTAATATTTGCTGACATGACACTTCACTGTGGCAAGAAATGTTTGTTTCTTCCAAATTTCACAAGTATATCTTGAAATCATGTATGCAAAGTTTTTAGTCGATGTTAATATTATCATTGTGCAGGAAGCCAGGCCAGCAAGACTGCAGGGGAAATAGGGGAAGACTGAATGAATGAAATCAGACTGGGATTTTAGTGTAGTCCCCTGTTGTACAAATTATCTCACAATTTGGTAAGAAAATGTTGCCCGCGATAGCAAGGCCAATGCAATTTCTATTTGCTTTATTTTTTTTAATAAAATTTTGTGCCATTGTTTCCAGAATGGTATGTTTGAAGGAGTTTAATTTTGGGTAGGATGACCCTTCAGGTAACTTCTGCATTTTAATTCACAGAATCGCAGCAGAGATGAGAACTTCTACTGCTTCTTAACCCAAAGACTTCTCAAACTTTGGGGCTGGGTTCCTCACCTTCTTAAATTTAACACATGCTGTTGAATAGAGTCTCCAATCTGCCCTCTAATACTACATTTTCCCCGAATATTAATTGCACATTTATTGGAGCTAAGGCTGTTTCTCTGTTGTTGCTGGAGTGCTGTCACTTTTTTCTGTTTTTACAGGTTTGCAGTATTTTTATCCCTTTCTAATGGAGGGGAATTTTTTTGCTTTAGTCTTTGTTGCTTAGGCTCAGTGTTTCCTTTCTTTACTAAAATGTGAATTTGGTTATTCTAGCAGATATGGCCATCTTCTCAGCTATTAGTTGAGCTAGATACACAAAAATCTACATACGTGTGCAGATGCACACACACATGCACATGTGCACACGTAGTCTAGAATATGTGATCCAATGCCTGATTTTTGCCCCTCACATCTTATTGCCTGTCCCTGGCTGCAGTTTGTGGCAGTTCAGCCAGTGGATTGTGCTCTGCTGGGAGACTCAGGACAGCCTTTTCAGCTACCATCCTCCAATAAGTTCCCTAGTAGGACTTCCAAATTTGCTATACCTTCAGTAACATGGCTTAACTCCAGCAGGACAGCTCTAAGACCCTGGGTTTCTTTGCTGTTCCAGGATATGCCATTCACTGTGGCCCCTTTTACTTCTGTATTCAGCTCTGTCTGTTTAAAATTAGACTTTTGGTTTAGGGTCTTCTACAAATGCATATCTGCTCCGAGGAGCGCTTACATCTGCAGGGTCTTTGCCTGGCTTCCTGAACAAACTTCAGTGCAGGAATGGCTTTCCTTAGGCACATGCCACCTCTACCCTTGCTCAGTCCTTGCGTCTGAAGGAGCCCACCCCAAGGAAGTGCCACTCTGGGACAGTGCTGGCACCATGTCCCCTGTGGCCATGACTCCCCAAACTTATTGGCATGTGCTATATTGCAAATCTGGGTGTACCACGATGCACAGTGGATGTGATCATGTGGCAAACCTTGTGTTGGCTACAGCGAGTCCCACTTCTGGACAGCCTGCAAGGCTATTGCACTTTCTAGACTATCTGCTTACAAATCATACATAGTTAGGTATCATGCCAAGGCTATTCAGCAGGCGGCTAAGAGATCTATGTGCTGGTCCATAAGAAGACCAGGCGATTTTCAAGGCAACCTCTTTTCCAGGCTTTGCATATGACCTAGGAGGCAGGTGATATTTGCCATCTCCAGCCTTCTTAAAAGGCCTCCCCATACTTTGTTTCATGAATTTAAGCCCTTCCCATGAGCTTTTTCTAGGTTGAGTGCTTCCTAACACCTCGCATGCATGGCTCGCAACTCCAATGAAAGGCATTTCCAATGGCCTCTGCTCTCTTTTAGTGGGTCAGTGCTGACATCTCTCCTGGCATCAGCTCTATGAAATTTATAGATACTACAGACACAGCAAAGTGTGAATGCTCAAGTAATGATACTATACACTTTCCTCAATCTGAACTAATTTCCAGGGTCTCTAATATGCTAGCTTGGATTTGATTGAATATAATTGGCTGTGTTATTTGCTCATACAGATTTATCCTAGGAAATACCAGCTGATACACGTTCAAAGGGCTATGGAGACCACTCCAAGCCAGTGGAGGTTAGGCATTTGACGTCTCTGTGGATCTGGACCATTAAGGGTGTAATACAGAGTTAACAGCAGGCAATCCGTATAGCACTGTCCTGAAGACATGTGGTCTGCTGCCAAAGAGGTTCATTCACCTCACAACCATTGAGGAAATATGTTTAACGCTAAATTTCAGTGCATGAGAGAATTTAGGGTTTCCCCAGTGTTGGGGAGCCAGTACTGGGGACTTCGCTGGCGGCTGGACTGCGCAGCCCTTGCGCAGCCGGACAGACTCCGTTCTGCTGCCCCCCTCTGCTGTTCAGCACAGAAAACAGCACACTCCGAGCCGGGCATCCTCTCCCAATTTCCAAAATATTTTCTCTTTAGTTGTTTTTCTTCTTTCTTTGACCAGGTCTGGGAGGGGGGTGGGAGGGGAAGGGAGCCTAGCTGCAACTGGATGTGTTTATTGCGCTTGACAGCTGGCCGCAAATGCAAAAGGAAATAATGCTGATTTCCTATGCACAGCAATTCTCCTTTTTGACCTTTCTTATAGATAGGGAAGAAAAAAGATAATTTGCTAGAAAAGCAAAATAAATGGGACACAAAACCAGAATTGTGGCAGGAGAGAGACTGGCTAAATGTATAGCGCACTGAGATGGGCTGAGGCAAAGAAGCTTTAAAGGTTTAGAGTCAAGGTTGAATGAAGGCTGTCATTCAAGTTCAGATTTAAAAAATATTAACACATTAACACGTCTTGTTTTTTCAGGATGCCAGTTCCTTTTAAATCGGAATCTCAGCATAGGGCCTTTGTGGGTTTGGATTGGACTGCAAATAAAACAAATTCAGATGCAACTCTTCTTCCCTCTCCTCCTAAAAATCCCTTTCAAATGGCTTAGCTTTGAAATTTCAGATTCCAGTTTAGTTCAAATAACAAGCAGAGTAAAGGAAAAGGCATTACAACATTACATAATTATAAATGAATTTTTAAGCCTGCCAGTTTAAGCAACCGTTGCTTATATAGAATTAATTCTTTCTTCAAATCAAACCCTGCTGCCAAGTCATTCTTTACGTGTAAAAAACAAACAAAATCTCCACCCATTTTGCTCTGTGGTGCTGATATGAGTAAACAAAGCATACAGCTTGGAGAGAAGACAGACTTTTCTTGCTATCTTCATCTTTTTCTCTCTTTTTGCTGGATCAGCCGTAACTTACTGCATTTTTCTAAAGCCTGACTGGCATTTGCAAGTTCCGCACAATGGGCCAGTATTTCTGCAATTTCTGTCTTCCTCCGCTCCTCCTTTCACTTTGTCCTGTTTTGTCAGGAATTATGCCAGTAAGCTCAGAGGGGGCTCAAATGTGAAAAGTTGGTACATCCTCTGGATTAAACCCCTTCAGGAGGGCTGTAAATGGTGTGACGGCATTTGCACTCTGCCCACCCATAAATGTCCGAGACGGCGAGGGTTGCAAAAGGCCTGGGCAGTCTGATGTTCCTGCATGAAAAGCAGCACGTCCCTGTCTTGAGCAAATAAATACAGTAAACTGAAAGGTCTCCTCCTCCGGCTGCTGAGTCAGCCGGTGAGGTGCAGGCAGGCGAGATGCTCATTTTCTCTGTTCAAGTGCTGTGTCTTTTGTGGCTACCTGGTCCACTTACTATTTTTTCCAGGATGGAGGGAAAAAAGGGACCCTGAGATTGCAGGACGAGCTGTGGAAGAACATGGATTTCCATGTGGATTGTCACACGGAGGGCCATTCTTCACAGACAGAAAGAAGCTGATTTGAGCCTGCTCTAATCCCTGCAATAGACTCCCATTCTCAAACTAGAGTGGCTGCACCATGACTTTTTTTAACTCCTTCAGAAACAAAGTGAACTTGGTCAAATTGAACTAGTTTAACTCCAGACAGGAGCATCCCCATGGCAGTTTAATGTGGTTAAATGAATCCTCTGCAATTTCACATCTTTGATAAATTTGGATCAATTTTCCCATCCCAATTTATCCTGACATCCATAAACTCCAACTATGGCAGATCTAGGGAACATTTTGCTTCTTGAGGGCCCAGAAGACCTTTCCAACACACTTAGTAGATCAGAAGTTTAATGTGAACAATTAGTAAAGCAAAGAATTAATAACAATATGACCACCATCTGTAAGAAATGGAGTCATGTATTTTATACTCCCAGGTTTCAGGTATCCTATGATTCATTACTCAGAGCAAAGATCAGACTCAGATTTCTTCTTTGAAAATACAGATCGCTGGAAGCTGTGTGAGTAGAGATTGCCAGGCTCCTATTAATTAACATAGGCTGCATCTTGTCTTTGTGACAAGTTGCAGTCAGCACAATGTCAAAAAACGTGCCTGCTGACTGCACATACTGAAAACGGAGGGTGCAGCCTCCCCTTCCTTCTCAAATCATAACACTGCCTTAAAATCAGTATAGCAGGGGTTGCTTTCATTTGTTTTCGAGCTTCTGAGTTTACTATGTTCAAGCTTTCCCGAATTACAGATCAAGAGAGAGATGTTTCCAGTAAAAACAGTAATCTTATGATTTCAAGAGCAGAAGCTTTAAGTAAATCCTGAAATTTTCATGAGAAAATTGCAGTTCTGTAGCTGCCTGCCTTCCAAACAAGCCTGCCCAAGGTATTTCATTTAGATAGGTTATCATTCCTTATTATCTACCTAGCGCTGACGATGGCTGTAAAACCCCTAGAAATAGTGGCATTTCCATTTATTTCCATGTACAGCTTCTAGAACATACTCATGACATGAAAATACCGTAGAAGTGCAAGGTAATTATTATCATTATGAACTCCTTAGCATCCAGGAGCAGAATTAACAATTTGAGTGGTGCCTATAAGAAAACCAGAATACATTTCAGTAAGCCTGTCATTTTTGATCTCTTAACTAATCTTAAATAAAATTGCACTGGCTTAGTCAGTGTGAAAAAAAAAGCAACTTCTTCTAATCTTCACTGTGATGATAATACATGTATTCCTTCATCTAAATAAAATCTCTGAACAGCACCTGGATTTTTACAGAGAAATCCTGCACTGGGGATTTGTATGCAGCACGCTTGCATATGAAATGTCAGAATTGCATGGACAAGGACAGCAGTGAAATTTAAAAGGTGATGGATAAGACAGATGGCTGAGCAGAAGTGGTCTGCATTGCCATGGAGAAAAGCCTGATGCCATCCTCAGCAATCCGTGCTCAAGCTTGCAAGAGTCTGGCTGCTATGGAAGCATCTGAGCCAACCCTGGGTGTTGCAATATGCCAGTTTTCCAAGAAACAGATTGATGTACAGTGTGTACTATTTTTTATTTTCTTGAGGGAGGAGGGGATAACTATCTATGGATTTGGGGCTGTCATTTGGCTTTGAATTTTGTCTTATCAATACATTTATTGACGCCTAGGAAGGTTTCTTTGAAATAGAGGCGATATTGGGAATATTGGCATATCCTCCTTGGAAATTACTTCTTTTTTTTCCTCCCCAGGGAGAGCAGGAAACAATTATTTGTACAGAATCCACTAATTTCTACTCACTGTTCTGTATTTAATCTGTGAGAAAGGTCCTGTCTTCCTCCCTTGAGACTGGTAACTGTTGGTCTCTGCTTTTCAGGGAGTTTCACTACCCTTTGCCGGCTTGCCTTTGTGAGGGGACTGCACTCCCAAGCGGCCCATGCAACAGCCAGTTAGAGCTGATGCCCACACGGTGAAGAGGTTCCCGATGGGTCAGGCTCAAGGCTGCATTTGATTATAACCGGGTCTGGGAAGGATGCAGGCCAGGAGCCCAGACTTCAGGGTTTGGAGTAATTGCTGAGCAATACAGGGAACTGGGACTGAAAGAAAGTGAGAATATTCCGGGAAAGGAAGCATGAAAGCTTTCTGCTTTCCAGGGCTGAAATTCTCTAAAATATAAAGATCTACCAGAGAGAGTTTAAACAGTGACTCAGTCTGTAACTGGAAGCAATGAGTGCCAAAATAAAGACAGTTAAGCCAAACTAGTCTAATTTCTGACTATTGCTTTTTTCTAAAGCATTTGATGATTGTGAAAGTTTCCATTTAATTTGTGAGAATGCAGCTAGATGTGAAACTGTATTACAGAAGTTCGAGTTGTGCAGGCAGCCCATGAAATGTGAGCAATGTGTTTTTAAGCAGCAAACCAGAAGGATGGCGAAAGCACGGAGAAGTACATGATTGGCCCAATGAGCCAACGTTGCAATTTTGGGAAAATCTTGAACTCTTGGTAGGAGACTGGGCTGAGTCTAGAGTAGAGCAAAACATTCAGTAAAGGCTAAACCCTTGACAAGATAATTAAAACATAGCCTGAGAGGAAAGTCCGCAGCTGTGGTGAAGCTCGCAGAGAGCGGGCAGTTCTCTGAGACCTCACTCCTGGTAGCAGACCCGAGGAAGAAAGTGGTGTGAATCTCCAACAGACAGTGTATAAAAATGTGAGCTGCGCAGACTGTACAAACTCCCACCCCCAGCCAATGCCATGCATTTGGGGAGTGGTATTGCCATGGGTTGTGCTCCCTTGGAAAAGACGGCAACTCCAAGGGGGTGACAGCAGTGCCGTGGGTGACAAAGGGGACCCAGCATAGCAGCATGTGGCATTGCTACAGACAGTGAATGCCAGCAGATGGGATGTAGATTCATTTTTAGTTGGGTGGGAGCACACAAGCTAATGTGGTGTCAGAAGCGACGATCTTACGGTACTGGATGAGCAGCCATAGGTGGGAAAAGTCAAATTTTACAGTGGTAGGAAAAGCCATTCTGAGAGTCTGATATAGCCAGTATCAGTTCTGATAACAGATAGGAGAGGGAAAGGCCATATGGTAGAGAGATGGGGGTGGAAATGACATAAACAGCAGCTCAGCAGTATTCCCTTATGTTGCCTGGGTCTAGACTGTTATAGCTGAGGTCACTCCTGTCCAATTTCTGGACTGCAGGATGTTGAATCTCTCCCCAACCCTGAATCTTAACCCTTCTCCAGGGAGTAGATCCTGCAAAGGGAAGATGCTGGGTGGGGGGATGTTTCTCTTCCCTTGTTTTGACAGAGGAAAGAACGCTTTGCCTAAGAACAGCCCCCAGTCTTGGTTGTGGACGGTGTTTTTAGGAGATCCTTATTGCAAAGAGAGATGAGGAGAACGGTGTCCTCCTTTCCTTTTCAGCCTCCTCTGCGCTGGAGTAGGACCCCAGACAAATTCTGTGCAGGGTCCAGGAGAAAGACAGAAGCGTCTGGAAAAGAAGGTGACATCTCCTTTGCAGGAGAGGGGGATGCTGGCACTGAGAGCCCTTTGGGGCCCAGTTCTGGCCAGTGCCTGCGATTCTCCCATTGGGACTTCTAGAAAACATTCAGCTTCAACAAGGAAATAAATGCTCCAGATGGGGGTGTGGAAAAGAGAGCAGAGAGAAAAAATTAATTATGAACAGGACGTAATCATGCAATAGTACAACTTCAGTGTGTGTTTAAATTCTGTGTAAACAGAGCATGGTATTGTGTTCATGGTTAGCAGGGGATGGAGTTGGGAAGCTGTGTTAAATTCTTGGCACTGTTTCTGATTCACTCCGTGGCCTTCGGGAAATGACTTAATCGTGGGGTCCTGTGAGGTGCGGAGCACATGCTGAGGAGCATTTCATTCCTCTGAAGCAAAGGGGGGGGTTTGGAGCAGAAAAAGAGCTCAGCACCTCAAAGGGTCAGGATGTGCTCACTGAAAAAATACGGTCCCCTTGTCTTTGTAGCTTGCATAAAAATTGAGTTCAAGAATCCCAGGTGCTAGCATCCCTATCATCTGCAAAGCAAAGAGAATGGTTTGCTGGGGATCTGTGAGGAAGCCAGCTAAAAAGAGCTGTAATTGAATTAAAGGATGGACTGGCTTTATCGAAAGAAAGGGGAACAGAGCCGCTCAGGCATACGGGCTCACATCATGAAACAAATTACAGGCTGACACATTGGCTAATAGCCTGCGCTTTGGTGCAACAGCCAGGAATAATTCCAAACCTCTGTGGCTGGCTAAGGGGAACTGAGAGTAATGGGGGAAGCTTGTTTCCACTGAAGCCTGACCACAACCGCTGACGAGGTCATCTGAACGTCAGCTGGGGTCTGGTGGAGGGGGACCTGCCAGTGGCGGTGCCACGCCAGTGAGGCAGGTCCCCGAGGGGAACCACCTTTTTTCCCTAGATGCGAGTGCAGGGACTAAGGGTTTTCTGGCTGGAGGTGAGGCAGATGCTGATAGCACTGGAAGGTCTGAATAAAGATACCTGCCTGTGACTGGTAAATTGTGTGTGCAACCCAGCGCACACTGAATATTGCCTGGGCAGGAGTGCGTTCTCCGCAGAAACAATTTCTCCAAATAGTTTCACTCAGCTGAAAATGGAGAAGGCTGCTTCTGTGCATGATGGTTACTTCTTCCCACCGCGCTGCAGGGACACACAGTTCCCACCAGCACTGCCCTGACATGGTCCCATGAACCTCCAGCCTGGTGCTCCCAGTACGAGGGGCCCAGGGCAGCGCTCATCAGTGGAGGGGGGAGATGGTGTTGGCCATCCTGCAAAATGTGAGAGCTTTCCACAGTGTAAGGTTAAAGTCTGCTTCTAGGGAGATCATGGGACTTTCCCTGTAGTTTCACTGCAACTGGCTGCTTTTTTAAATGGTTTTGTTTTGCAGCTCGGGAAGCCACCTACCATATGTGCCCAGATAAATCCCTGCTGGGCAGTATGGCTCCGTGTTACACACGCTGGGAGTCCTGTCAGGCAGAGCTGGGCTGCACTGCAGCCTTGAGAGGTACATGAGGGCTTGGTAACGTGTGTTTTTTTCAGGCCGGAGCAGTAGATATCCTCAATCCACCAGATTTCCCTGGCTTTCCTGTGCCAAGCCTCTAAAATCCTTTCTGTTCCTCCTCTGACCCTGTGCTTTCCCCGGGTACCCTGTCCTCAGATACAGACAAGCCTGAAACATCCAACAGCAAACATGAACATCAAGAAAATACGTATATTCAGCTGTGTGCAGGTCATGTGTTCAGAACATCAGCCACATAAACACTGCTATAATAAATGGATTTGTTTCATGATATTTAGTCATCAAGCAATATTTATGTTAAAACCCCAGTTATGTTTTTAAGATATGGTGCTAATTTCACATATATACATATACACATACATACACACACAGAGGTATGTTGGTAGAAATTCTGTGTTCATATTAAAGAGGCATAGGAAACTGCTTGCTATTTAAAACTAGAATGTATATTCTGGCTGAACAAGAAGTTTTCCTTGTCTGCATGAGCTCTGTGATACTCCTCCTTTGTTTGCTGGGTCTCTGTGGCTTCTTTCTTTTTTCCTGGTGCTCTTCTGTGCACCAGCATTACCCTCTGACTTATTTACTGTATTTCCCTGGTTTTTGACATTATCTATCCTGTCTTCATGGTGTGCTGGTGATAACATGCTTTGAGAAAGTGACAGCACCATATGCTGCCTAAATTGTTTCATTTTACTGGTTGTTTAACCGAAGAGGTTTGATAGCATTCATTTGCCTTTTTTTGCTATTGAGCTGTGATGTTCCAGGAGCTCCAGAAAGAGACGTCTCTTATAACTGTGCTAGGAACTGCTGTCATTGAATTTAATTGAGTTAGGCTGATGCAAATGAGAGCAAAATTTGGCCCCATCTGTTCTACATAATCTAGTTCCTAAATCAGGAAAAAACAGTCACTAAGAAATGACACCCAGTATTTTATTTTAGTGGGAATTTGATTTTTTCACTTCTAAAAAATACTCAAGCTAATAATGCAGACTAGCATGCTAAACAAGTTGGTTTCATCTAGGATGATGTTTGAGACTTTTTTGTTACTTTTTTAAATAAGAATGTATCTATGTATTAAAGCAGTCATTAGTTTTATTTATTGGAAAAAAGAGACTGAGGATAAGTAGTCCTCAACACTGTGGTTTTTAGAGAGGATAATTAAAGGTGAGCAAAAACGAGACAACAGATGTAGTGCTTAAGCACTGAAGAACATCGCACTGTCTTAAAGAAAGGAAGAGCGATGTATTTTACCTAAGTTACCTGAAGAGCTCCAAATCCACTGGCCTTGAGGAAGCCGCTTCCGACCCATGGGTGGCTGTCCCTTCCTCCTCGGGGCCTGCTCCGTCCTGCTGTGCCAGACCTCTCCGCTTTGCGACGAACGGGCTTCCCGTGGCCGTGACATGCGGCTCGCATTACTCTCTCTACTTCTGGAGGTGGTGCTAGAATTACTGTGGATATTACCCAAGTTTGCTAGAAGACTACGGGACAGAAATGTCCACACCTGTGAAATTGCTCTAGGAACCAAGGGACATGTTAGCGGACAGCAGTGGACAAGAAAGTGCTGTTACAGGCAGTGTTTCAAACCCTGTTGCCTGGGAAGAAGGAACGCTCTTAAAAATCACAGTCTATCTGTAGTTTAAAAAAACCCACAGATGGTATTAAAATGGCTCGCTGAGAGTGGTGGTATCCAGGTGTTTCCTCCTGTGGTTGCTCTTGCACAGATGTGTGCCAGCTTGTGCAGTTGCATTCCTCCCTTATGGCAGTGTCTTGCTGGTTGCATGTGATCAGGGGCAGGTGAATAAAACCAAGTAAAGCACTCTGGCCAAAATTTTCAAGCCTACACGTATGCATTGGATATGAGCAGCCCGATTTTTCAGAAGATGCTCGATATTTCCAGCTCCTCTTGAAGTAAATGGAGCTGCTGCAGTTTTCTTTGGCTGCTGCGGACTGAGCTCAGCCCTTGTGCAGACGAGGCCATTCATTCAGGCATCTCATGCTGACCGAGGTGCCTGGTTACAGAAGACCAAGCATGGACCTCTCTGGTCTTACCGTTTATCAAATGCCACGAACAAGACAACAACCAGCACATCAAGGTTAGGAGGTTTTTTTGGGAATGAACATTTGAAGTAGTTAGATTGCCACCCGTCACGAAATGTCCTCAGGCGGGGGAAGAGCTCTATTAACTTTAAAAAGGGGCTTAGAAATTGGACTTTAACATATTTGCTATGCAAGGGATATATTCCTTATCCTTTTGAAGCATAAGGCAAATTTAGGACCACTGCCTTTGGATTCCAGATGATTCTACTAAAATGAAAGGCTCAGTTTTGTAATATCAACATATGACTATTTACACTTCTCTTCAAAGAGAAGATCCTCTCAAAGATGCTCATCTTACTGGAAATTATACTTTATGAAGTGCCAAACCTGTAAGTGAAATTATTTATAAATTATTTATGTTTATAATACAAGAATGTGTTAAACTTCACAGATTCTGGAGGATATTTTCATATAAAAAGTACATGGCGTATCTTAATAAATCCGTCACATGCCAGCACCTCTGTGGTTTACGTTCAATAATATTATTGGAATACATTTATTTCAATGCAAAATTAAAATGGAAGGACTGTCTCATTTCCTGATATTATGTGATGATATCCATTGGTCCATTTAAATTACAATAATCTGATTTTGAATTATTGGCTAAGTTTCTGTGCACTTAGGAACAAAGTTGTTGAAAATACGTAAAATTTAGCAGCTTGTAAAATGTAAAAAGGGCCACAGAAATGTTCTGGGTTATATGTCATTGAGGGATAAGAGTTGGTTTCTTTTAAAAAAGTCTTTAAAAAATAAGGCCCATCTGGAGTAGGATGATCGTTCTGGTCTTGATCTTGGAAACACTTCCACACTCCTGCTTAATTTACCAGCATGAACAAGGGTGCACTGTACAAGGGGACTGAATCAGGGACCTGTGTATATCACAGAAAGAGCACAGAGGACGTTAAAAAAAGAAGTTTTTTGATTAGAGCGTTGATAGTCAGCATACGAAGTGTTGTTTAAAAAAAAAGATTGATGCTCTATTGGTGTTGAAAGACGACGAGAGAGAAACTGAGGCTCTGAAAGTAGAGACGTACAGAATTTGGGTAGTGCCACAACCAAGGTGCAGTCGCTTGTTGACCCTGCCTAAGCCAGAGCTCCTGTGAGGGCTGAGACATTTCTTATTAGTGCATCCATGAGGCCCCTCATGCAAGGAAAATTCATTTGCAAGCACTCAGGATATATGCAGAATATACGCTTTATTTTGTTCCTCCATTTTTGTACAGAAAGTAATCACTAAAAACCTTTCTGATATAATTAGTACTCTCTTAAATTTTCCAGGAGCTCTCATTGCTCTTAAGCACCCCAAGTAATTACTGTGCTGGGGACTTGCCATGCCCATGAGCTCACCTTGAAATCAAATTATTAATAGTGGGAGTGATGCTCATGTGAGGCAGTCTTTAGAAAACTGTGACTGATTGCTTCAAAAGCTACTGGTAAAAGAAAACCCACATGCATCGGCCTGCCTTCTTGCAGTAACCAGATTATCGGTTACAAAAAAGATGTGTTGCTGCTGATCATGTGTGAGGAGGAAACATATAGAAACTGCATTACCTGTGTGGAACCCAGGAGAGCCTGCAGACACGAAGACTGTACAGAGATAACAGGAAAATAATTAACATTACAGCTGGGTGCCTTCCTCTGAATAAGCCCTCAGTTGTGCTGTGTAATAAGTGCAGTCTTAATTTGCCACCAGCTCTTACCACCTGCATTATCTTAAAGGGCAGTCGCAGCTTCTCAGCCAGGCAGTATGGAAATGCAGCCCTTTTTCTGGGAAGAGCATTGCACCTAGGGAAGCATCCCCATAGCAGCATGTAAGATTTCCCAGACTCAGTCATGCTGGGCAGTGCCACAAGCGGAGCAGCAGGTGGTCACTAATCCCAGAAGATAAAGGCCCAAATATTTGGATATTTAATGACAGGGAAGAGAAAAATGTTTGGCCAAATGCAATGGGACAAACCTCTACATCTGTAAGCAATCATCTTGTAGGGTCTTTAGTGAGCTCAGAGGCATCAGGTACTTGGTTCCCTGGGCTGTCGCCAGACCGTCTCTGTATGGGGCAACCCGGAGAAGCCACTTTGCTTGTCCTGGAAAGGTGGAAAGCAGAAACATTCTTGTGGAAAAACTCAAATGCTAGGATCCAATTGCTGGGACCAAACTCACCTGGAGGCAGAAGGGTGATACAAACCTGCACCAGTGTGAAAGAGATCCCTCTAGCTGATTTACCAAAAACATGGACCTGTTTCAGTGCTCAACAATTTCTTTCTTAACTGAATCTGTAGAGTCTTAAGACACTTTGCTTTCTGGTTCGTAAATGCATGATGCCTACTTTATCAAGCAAAATATTAGCCACAAAATAATGGGGCTGATTTACCTCATTTGGGAATCAGACACACTTGGGGACATATGATGGGTTACATAAACATCCCTTAAGGCCTATTAAAATTGATTTCACAGTTTAAGTACTGAATAGATCCAGGCAAATGATCAGGGCAGATTTTCCACAGAATTAATAAAACAAACAGCCTTCGGCAACCGGATGACTGAATAAGAAGCATTAATTGGAAACCTACCATTAAACATGGTCGTTAGTACACTGTCTGCCCAGCGTCAGAGAAGCAAAGACAACTTCTGGCAAGCCCTCTAAATTCTGGAGGTAAAATGAGTGTGAAAAAGAGCAGGCCAAAACTGTGGACAAAACCAAACAGGCCACCTGCCAACAAAGTTTGCCAATCACCCAGCAAACCAAAGCTGGACATGTCCTGGCAGTCCAGGAGAAAACTGGAGCTGATGCCAATTTTCCTCAGTATTTATCAACACTATTATAGCACTGTAGCAAGAAAAAATCCAGTCGGATGAGTGACAGCTTTTTTTTACATCTTTCTTCCCTTGAAATATATGCCAGGGAAGTGTCAGCTGAGACATCTGGGAACTTCTGAAGGACAAACTGTGCAAAAAGTTTAGCCACAATCCATGAAAGCTAAAAAAATCCTGTTTTGAGCGATATCAAAATCCCAGCAAATGAAGCTGTACCTGAAGCAACAGGCTCCAGCTAGCTGGACCTTTTATTTCAGGCTTGAGTGACCAAAACAAAACCCTCTGAGAGGGAGAGGGGGGAAGTGTTTTCATAAAATGCTGTTTCCTTGGCATCAATAATGCCTTTGGAGGGGCTGGGAGGTCCTGCACAGCCTGACAACAGCCGGCACTCTTGGTAAGAGTGAAAACAGCCTTCTGTGACCTGACATGTGTTTTATTTCTGGTGGGGGGATGAAAGCACTTGTGATCTGCTATGACATTTCTGTCAGTCCTCAAAATGCACTTGACGTTCCTGCAGAGAACATGGCGTTTGTGGCTTGCGGGGGGCGAGGGGGGTGGTGGTGGTGTCCATCCCCTCCTCTCCATGCAACCCCCACAGCAGAGCTGCAGCAGCATCGCATCCTTCGGGGTCCCTGGTGGGTGCCAGCGGGCTGGGGTGGCACGGGGTAGCAAATTCTGCTGCTGTTCCTCAGTGTCATGTTCCCTTCATGTGAAGAGAGAAGGGATGGGATACAGGCTTCCGTGTAACAGAAATTCAGTATGCTTGAGAACCTCTTGCAGCTTTTTCTAATCTTAGTGAGAAAACCTTGTCACAGCAGTCATTTTGCAATCTCACGAGAGCCAAAAATGCATTCACAGAGGCCCGACCTGCCCAGCACCGGCGCTTCAGCAGAGAGTATGGGTAACAGCACAAGTAGTGAAAAGTGAGCAAAAAGCTTACGCTCCTTTTGATTCCTATAATCCCTTCTCCAGCGCTGTTCAAACCCCAGATAGACACTGTTTTTCCTATATAGACAGGGTCAGATCCTCAGCTCCTATCAGCTGGCGCCGCTCCACCAACCGCAGTGCAGCTGACGCAGCCGTGCTAATTTGCTCTCACCAAGGATTTGACCCGCCGTTTTCTTCTTGACAGCATCCCTTAAAAGATACATGATGTTCCGCAGGGCCAGGCTAATCTGCTTGTGGAGGAGCATCCATTGTTCAGCCTGCCGCCCTTATCGCCCGCTCTCGCCAGAAGAGAAGCCCAGGCTGGATGCTGGTGACAGCCCCCTTCAGGCATGGGTCTTGCTGAGACTGTGAGAAGCCTCATGCTGGAGAAAGCCCCCAGGAAGACAGAAAGCAGCCGTGGTTATGAATCACCCTAGAAACAAATGATTCGCTATGGGTAAATTCGTGGAAACGGCACGGTACTGTAAAGTGTGACTAAGACTATTATCCCAGAGCAATGGAAAGTCTCCCAGCCGCCCCTGCTTTCTTGAGAGTATGTTAATTATTGCTCTGGGTGTGAATACTCCGTGTCTGGAATAAGCCACTTTAACCAAGCAAGTCCGTTGCCCTTTCGATGCGAAACAACGCTGGATTGTCTAGAAAAGACTGTTGAAAACATCTGACAAAATATCATTTTTCGTGTTCAAATAGAAGTGATTCAGCAATAACTGATGGACTTGAGAGTGGGTGCTTACTTAATTAAAGGTGTTTCCCTGTTCTGTTTGCTGCAGCAGGGATCAATATGATGAAGACACACAGTCCTGCAGAGCATTTAGGCTCTCCTAGCAATGTGTTAGGACAGGAGACACGTGAACTCTGCTGCTCTAAAAATCCTCGCTCCATCAACTGTGAAAAATTATTTCTTGGCTTCTTGTCAAAAAAAAAGTGACAAGATCAGTATGCACTCTGGTCCAACCATCATCCAGTAGCTGTTTGGGCACTTGAGCCCTGGGAGTTAGCATAGTAGCTTAATACAAACCATTTAGGACTGACCGATAGCAATGTTGCTGATGGAAGTCCCACCTTTTGATGATCCAGTGGTGCTTGGTAGTATTCCCAGGTCCTGCTGTGTCCCCTCTTATTTCACACGGGAAAAAATTCTCTCCCCAAAGTTGAACCAGATAATTAGGAAAATGATGGGAGTTTCGCTCTCCTCTGAACTGCTTCTTTCTGGGTGGTGCCATAGGTTTCCCAAACTTTAGTTAATATTGGATCATGTTGGAGTTTGGTGTCTAAAGGATGAAGAAGTCTGATGAGACTTATGAAGATGGCAAATGAGGCCAGAACTGGACTGCTTCTGATCATGCTGGGTTTTCTGTTCCTATTTTATGGCCCTGCACTTTCAAGGGCACCTTTGAATGAATCTTCATATGTTTTAAGACCTGAATTGTCCTAATGGGCTGAAAATTTATATAGAGAAGCCAAGATGATAACTTCAGAGGGAAAGATAATGCATCGTGTTATTGTGCAGGAAGCACAGAGGCACACATAGTTTTTCTTTACAAAGACTAGACACCTTTTTATATAAATAACCTTGAAGCAAGAGCATTATCATAGCAGGACCTTCACCAATAATTCCTTAAATGCCTATTAGCAGACTGTATACATGATATGAACTACAACAACATTGCTACAATTCTGCTTAACTATTCCAAAAGAGAATTCAGGCCAGAACTAACAATTATACTAATGCACTGTGTTGCTTAATTGAAGGAATTTACGACATAAGATAAATGTCAGAGTTCAAAGCCAAGCGTGTGCGTGTGTGAGAGGGAGAGAGAGAATGTATGCAGGTAGGGTTGTTGTCAGCTGGAGCACTAAATATAAGCCTCTGCAATTTTACATCTGGGAAAATATCCAGAAATCCTTTCTAAGCAATGAATTATATGCTTGTGGGACAGCAATGATATACAAGCAAGGCGGCACCTGTAATGAGCCTGCAACCATCGCTGAGACCTGGGAACATTAATGCCAATTAATCTGGGAGGGAAGAGTAAGAATGTACCAATGATGCTAGAAAGTCTCATAACATATCCACCTTGTCTTCCACCTGAATAAGAGCACAGACTATTAATGAGAACACTGGTTTTTTCCCTACCAGCTTCCTGGAAAGTATTTGCTTGTCAGAAATAGTTCACAGGGTCGCGGTACAATAATTTTCACTAGTCATTACTGCTTCTGTCAGCTCAGTGACAATGACTACACTGTGAACTTGAAAGTGCATTTTAAAAAAAATGATGAAAGCATGTCTTGATGAATGTTTACTCCTCAGTTGCTTAGTATATGCAAAAAATATTATCACCCTTAATTGCCTCTGTGATACTGCACTCTGAGAGGAATATCCCTCAAAGGAAACCCTTGGGAGAAAACGCTACTCTCAGCTTTTATGAGACTAATGTGGCTTGGACTGAATTGATGAAACTAACATTCCACAGAGTAGCTTAAAGTGCCCATTTAGCATTATTCCCAGTTGGCAGTTTGGTCTGTCTAGTTTATAGATTAGTAAAATGGTTTCCTTGGGTTTGGTTTATCCTGCATTTTAGCCTATATTAACATTTAAATTCACTTGGAACAAACAACTTCCTTTTGATGACAACAGGGAAGTTTTGATGAAACTAAAGTGAGGTAAAGGCAAACTTTGGGATTTATTCTTCCATCTGCTATCTGATACATATTGGCTTTCTCATTATAGCTCCTAAAGAGAAACTGGCTGTACAGGTTGGTGTAAAGTGCCACATGAGACAATGGCATTGTACTATTTGGTGAAGATGTCTCTAGTCCAAGGGCTTTGGATCCAAAAAAGCACTTCACTAAGTGCCTAACTTGCAGCAGCAAGAGTAGCCTCCAGGTCCTTTAGTCTCTGTGCCTGTGCTGCACTTACAGCTCCCAGGGTGGCTGGGTGGATGAGAAGAGCACGCAACCTCGCTCCTGGTCAACAAGGTATGTCTTCATGGGAAAGACTGCCTGGCAAACCCCCTTCTTCTAGGTCACCCAGAAGATGCTCTCTGCCCAGCCTCTTCACAAGAGGGCCCTGCTCTCTTAAGTGCATGCAGAGCTCAGTTTATGAGCCTCTGGCACATGAACTTCATGCCTTGGATTGCTTGGACAAGCGGGGAGATTGATGCAGGCTCTTCAGCTCACGTGGTGGATGTGTGTCCGTGGGGTTACTCTGATGGCTTGTTCCTGTATGCAGTGCACTCCCTGCACGCTATTAGGAGTGGCACGGGGAATACGTGTGTTAGTAAAGCCCTTTCAGTATGGAGCAGAGGGCCAGCCTTGGCAACAGCTCCTCACTGAAAGCTTCTCCAACAACGAGACAGCTCAGGCAGCGCCAGCCCAGAGAGCAGCAAGAGTCCCAGTCCTGCACTCCAAAAATGCGAGGTCCTGGCACCTCCGTGGAGCCTGGGGTGCAGGCAGATGGGAGCTCTGCTTGAGAGATTTCATGGGTAAGGACAGAAGGGACTGTGATCTCAAAACATGGAGAAGAAGCTATACTAGCCTATACTAGGGTCTGTGCACAAACCTTTTCATAGCGCGTATTGTTTTCACTCCTACGCTAGATGAGTCCATTAGACGCTGCATCAACTACCAGAGGGTATATAATTTAAAGGGCTCCAATGCATATCCTATACCTAGGGTGCTATTTTATACAGACTACAGCCAGGGAAATAGCTTTTAGTATAAAAGGGTTTTGCTAGAACCTGAGGCATATGCAGTTCGCTTTCAGTTCACAAATTTCTTCTTATTGAGGGCAGGAGAGTTTGCTTTAGGGTAATCAACAACTTAGGGCAGAAGGGACTAGTCTGGTCTCACACATAACACACCCCAAAGAATGCCCCTCTCTTAATTCCTTTGCAAAATTCATTAGCAGCGTTTGGTGCTAGAAAAAACAATCAATTATAATGTTAAGCTTTCCAATTGTGGAAAATCCACTACAGCCCTTGTTAATGTTTACTTACCTTCACTGACAGGCAAAAATGCCTTAGCTAATTTGTAGTCTGAACTCGTCTGGTTTCAACCTGCATCTACTGAGTCTTATTATACCTTCCTGGTCCAGAAGTGCCCTTATACATGAAACTGCAACATTAGCTAGAAAGAAAAAAGCACAGGGGTGATATTCAACAGCAAATTAAGGTTCAGGCAGATAATGATGATGCTCCTTCAGTGAATACATGTAGCAATGCGTGTCACCTTGCAGAACATAGCCAAGAGCTGCATTTTTTGGGGTAATATATGTCAGTCTCCTGGGATAAGAATTACTTTCTCTACCCAGACTCTAACGTCAATTACAGTCACTGTCTTTTAAGATGTTGAAACTACAAAAAGGGTCAACATATGAAATATTCATGCTGACATTTCCTTAGAGCACATCCTTTCCTGGCTCAGCCATTTCCTTAGCAATACTCTGTATCGTACTGTGCTCCCCTGCTGCCCCTCTTCCCCTAAGCCCTGTCAATTCACCCGGCCTTAAAGCTCCTTTGGTCTCTTTCCAGGAGAAATTCTACGATGTTTCTTACGCTACTGCTCTGCCTGGATTGCTCCCAGCCCACGCAATCCATAACCTGACTGTGTTTCTAAGCCCGTGTGATTCTCTCAGTCAGCCTCTGCCGTCCAGCACCAGCCTGACCCTCCTTCTTGATACAGTTTCATACCTCACTGCATCACATTATCAAAAAAATTCTAGCAATAAGCAGTTTATAGAACATGTTGTACACCAAAGCAGGGTGAAAAACAAAAATCCTTACAGTTTATAGTAAGAGAAATCATCAGAAAGCTTACTTGTGATCACTCCGCCACCTTTCATTGACTGATGATGTATTTTTTACATACATCAACTTACATGTAAGAGCAAAATGTTAATTTCACACACAAATGTTTTCATTTAGAGATGTCTAAAGCATTTCCTTGTATGAACATTTTCTTTCAACAAAGTTGAATGGGAAATTCATTCATGTAAATCTTTTCCTGCAAAATCTTTCCCTTTTAATAAATTGGCATTTTCCAACAAATATAACACAGCACAACACAACAACAATAATTGACAAAGTATCTTCCAATCTGATTATGCCTAATTATGATTAACAAACTCATGCTGCAGGGTTTTTATTTTTTCCTTTGTCTGCTAAACACCATGTGTGCTTCTGGTGATAGATAAATAACAGCATGCTGGATGAGATGTGATTGCCAGTTCACATGGCAGTTCCTCATTTTAAAGTAGTTCATTTCCTAATGTAACCTTAGGTATCTTATAATGCTGTCCATCACCGCAGTATTTTCAGCACTTCCTTTAAAATCACAATATAAAGAGTATTTTCTGAGTGTCTGGCACTTCTCCTTTTTTGAGGTTGAAACTTTGCGGAAGAGGGTGGCAGAGATGTTGGTAGTGCTGGTTGTTGCCTGTACCACACATTTCCTCTTCTCTTCTGCTGGTTTTGTTGAAGAAGGTAATTTCCACTGCAGAGTTATCCCAAATTCTTCTGAAGATACAGTCGTCATCTTTTTAGTTGTATTCACTCAAGTACAGGATTTGGAGGGGTTGTAAATCAGGGCTTGTTTATCTGGGGAGGGCCATGGATTCAGACCTGACTTTTTTTTTAAGTTGCTCCTTCTCTTTGATGGTTGTTCTGGACTAGCTCTTATATGAATGTTTGTGAGGTGATATCCTGACAGCGAGAAGGGCTAATCTGATGTGTTTAAAAAAGCAGTACTCAGGCAGCCTGCCCAGCCACAAAGGTCTACCCTTCCTACATGCCGTGGGTGAGAGGACAAAAAGTGCAGATGGGATGATTGGGGTGACTGGAAAAGTGGGTGCATGCCACAGCACCAGCAAACCCGTCTTCCAGTCCCTGCTTGGCCATTAAGCTGATGGGTGCCTGTGAGCAAGCGCCTTGCTGCATCGCACCTTTGCTCCCTCGCATCCTCCCTTAGCCTCCAAGACATACTGAGATCATCACCTCCTTGGGGAAGGCGCTGCTTTACATTCTGTATTGCTAGGAAGATGGTGGCCTGGTTGTGGTAGGGTCTTTGAGGTGCTGCTGAAATAAAAATAATTAAAAACAAAACAACAGCCTCAAGCAATAAAGCTTGTTTGTTCAGAACAGTTGTTGTTCACAGAGGGATATAGGGATTGTTTGTATTACCCCCAGGTAATGCACCGAGGGCTTGCATCCCCTGTGCAGAAAAACAAACTGACACAATTTCTTTAAAAGTCCTTTAATTCAAGCAACCCCAAGTGACAGAAAAGCCATGTGCCCGCACCGAAGGAAGCAGCATCAGCAGTCCCTTCTTCTCTGGCCGGTGGGACAGCCCCAGACCTGTCACTCGCTCTCTTTCCAGAGCTGATGTGCACCGGTGGGGCAGAGGGGGCTGGCCAGGCTCTCTGGCTAGCAGGCACTGCTCCTGTGCCCTCTGCTAGGAGCTCTTCCCCATGCCACTGCTCTAATCTAGGCTCTGGGAATGCTGATTTCCAGTTTTCCTCCTCAACTGCTATGCCTCAGACAAACTTAGACATGAACTTGGGACCTGAACACATCCTCATCGATCTTACTTCTTTCAGTTAGCTCTAGCAACACCAGATAAGTCACCTGAGCTAGCTGTGTTTGCTCTTGCGCACATCTGTGCGAGAGCAAAGCCAAATCACCTATGTATTACCAGGTATTTTGTATACAAAAGGTACCCTGGAAGACACAGCCAAATGCCCTATCACCAACATAGCAAGGGGAAGCCAAATGGCCTGCGTGAGTCATTCTTTATCAGGAAACAGATTTGCTTTCCCCTCCTAGGTACTCACTGGTGTAAAAAGGGAAAGCTGTAGCCTGTGACGGAAGCTAGCCCTCTGGTGAAGCGTCTGAGCTGGTGGCACTTGGGTGGCTTTGGAGACAGTTCTGGGGCTCTCTCCATCACTGCGGAGACTCCCTCCTCCCTGGGAGCAGAAGTGTGTTAATTAAGCCAGCAAAGCTGTCCAAGCCGGACTGTCAGGCTCTTACAACTGCCTTGTCTGATCCTCTCAACAAAGGGATTGTCTCAGCACCGTGGGGCTTCAGTCAGTTAGCAATGAACAAAGTGCTCGTTTGCGCTCAGAACCGCACAGCTCCACAGCTTTGCTTGTTCAGTAAACAAGTTCCCAGTATTTCTGTCTGAATTTGTCTCAGGAATACAAACAAGCGAGGGGCAGTTGCAAAGTTTGTAAATTCCCTTGCTATTTCTGGGGTTTATTTCTGTATTAGCTCAGGTTTTTAATTAGCGGCAACTCTCAATATTTTCAGATCTCAGTATCAGAAACCAGAAACTGAAAACCAGAGAAACTAGTTCTAGAGATTGACCCTAAATGACCTTCCAGCTTACGATGACCAAAAATGAACAGGTTTTCCTTTCAAAATCTTCTCCAGTCCTTTCTGTTTTGTCACTACGAAATGTAGTGTGTGTAGTGTAATCAACAGCTCTGTCACTGAAGCTTTTAACTTAGGGACACCTTTGAATCTTCATTTTTGCTTTGTCAGTACATCCAAGAGCTTCCTGGAAGTTCTCAACACTTGTAAGTACAGTCTTATAACATAGAAAATTAAAATACTGTAAGATGATGAGGTGGAGATCCAGCTGGCTCAGTGTCTCGCTTCTGACTGTCGGCAATAATGCAAGCCTAGGGAAGAATATAATAGGGCAACCATATAGCAGTGCTTCCCCAAAATACTCGCATAGGCACCAGCAATGAGCTGTGCAGGGACTACTTGACCCACGGACAGTGTCTTTGCAAAGACTAGCTCTTTATGGCTATTTTTCTGCATTTATTCAATTCTTTGTGAATTTAGTGAACAAATATTAGTGTCCCGTTGTCCTATGACAGACAATTTAGTCTTGTTCATGGCACACATCTGTGAAAGTCATTTTTTAATCAATTTCATCTTTAAAGAGGACTCTTCTTTTACCAGTTTATTAACATTGTTAGCAGGACCAGAAGGCACTGCACTAGAGACCTGAATCCTTGAAAGGTGGCCGCCGGAGTCCGGTGCCACCTCCAGGCAGCGTGTGGCCAGGAGTCAGGTAAAAAGTATGTGAATATGGGACTTTGGGTTCAGGAAGGCAGTAGTGCATGAACAGCTACCAGCAACCAGATGTCAAAAGTTGTAAGGCAAGAGTTGAAAGCCAGACAAGAAGGAGAACTTGGGAGACATTTGGGTTGACTTTTAATGAAGATTGGGTCTTTGGTACACAAGGGTGGGAAAAGCAGATGGGCACAAGGCGAAATCTTGGAGCCCACTAGGTTGACAGGGTGAGAGATTTGGCAATCTGCAGAAAAGGATCACAAGTGAACTTGTGATGCTGGAACTGGCTTTGCTTTATTGAAACTGTTGAACAGTCCATTTACTGAATCATAGAACTCTCAGAGGCCACTATACTTGAACAATACAGTACTGCTTGCTCCAGACAGTGGTATTTCAGTTGGCCTTCCCCAAAGAAAAATGCGTGGAGAGGAAAGTGGCATTACAGAAACAGCAGGAGGAAATACGGCAGAGAAGCTCTGGTGGTAAAAGTCTGGCCTGCAAATAGACTAATAGCGACCATGGCAGGGATTTCCAGGGGGAAGAGATATCAAGGAATAAAATGGCAGCAAAGTGGCCTAGAAGCATTCATTGATGTGTTTGAAAGGACTGCCTTGCACCAAGGACAAGAAAGGTCTTGGCTAGAGTGACGCAGGCTGCATCCAGTATCCTAGATAGCTGCATGTGTTCGGACTACTCTGGTTGGAGGACACAACCCCAAAGATATTTGGAGGGGGCAGGAAGACAGGCTGGATTGAAAACCAGCAGTACTGGCTGAAAAGTTGTGAAACTGAGAAATGGCTAATGTTAGGTAAAGCTTTTGGGATGAGAAGGTACTTGAACCCCACGGATCAGGAGTGACTGAGACAGAAGGAAGGGGACAGGGCAGCCAAACCCTGGACCCAGAGACCTCTGTGATATGAAAGTGTTCACACTTGAGAATCAGAGATGCTGTGTCAAAATAATGGGCACCAACTTTGGGAAAGAGATTTAATCTGAGGGGACAGAGTTTACTATGAGGTGCCTCCTTGGAGGCTCAGCAGAAGATCCTCAAATGAGGATAAAGGCAGAAGTGAAGAAGCAGGTGTGAGGAGTCAGAATAAGTGCCCTGCTGTGCTTGCTATCACCCAGGTCCCTCCGCAAGAGGAAGGAATGACCCTTGAAGGACAGGCCTTTTCCCAGAAATAACCATTTATCTCAAATTAGAGAATGGGGAATATAGAAGAACCACAGCCCAGGTGGGACGAGAAGTGTGAAGCCTCCAGCTGCAGGGAGAGCTGGGGGAGCGAGTCTACCCCAACCCAAGCAGGAGGTAGGCTCCAGCTTCTGGCAACTGCTCTGTACAAATGAATCGAAGTAAAGCATAAGCTGAGATCAGAGGTTGGCAGGGGAGCACCTCCGTGTGGTAAACATTGTCATATGATCAAGCACATTTGAGTCTAGCAAATTCCTGGTAGAAGAACTTGCCGTGTACCTTACAGAAATCAGTTTAGACAGGAGACGAAGTAATCAGACTGAAACTGGCCTGCTTTAGGGCACAGATAAAATCGACAGTTCTTGTTTCTTTGAGAAGCAGTTTTGCTAGTGGCTCTCCCAAAACTAGTTTGTTATCTCATACCTTCATTGCTGTCATAATCAGGTTGTGTTTGCTTTACCTCCATTTCAGTTTCTTAGAGTTAGTCTCTCAAATGTTTTATATACAAGTTCAAAGACTCAATGATGCTAGCAGCAGACAGTTCACATCAAGTATAGTCTTGCTTGTTGTATTGCAACTGATAACAATCTCATTCCAAAGAGTGGAAACACTATTTCTGACTAATCAGGTCACGCGAGATAACTTGCATGCTTCGTTCAATATACAATGATTACAGTTAAGCATTACCCCATACAGAGAATATATTCAGCAAACTCAGTCAGTCCTTTTAATTGTCCCTATAAAAGTGTGCAATGTCCTCATATAGTTGATGCATTGTCATGACCATGGTGCTCTGAAGGAGAGAGATTCTATTTTTGCAAACTGCTAACTGCCACAATATACCATAGCTGTTGCCATAAGTGATAAATTCCTGAAACTACCTCACTGGGACTTGGTCTTCTGTATGTTGCACTGTAAAAACCAACTGAATGGCACTGTATATATTTGGGGAAGGAGGCACACTAAATGAATCACATTTTACTTTTCTTATCGAAAAAGAATTGCAGACAATAGTGCATAACACTGCAATACCGTGTCAATACTGTCACTGCCACTTGAGTAATATATTTTTGCAGATAAAAAGGAGTCTGTTTAGCAGGGTTTCAACATTTCTGGATGTGCATTGCAAGGATGAATCAAAAGGCCTGAGTCCTTCCAAAGTTCCTAGGTCATTTCCACTATGCTCTGATTCTATGATTGCTTTAGCTCTTCGATGCCAAAAATTTCACATTTCTTTTAATTCTGCCATACATGTTGTTTGTTCTTGTAACTCCAAGTTGATATAATAAATATTTTGATTCGTTTCTGCATAGAAAGGAAAAAAATGTTTAAAACCTTGTTTATACTCAAAAAAAACAATAAGTTGCACCCTGCCAGATGTGAACCAATTGGGTGGAAAGAGAAAAGTACAGTCAGAAATAACTGACATAAAAAGCAACAGCTTTATCTTTGTGGAGGTGCATACAACAACCCATCACAATTTTAAAACTCACCATTACACAGTTGACTGTTCAAAGCAGCTTGTGCTGAATATCTTGGTTTTGCTTGTCTGCTGAGGGGACGTGTGAAAACTAGTCCTGATTCTGGCATGCTGAAAATTCTTTACTGACCCACTAGGAATGCAATTTATTGCCGATAAGACACCATGAAGTTGGACATGTAAAAGAGTTTGTTCACTGGGATGGTCTTGTAAGGCTTGGCAGGAATGTCATTTCTTACCTGGCTGTGGTAGTAATAAGCTGCATATCAACATTAAATTCTCTTGTTTTGTTAAAGGGAAAATTTGTTAGTGGGAATACAGTCAGTTTAGATAGATAGATTCTTTTTTTTACGTGCTCCCTTTTCCTCAACTGATTTTCCCTTTTTGCAGGCAGACACACACAAAAAACCAAAATAGGAAGAAAGTATGACAACTTGATTGTCCGATGACAGATTTATCTCTGGTTGGTTGGTTTTAATCATGTGAAAGTCATCTTAATGAGAAAACACATACATCCAGCCACACCTTGCATTTTGCATAATCACATGTTGGAGTTGTTATAAATTTGTGTGCTCATACTTTTTTTTCCCTCTTCATATTGCTTTCCTCAGCATTTGTTCCCTGGTGAGGAAATAGATGACCCTAGCTGCCGGACTCCAGAGGCCCTTTCAGTCTGGGGGTCCAAGCCTACGTGTTGCAGCCCCACGCACCGACAGCCCTGGCCCCAGCCTATCTTGTAGCTGTTTCCTCCATAGCATCTGTCAGGTCTACGCATGTGTTTGTATCTCTCTTTGCTGCTGAAATCCTTCCAAGCATTGATCACTCCCATTACTCAATCATGGTTATGGTTTTGCTGTTCAGGGGTTATTCATGGACAGTGTGTTAGCCCTGAAGACTGCTGAATACACACCCAGGGTGAAATCCCACCAGGATGCCAAGCAGTAAACTGCACCCAGAGAAGGATATTGTGAGGCTATTGTAAGAGGATAATTATATTCTGCTTTGTCTCCCAGAAGAAGACCTCTAGTTCTGTTACATTGCAGAGAAGTGGCATAAAGTAGAACAGATAGACTTGATAAAAAGCCTGGGACAATGCCTAAAAATGCCAGTGGAAATACGGGAGAAAAGGCGTTACCACCTTAGAGCTGTGCCTCTAATTTTCTTCAGGGATTTCTACACAACAGATCTGGTGAGAAAAGGGCAGAGATGCCTTCTCCAGGCAGGAACTGCCTGCAAGCCTTTTCTGACCATTCCCATTTGAGGGGACAGGATCAGTGTGAATTTTTCAGGAATATCCGAGTGTGCATCCCCAGTTGCTGAATTTTATTGCTTCTGCTGTGCTAAGCATCCAGTTCTCCACCAAAAAGGGGCATCTTTTTCCATGAGGGTCATAAGCCTTAAACTACACTTAAGCATGGAAGCAAACAGTAGACTGGTAAGATGCAGCCACTGAAGATTTTCCCCAGTGCCTGAAACTAAGGAGTTAATAAAGTAGAACTGGGATTAGAATACAAGTGTTTTTCCTTTAGAATATCATGAAGTCTCACAGTGCTGGTCCTGCTTAGTTTGACTCTATGTGTCAGTGATAAGCATTAACAAGTTATTCTAATGCTGACTATGGACCAAATATGAATGAGGCATCCTTGTACAAACAAAAAGTCGTAGGCAGTCTCTGTACTACACAGCTTGAAATAGAGGTAGATCAGACATAAATGGGGTAGGGAAAGAGGTATAATGCATAAGCAATGAGGTTCACTGGAGTGATGCCAAAAATTAGGATGCTTGCTCCACAGGTGTTCTTCCCTTCTCTTTAGTGATGGGCTGAATTAGGAGAAAATCAGATAAACATAAAGAAAACTGTGAAATGAGGATGACTCTGAATAGAAAAGGTGAAAGAAAGGAAAAGAACAGATCAATGAATGAGTGATATAGAGGTGAAGCAATCACAAGAGAGGCAGCACCACAGCCAGCCAGCACACAGCAGAGAAAGAGTGATACAAAAGTAAAATGTTTTCCAAGCATCCAGAAAGCCTTGCTTTGGCTGCTTTCACCAGCTGGAGTCTCAGGCTGGCTTCTCCTGGCAGCTTTCCTCTAAGACTCAGCAGTGAAGGGAGAAGAGGCATCACCCAGGTCCCTCTGCCCTAGAAATTGTGTCTATACATGCTGAGGAAAGGCAGATGGTAGACTGAGGTGCCTCAGTTTTGGGTGGGGGTATATAGACATATAAAGCAAATAAAACTTTGAATCAGTTTGCTCTATGAAGTTGTGCATAAAAGACAGCAAAGTTAAAAATAAATAAAACCCTACTTCATATTACACAAAGGACGGTGGTAACATCGTCCGCTTTTAAATTAAAAAAAGCATTGGATATTAATCAGTTGACTAAAATTTCTGTGTTGGAAAGTAGGTGATAGACCTTTGGGGAGGTTAACAGTCTGACACAGAGGCTGGGAGAACAGGCAGCCTGGAAAGCTTTCTAGCTCTGTTAGCTCCTCAGCCCCAGGCTACCCATGACTTTGAGTCCAGGGTATCCAGTTAAGCCAAAGAAATAACTTGCTCAGTGAGCTACAGAAGGGAACCAAGAAGCAACCAAGCTGGCAAAATCACGTTTCTTCCTTTTCCTCCATTTTTATTTTTGTTTCCTGCTCCTTTTCTGTTCTCCTCATTTTGTATGTGCCTCTTGCTTTAAGAGTCTAGCCTTGCTGTCCAAGATTAAGTCTTTTTCCAACAAACAGAGCTGTGAACCCATGATAAGAAATGATCTAAAAAAAATATCTTTGCTTCAGCTGGGTTAGTATGTATTCCGCAATGGCTGATCTGACTGTGCTACGTCCTTGCTTTTTTTCAGCCCTGACACTGCACGTAAATGCTAAATCTTTGAAAATCTGAAGCGCTGAATCTTTGGAAATCTTTGAAATCTCTGGTTCCAGACCAGTAAGGCTGTACAGTCATGGTGCTCTCCAAAGCTGCTTAGTCTACTCAAGAAAGGTTACACTGTGCAATGTCAACATGGTTCAGAAGTCATCAGCTCCAAGAAAAGATCCCTTTGCTACCTGCACTTTCCTTTTCTTTGCCTCTCTTCCAAGTGTTTTATCTCCTCTCCTTGTCAAGACCAAACACCAAAAATCTGAGTATTAAGAGCCACTCCCCACCCCGAAAATAAATATTTTACCATCTCCATTACTATCTAAAAACTATTGCACATCCATCATTGAACAGAAGAAATCCCATAAGGTGATAAGGAAAAGAGAGGCATTGTTTAAGTGAAAGCTCAGTTCATAGTTCTTCCTTCAGCAACTTTAACTCCTTTTTTCCCTCCTATATCTTCACTAAAAGTTTCAAACGATTTGTAGTGGTGGTTGTTGACAGTGTGACTAAGCAGCTCTCTCCAGCCTGACTGGAGAGCAACATGTCCAAAGCATACACAAGTCGTGCTGTCAAGCAGCCATCCGGACTGCACTACCACCCTGACACCTGAGCAACACCCCAAAATCCAGACTATTTGCATCATATCCTGACGTCTGGCAAGTCTGCCCATGAGAGAGGGGAGCCTGCAAGTGTTTCAGGCATTCACAGCCATCCTTTTGTTGGATTGGGGCCTGGTGCCAAGATTTGTGCTATCTTCTGCTGGCATGGACCAACATTTGAATCCAACCCTTGATATTTAATTAAGAACAGTATTTGGAGCATCTGTTTGCAAAAGCAGTCAGAGTGTATTAGGATACCAAATAATGAGCACTTTGCAGCATGTTGTGAGGCCATGCATTTTATTATTTAGAGCTTTCTTGGAACTAAATTCCTTGCAAATATACACAGGATGAATTAGAAAGAGTCTAAATGTTCTTTCTTCTTCTGACCCCCAACACAGTAATGACTGTATGGAAACCACACTGCAGAATCACACAAAGAAAATGTCTTGTAGGCCATATGATAAACCTAAAATTAGGACACTAGTTTAGCTAAAGAATTGGCTTAGGAAGTCAAATCACTTAAGCTGAACAGAAAAGAGTAGAAGGAAGAATGCCAGGGTAGTGAGAAACAAAAAGCGTAGCTTGAATTATCCTTCCTTATTCATTAGCATAGCTTTCATTTGGTGTTTTTTTTCCTGAAAAGTGGATGATTCTGCTTTAAGCTACAAGAACATAATTACTAATGTATCCAGTGACTATAATATCTTTGACATCTAGGCAAAGATATTGAAGTCCTATAGAAATGAAATGAGAGTTATTTCAAGTACAGGACATTAACCTTACACCACTGTAGAATAATAGAAATGACCTCATCTAGATTTTGTTTCTGATTATAGCTTCTAGTGGACTTCTCATTAACCCAAGAATCAGAAAATGCTGGTTAGTAACAGAATAAACCCTGTTTGCTCCCTTAAATAGCTACAAGTGAATGCACTTTGACATCTAACTTTGATTCTTATGCTCATCCTTTGGGAAATTGTGATGAGGACCTTTTTCTTGTCCTACAATGCATAACAGAATTGAATAGATGGTGAATAAGGTAAAAAAAATCTCAGAGATGAGCTGTAAAAACATTAAATGCTTCCAGACTGGTCTTTCAAGAGGAGAGTGTGATGATAAACATGAAATGCAGTAACAACCTTATTAATGACAGAGGACAAACCACAATGGGAGTTTAATGGACTTCATAGTGCATTTTATCAGATGTTCTTATGTTCTGAGCTGATGTCTTCCACGAGGCTAGCAGACCTTTCAACATGCTGAGGGAAAAACAATCTGCAAATATCAACCATTTGCAGAAAAGAGTGCTGACGAGGCGCAGAATCAAAAAATGCAGAAAGACAGGATATAATGACTCCAGCCCCTTGGGTAGGTAGAAGCAGGAAGGGGTAGACAGTATCCAAACACAGTTCACACCAAGGGGCAGAATGGAAATGGTGAGCCAGACGTCTTGGGAAGGACAGCCCAGGACGATACCCTCGGGCATGGGGGTCTGGGGCTGGGAAGTTTCTGGGAACATTGAGAAGGGCTCTTTCTGCGTTGGTGTTTGAGCACTGTCAGTGCCTGTTCTCTACCAGCAGTGCATACAGTAACAGCAGGGGACTGCCCAGGTGGCTGTGTTGTGTCCTCAGCCTCTGCCAGGAAGGAGTAGATAGGAGAAGGCAGATAAGCTATGTCAGTAGCTTTTGTCTCAGTCAATAAATGCGGGGCTGGGATGTGGCATTTAAAGTGCTCTGTAGGAAGGAAGATGAGAGATCTTTATTTTCGATTGTATGGAAATGCACACAGCACTTTTCTTATTTAAACTGGCATATATTCAGGAAGGTGGAGGCATAGGAAACTGAACTCCTGTAAAGAGTGGCAGAGGACTTTTCTTCAAGGAGAATATACAAGGATGAGAGTACAGGTGAAGTAGCTTAGTCTTGGAGTCCGAGGGAATATCAGCAACATGTAGAGCAGCTCTTCCTGGGACTAGATTTCATCTCAGGTTCTTGTCTTCCTATAGCTGAAAGACCAAAGAAAGCCCCAGATCAGTATGTGCACATGTAGGCATTCCCTTTCAGATGCCACTGGTTTATACTCACACTTTGATGCTGGGGAAACATTCCCTTGCACATAAGGCACCGTTTTCCAAAATAACATAGATATCTGGAAATATAACTTCATGCTCTTATCTCCTCTAGCTGGCTTGAAAGTCGTATTCACTGTCAGGATTAAACAGCTTTTTTTTAAGCAAGTCATCATCTGTGTTTCTAAAAATTGGCTTAATTATGACGCAATGTCAGTATTAGACCTATTTATTACTATTAAAGTTATTTGCTTACCATTTGTATTTTACTTACATGGACTATTAAGCTATATGAGTTATTTAACTTGTTTCTAATCGGTTTAATTTTACGATGTGACTAGCATAATAGCATGTTATTTAAGGGTACACATTGTGAAATAATGGAGGAAAGTTCACTCATTATTTAAAGATTTATGAAAATGATTCTTTTAATGTTATCTTCAGAAAAAAATAATAAACTCTAATTTTTTTTGGCATAAGCTAGGCTCTCAGTGACCCTTTAGGCCACAGAAATGAAGCTACTGCTTCATTTAGTCTAGCCTCTAACCTTCAAAACTTTGAAATAAAACAGATGCTTTCTGCTAACAGGGCTCTTGATAACTCACAAATTTCTTGAGTTAGACCACAGCACTGTGTTATAACTCAGAAACAAATTATAATAAAATGATGGAATCAATGCTCCACTCCTCGGAAAACTTCCATCCCCATGTGCTCATGTATTGCATGAATAACATGGCTTTGATATGGGAACTAATGTTGCTGGTCAAAATAATTACAGAAAGGCTTTCCAGCATGATGAATCTCAGAATCACAGCAATGAGGGCTGGAAGGGAGTCCAAGAGCTCATCTAGTCCATCCTTTTGCCTTGCGGCAGAGCCAGCCAGTCCTTTCCTACATCTGGCAGATGTTACTAAGACCACTCTCTGGTGGTAAGTGCACAGGCCCTCTAGGCCTCCTAGTCCTGTCTTCAACTAGCCCTTACAGTTAAACATTTTGTCTCCTAATATCTAACCTAAATCTTCCTTGCTGCATTTGAAGCCCTTTAGGTCTCATCCTCTCCACAGGGGATATTCTGATAAATAGTAGTTCATTCCACTTCTCTAACCATTTACATATTTCAAGAGGTATACATCTCCCCTCTAGTTCTTCCCCTTGCTTGACAAGATAACTCCAATTCTTTTAACCTGTGCTTATAAAACACAGAGTCTGACAACATAGCATTTGTTGTTCTCACCCTGGCTTTCTCCCCCAGACCCATGCTCTGCTTGGCCTGTGCTCACAGCACTCAAGGCTAGCATTTGACTTTTCACAGCTTTAGGACATTGCTGATTTCTATTCAGCTTGTGATATATTTTAATTGGAAATGGTGCATGTTAATTAGTTTGATTGCAATTATTAGAATGAAATTGGGACAGGTAAACAAGGGAATAGAAGTGATTTTACACAACAGACTTCTATTTTTGCTTGACTTTCTAGCAGGACCTACCACCCACTGTCCAGTTTTTACTATTTACACAGAAAGAATTTGTTGTTACTTCAATACTTGAATTCCTGGAATTTCTAATGCCTGCAAATGTTTGTCTTCCATGTTCTTTTATCAGGGTAGATAGTGCCATTGTGGTGGGTTGACCCTGGCTGGACACCAGGTGCCCACCAAAGCCGCTCTATCAAGTCCCCCACCTCAGCTGGACAGGGGAGAGAAAATATAATGAAAGGTTCATGGGTCACGATAAGGGCAGGGAGATCACTCAGCAATTACTGTCATTGGCAAACCAGACTTGACTTGGGGAAATTAGTTTAATTTATTACCAATGAAATCAGAGTAGGTTAATGAGAAATAACACCAAATCTTAAAAACACCTTCTCCCCACCCCTCCCTTTTTCCTGGGCACAACTTCACCCCCGATTTCTCTACCTCCTCCCCCTGAGCAGCGCAGGGGGACAGGGAATGGGGGTTGTGGTCAGTTCATCACACGTTGTCTCTGCCACTCCTTCCCCCTCAGGGAGAGGACTCCTCACACTCTTCCCCTGCTCCAGCATGGGGTCCCTCCCACGGGGGACAGTCCTCCACGAACTTCTCCAACATGAGCCCTTCCCACGGGCTACAGTTCTTCATGAACTGCTCCAGCGTGGGTCCCTTCCACATGGTGCAGTCCTTCAGGAACAGACTGCTCCAGCGTGGGTCCCCTGCAGGGTCACAAGTCCTGCCAGCAAACCTGCTCCAGCATAGGGTCCTCTCTCCACGGGTCTACAGGTCCTGCCAGGAGCCTGCTCCAGCGTGGGCTTCCCACAGGCTCATAGCCTCCTTCAGGCATCCACCTGCTCCAGTGTAGGGTCCTCCACGGGCTGCAGGTGGATATTTGCTCCACCATTAACCTCCATGGGCTGCAGGGGGACAGCCTGCCTCACCATGGTCTTCACCATGGGCTGCAGGGGAATCTCTGCTCTGGCGCCTGGAGCACCTCCTCCCCCTCCTTCTTCGCTGACTTTGGTGTCTGCAGGGCTGTTTCTCTTGCATATTCTCACTCCTCTCTCTGGCTGCAATTGCTGTTGCTCAGGTTCTTTTTTCCCCTTCTTAAATATGTTATCACAGAAGTGCTACCACCGTTGCTGATGGGCTCAGCCTTGGCCAGCGGCAGGTCCGTCTTGGAGCCTGCTGGCATTGGCTTTATCAGACATAGGTGAAGCTTCTGGCAGCTTCTCAGAGAAGCCACCCTGGTAGCCCCCCTGCTACCAAAACCTGGCCATGCAATCCCATTATAGCCATCATCTTCTGAGTGAAGTATCCCAGTGAGGGTCTGCTGTAATAGATCTGAAGATTCAAAACCTATTCACATTTACAATTCTTACAATGTCATGAAAAATTCTTTCCAATTCATAAAAACTGAGATGAGAAAAAAGATATTCAGGGTAAACTGGCCTGCAATATACTTGCTTAAAAGACATCCCCCATGTGTATTTTGCTCTATTGTACCTCACTGCACCACCCTACTGTTTAGGGTAAGAGAAAAGGGGACAAATTTTTTCAGTGGATATCAAAAAATAAAATGTGTTTGGGTTCTTACATTAAAAGAATCAAAATCTTTGTGCTTAAATATCTTAAAGAATCTGGACCATAGTAGGATTTTCCATGTGCTGAGCTGGCTAATGTCATGAGAATCAAGAGAAGTTTGGTAGCTAAATACTTAGGCATTTTGGAAAGCCTTTTAGCACCTGTCAGTAGCCAGGGCAGATGTCCAATGTTATTCTTTGAGCAGTTAGACTGTTTTGGTTCTGCTCAGTGAGATGAAGGGGCAAAGCACCGAAAGACTTTTCTTATTTCTTATGCCTTGAAGAAGCGTTTCGCTCAGTGCTGCCTTTTTTCCAGAACTCAACAATACACTGTACCTTACTTGGCAGATTCCAGAGAATTACTAAAAAATTCATCACCCAGAAACACAAAATTATAAAATGTAGTGCTGGATGCTGCAGTATGTATGAAAATAATTGATGCCAATTCTAAATGTATAGTGCTAATTACCATAACTAGATTTATAGACGCTGAAATTACGTTTGTGTCTTACTTTCAACATGGGAAAATGAAACAACGAGAGGTAAAAACATCTCACAGCAGAAAACAAACTCAGTGTTGAAATCGGTCAGTAGTGCTTTCAACAGTCACTTGCTTAATTATTTCTTGCTTTCCTTGTGCTGCTGCCAAGAACAAAGGTCATATTTAATGACTGCCTAAATGATTCACAATATTTTTTAGACTTGCCCTAGAGATAGCTGATGTAGATCCTTTTGTACTCGGTAGAAAAGTCTCATTAGGATTACCCTGTTAAAGAAACATTGCCTTTATTTATCCTTCTAAACTGATTTGAATCCCTTCACATCCTCCAAAACACACTTTTTTTTTTCCTCTTCTGTTTTCCATCAGATAGCTACAGTGACAGCTCCAACAAGGCAACACTGGGTGTTTCAAGATTACAGAGCACTTAGGACACCCACATCAGCTTTGAAGTAAATTACTGGAGCCACAAGCACCTTCCTCTGCCAAACACAAAGAATATATGTCATCATAGCATCATAGCAATGACATACAACCTTAACCAAGAGTCAGAGACAATAGCACAAAACTGAGGACCTAATTCTCCTCTGCTTGTCCCTCAAGTAGAAAATGTCATGACTCCATCAGTTGGAAGCAGTGGTTTACTGTCACTGTTCTAGAAATCTCATTTTTTAATGACAGGGCGCTCCTGGGGTTTGCATTCACTTTTCTTCTTGCTTCACTAAGGGCCAGTAGCTGGGCAGTAAGCAATAGGAAAGTATGTTATAATGAAGCACTTCATGAGGATGTGGAAATAGAAGAAAGAATGGAAGAAAATGGAATATTAATGACATAATATTGGGGACAGCCTGAGACAGACTGCTAGGTGTCTGCCATCAGGCCAGAAACTGGGGCACGTGTGAAGAGTATGTCATGGCTGGCAGTGGAAAGCGTTGGGGCTCAAAATAATGAAGTTCATCCCATCTCAGGGACCTAGGTCCACTTACAGAAGTGGCCTTGTATTTTCCCTATCTTTGTAAACATCTCAGTAGGACACAGGGTGATCACAGAGATGATGCCTACACTAGCGTTACGCTGACACCAAATCAAGTCAGAGCTTCCTTCCGTGCTCTCCTCCCATAAATAAAGCTGTTCCTGCCTCACAGAATAAAATGTGAGTCCCACGTTTTTTAATGTTTCTTTGAAAACTGACCTTTGAAAACACATACTAACTACTTCAACTTGTCCTGTTTATTAAAATACAGGCTTTAATGTTAGTGCCTGATGGTTACTCTTCAACACTGCTGAAGTTTGCTCTTGCTGTCATTTAAGCTCATAGCATCACAGCCTCGTGGGGTAACCCAAATGGGAAGGGACCTCAGGAGGGCTCCTGTCCAACCTCCTCACAAAGCAGGGCCACCTATGAGAGCAGATCAGAGTGCTCAGTGCTTTATCCAGTCAGGTCTTGAAAGCCTCCAAGGACACAGACCTCTGGGCAGCGTCTTCCCATGCTCGATTGCCCTCATGATGTTCCCTTATATCCAGTCCGAGAATCTCCTCTTTCAAGCTACGCCTGTTTTCTCTTGTGCCCTTGCCATGCACCGCTGGTTCTGTTTTCTCAAAAACCTGCTTACAGGCACTGGAATTAAAAATGTTGTGCAAAAGTAGGATTAGTCCCTAAATAGGCTACATTTTATGCAAAGCAAGATCAGACCTTTGCATCTCTGTGTTTCCCATTTCCTCTCCTCTTCACCAAGTCCTGACCGAGCATTATCTCCCGATCGTTTCCCAGCATGCTGATCCAGCAAGGGACATAAGCACAGGTTTGGCTACAAGCACGTGTGTGTAGAGGACCACTGACTTTAGACAAACTTTCAGCAGTGTCATACGCATAAGCAGTCTCTCAGAAACATGAGTGGCTAAAACGTCACGCGATTTAACACACATCTTCAGCATCGCTCTTGTTTAGAGCCGGAATTACCCATCCATTATCTCTCAGTCACAAAAGCTGGAAACTAAACTTGCTTTTGTGTTTTAAATGAAAGCTGATACTCTGAAATCATTCCTTGGCCCAGGAGTATGTGCTGGTAACACATTAACCAACGTGAGAGCTGGTAACAGTGCATCTATAGTGAGGCACGCGCTTTCAGACCTTGCAAGACAGAGGGAAGAGAGAACAGCTACGCCGTGCATATGCTCCCTGTTTCCCTCAACAGGACCATAAACCAGCAAATTGTTACACGAACCTTAACTTGCGTATCAAGATATTCCATTGAAATGATAAGCGGTAAGCGTGTGATTAGCTATCAACAGATTGTCACTTAAATGTCATCCTTAAAGAGTTGTTTAAAATGAAATAAATTTAGCAGAGAATCAAGCCGCACAGGGGGAAGTTTAGCTTGTAGGAATTTGCCATCCTACTGGGTCCTGAGCCTCATTTGGTTTTAATGCAGTGTGTAATGACACTGGCGAAACTCACCCGCATTTTATATCATAAACCCACAGCAAATGTTAAAAGCCTTTTAATTAGTCATTTGTACTGACAGTAAAAATATCCACAATTACTCTTAATAAGCCCAAACTGGGAGACTGGCTTTCATTCCTTAGGGAACAGGCACGCTACCAGATCATGGGAATTAGGAAGAAACTGCTTTCCTGAGCGCAGCCCACATTTGTTCATTATTAATGCATTTGTCATTCCTGAAAAGCATGACAAAAGGTCCAAGTGCAAGAGGAAGGCATGGGAGAGAGCGAGAGACGGTCAGTGTATGTACTTGCAGTAACTTGGCGCTTCCTAACACACATCCATAAACTCTACTGGTATTAAGTAGTGTGAATCCTCAATTCAGAATTCGATGCTTTGCTTATATGGCGCTCTTCTGAAGTTTGTGATACTGTTTCTAGCAATGCCCAGTCCTCCAAGGGATGGCTTGCCCATTTCACATCTTTTCTCTTGGGTAGTGTCTTACCAATTTGCAGGTCCTCCTCACCCGCAGAAGTATACATGTTTCTATTTCAAGGGGCATTATTATTTCAGAAAAAAATTGTGGTAACACGTGGTGGCAGCAGTGAGTAGCAAGCAAGGAATGATGAAATCAATACTCAAGCATCAAATAGCATAAGGTATGGGCAAATTCCATAAAACTGTTGAGTTTTCCACACATACCTTTATTCCCTCCTCCCATCTGTATATGTCTGCACTCTTTGTACGTATCTTTGCAACTCCAGGTATGACGTATGAGGTTTTTCTGAGGGCATTTTATCCAGTGTGTGTATCTCAACATTTCTAATGAGCAGTTCAGATCATACATAGAAACAGCACGATGCTCAGAAACACATGAGCAACGTAACGCTTCTTGGCTGTTTGCTGTTCAGTGTGCTCTTCAAGCCTAGGTTGCACAAGCAACCTCTCATACAATATCTGGTGCCAGTTCAGGGCTGAGGATGGGAAGCTGAAGCCTACAGCGAAACATAGGGGGAAGGGCCTGCCTTGCTAGGATGGGGTGTTGTTCCTTGCTCCTCTTCTTCAAATGGAGACATTTCCTTCTGAGCACTCCCTCGGGTACTGACAGCTGTTTGCTGCTTTGCTCTGGAGTCGAAGGCAATGCTACCTATGGTAGAGACGGCAGCTCTTTTTTCCAAGCAAATTCTTTTTTAGAGTATCAAGCAGATGGCAAACATAATTAAGTTAAAATAGAGCTGTATGTAAGAGAGAAATAATAACATAGAACCAGTTAAGCAAATAACAAGCATGTTTAATATTTTCAATTTTTTTTTTTTTGAGAAAAATAAACATTAGTTTTCTGAATATTGTCAGTATTCTGTGGTAATGTCAGTGTCTGGAAACTTAATTTTGGAAATTACTTTGTGTTTGGGGCATCTGAGCAGCCTAATGATCAAATATCATAGCACATCTCTAGGCTCTGACTCAAGAAAAGGCACAGTAAATGTCAGGACACCTGACAAGATTAGTATTTCTACCTCATTTTGATGCTCGTGAAGATACATTTTCAAGTGATAGGCTGTAAATGGCAAGGGTTTAGAAACTGCTTCATGAACAGCTCTGCAGTCTGTGGAGTGGGGACAGAGAGGGTGACTGAGGGACCGTGAGCTCGAGGACCCCCCCCCCCCCCACCGTAGGCTGCCTTTGCTCTTCAACCAACACCCTGTGAAGTAAGGGAGGAACATTAGCATGGATTTGCAGGCATGACAGAGAATGAAGTCAACGCCTAAATGCTGCCAGCCTTTAACTGCAGTGGTAATTCCATGCATCCCTCGCCTATCATGGAATCAGTGTGGTCAGCGAGACGTCCCTTCAAGGGCAGCTGAGAGGATGGGAAAACATGACAACATATTATTGTTTTATAAACTAAACAAAAGGTTAACGTTTGCATGTTTTCATTGATTTTACAAAAAGATTGTGGACTGCAATTGTCATGGTCTACAAAGTGATGACAGAATTGAAGGCAGATGCATTTGCAGCAATGGTGATTTCAAAGCTGTTTCGGTGAGGCTGTAGTATCTGTAATAAGTGTGCATGAAGAAGGGATGAAGGGCTGCTGAAACACTGCGGTCCTGAAACTGTAGTGATGCTGATTGGATTTAATGTGGAAAAAAACTAGTGAGGAAGGACTTTCCACCCATGGAAGAAATAATAGCCCAATAATGTAAAGACTGGTCAGTCTTGCATTGCCATTTTCTCTTTTCCTGACTAATCATGTGTGAAAGCTTTTATTCCTGATGAATCCATATTCCTGTCTGTGTCTTCTCATGATCTATATTAATTAATCCCACCACACCCTAAAAGTGTCCTCAGCAGGATTTTATAGTGCCCTTAATAGTATTGTTCACATAAGCTGATTTGTTCCTTGGCCCATGGTGTATTGCAGAGATGATTATAGCACTTCCAGGCTGTAAAGACATTTCTACAGGGTTGATGGAGAAACTCTAAACTCTAAGTATGAACAGGTGTGTATGTCATTTATGCAAAAATGTATACTGTCCATCTAATACGCAAATCTGAATTGAAATTACAGACTGAGGTGACGCACTGAGGCCATATGCTACTACTCTGTTGAAATGTAATAGATTAAGTTCCTTGGCCTCCTGATTGAGGCATTTATTTTGGAGCTATGCCTGCAGAAAATATGTGCAGCTTCTTGCCAAAGGGCATTTTAAGGGCAGGGGGGGAATGTAGATATTTTAATAGGTAGCCTTTGAAAGCCCCACTTTTCTCCTGGGAAGAAGAGTTATCCTTGCCACAGAAACTGCTGTGTGAGAGGACACAGAGAGGAAAAGAGAAGCCACACGTGACTGGTTCCGCCTGAACATAAAGCAATGCCTGGCCAAGGCATGAATGCTGTATTTCTGAAAGAGATCTTATCAGCCCAAAGAGGAAATGGAGAGAAGATGTTAAAGATGTGCCTTTGCTCTTCTCAGTGGCATCTTGAACTTTTGCTAGCCTGCTATGGTTTCCCAGTGCCTTCTCCCCAGGACGGAGCATTGCCTCGGAGGGAAACAAGGAGCAAGAACGGAGGAGAGCGGTATAGACATTGTTTGCATTAGCCTTGCATCTTCTGGAGATGTGAATATAGCAAAAGTGGAAAAGTATATATAGGAAAAAAAATCCTAGATTTTCTACAGTTACCTATTGCTTTCTTGGTCTTTTTAGCAGGCTTAGGTTTTGGGAATGTTTGGCATCACCTCCACCATACAGTAAGTTTCAGTACTCTATGTGGTTGTATGCTACTCAAATTTAGTTGCTGAGTGTGACAATACTTTTACAGCACTGTTAGAAGATGGCTAGAAACACGGTCCCATTGCAGTTTCATTAGCATAATTGGCATCCGCACTTATATGGATTCAGCATTACTGAAGCTGTTTCAAAGGGACTGATTATGTGCTGTATCCCTTGGAGCAGTATTTCAGGCGGAGATCCCACTGGGATGGAGCAGACATGAAAAGAAGCCCTAAATTTTTATAGTGCTGTGTTAGTATTACTACAAGAAAAGTGTAGTATCTAAAATAAGGTCATCACGCATAGACAATTGCCAGCTTAATGGATTTACACTTTTCTTTTAGATTTATCCTGATCAGTTCTCTGTTATAGCTTCCCTTGATCATCTAATAGGCTTCTTTCCCTAGAAACTGAACTTCAGCATTTTCTGTTACTTGCATGCAAAATGTAGTCACTTACTATGTGATCTTAGAAATAAGGCGTAGCAGCACTGTAACCGCATTGAACTACATGGATCTGTTAGCAGCAGCTTGCTTAGATTTTTTGTTTTCCTTTTTGAAGCAAATGCCCAAATGCAGCTGAGCAGCCAGCAGGGCAAAACCAGCAAGCAGGGTACAAAGTCATGCACTCGGTTGTACCCAAGTCTGGGGATACAGACTAGAACAGCCAAATAGCTTCTGACAACGACAACAGCTCCTGAGAGCCCCAACCTGTACTTGGAGACTGCTGGAGTTTCAAGGATGTCCTAACTACCCCCTTACTCCAGCCAGCCTCTGCTCTGCAACATAAACCCCTCAGGACTCCACACTTCTTTCTTTTTCTTTTTTTCCCTGGATGCACCAAGAAGCAGGTGTACCGCTTTAGGATAATTTTGCACTGGAAGGCTAGTGCAAGGATGATGAAGAGGGTGGCAGAACCTGACTTGTACTTTTTTTTCTTTTTAGAAGCCAGTTTGGTTGTTAGATAAATGTAACAAATTGTCATAACATGTATACACATTATATAGTTATGTAAGTGCTGTGCAGATTTAACATCATATAAATGTTTGTGTATCATGCAATAAGGAATAGTGAAATCATGAAAAACGGCATTTTTACTAGCATTACAGTCCGTGTACATGCAGCTCACCTGTGACACTTGATGTTTGCCAAGTTCCCCTGTCCAGGTGGGGACACTGACCACATACTGACAATTTGAGAGGACGAAAGCTAATTCAGCGCTGGCTTTTGCTTCCACAGGTAGAAAGCCAGGTGCACTTTCTGCAGGGCAGACATGACTTCTTTCTGGAGAAGGGTCTACAACACTGGGTGCCTGCCATTCAGGTTACCCAGAATCATAGGGATCTATCCTCAAGTCACGGGGCTTAGCAGCTACAGTATTATACCCAGATTTGCCACATGCCTACTGCCGGTGCTACAAATTAAGAGAGACATGACAGGAACGGAGCTCTAGTAGCCTTTCATCTAGTCCTTTGTCCCTTGCCATCCCCAAGCTAATTTATCCCTTCCCATACCTTGACCATGCAATTATATCATTTGAATATATTCCATGTTGTCAAATAAAGGGCTTTTTTTTTTTTAACCCAAAGGGGACTAGAACACTGAATGTAAATATAAAATATAATCTCAGAAAAGATCACAGGCTCCCTTGAACTGTCTTTGGGACACATATCAGAGGAGAAAACTGGTTTCTCCATTTTCTTTATTAGATTGCTGTCAGAGAAAGCAAAGAAAGCGTCCCATTTTTCTTTTGATATGTCAGAGAGAGTAAGCTATGGGGTACCGTAAAACACTGTTAAATGCAAATGTATTTTTGGGAGGATGATTAGACTTAATAAGGGTATTTAAAAACAGCACTAAATATGTCAGTGTGAATACAAATAGAATACTTCTATTATTTCTAAATAAAACTGATATAAGAAAAGGGATTTACATTTCCTTTTTTTTTATTTTTGGAAGAAAGGAAAGAAAATCTAAGTTTACATTACAAAAGCAAGGATTTCCTTGTTTGCTCTCCAGAGTTTTCTTAAGCCTGATGTTTTGAATCAATGAGTCAAACAGAAGCAGGATAGCTCTGGATCAAAAATGAGGAACCAGATACATATGGAATTGGTGAGGCAATTAATATCACTTTCCTGTATGTTTCAAAGGAAATGTATTGTGTCCTGCACAAAAGTGTTTATTTTGACGTGAACAATCACCAGCTATCTCACAGCTTCTTTACAGTGTTTCAGTAGGAAGAAAAATCGCAAAGTTTCTGTCTACCATACTCATTAAAAAGCACATTTAACAAGGACCGAAGGGCTCTAGTTCAAGCAGCGAGCACCCCGAGACATCCCTGCCTCACTAACGGGATGTGATTTCACGTACACGCATTTCGGCAGCAGCCAGTGGAAGCAGTCCCACAGCTCCCACCCCTCTCTCCCAGCCCCATGCTGGCCTTGACCATTGCTCGTAGGATTGTTTCTGTGGCTGTGCAACAAGCTGGCTCAGTGGACGGATCTGAGTTAAGGATCACTCAGAAAAAAAGAAAAAAAAGAAACCACTAAGCAGAAAGAAAAAAGGTATTTTTCAGCCTGGCTGAGCAGGTAGCAGAAATGGGTCCTTGGCGGTGCATCTGGGGATGCTCACATCCCCAGCAGTGAGGGGTGGCAGCAGTGGGGGCTGCTCACGCCAGCTCACGTGAAGCCACAGCCTCACCGCAAGACTCCACTGCCGAGGAATGGGAAAGAGTGAGGGGAGAGCTGGTAGCACTTCTCCCATGCTGGCGTTCCTCAACATGGACGAGCACCATGCTGGCTCGGGGGAGCTGGAAAAAGGGGCCATGTGACAATGGAAATGAGGGTAGTGCCAACCCCAAGTGTTCAGAAATCCTGAGTCAGGCCTGCAGAAGTCATGAGGTCTTTAAAAATAAGGAAGGTGGTATTCTTTTTATTTCCTTGCTGCAGTCTTAGACTTTAGGATACATGAGATACTGAATGTACACATTCTTAGACTTTTCAAACGCAGGGACTAGATTCTTTCTTTGATACAACCATAAACCCAGATTTTCATGCTGTTCAGAAAATATACCCAGTCTTATCTCGGTGACTGTTCATCTACCTCGTACATCTACCTAGCACATCTACCTAGCACATCTGACACTTGTGTACCAGAAAAATGAATCTGGAAGATAACTCGATCAACACTGTCCAGGCTGCCGTTGTGGGCAGCCGCTGCCTAGGGCTGGCCATGATTCCTCATCACCAGCCCTGGGTGAGCAGTGCGGCCCCGAGCCTCAGGCACCCAGCCGGCACCCTGCCCCGGTGGGCAAGCTCCTGGGCCGCCGATCTGCTGGTGTGCCACACACGCTGGTTTGAGTCACATCCTGCTCCGGAGCCTGCCAAGTCGGTCATCCTCGGGAAATACTGCTTCCCCCTACTCTGCTGATTTAATTTCACAAAGCCTTTGACGATCAAAATCTCCCGTGAACTAGTAAAGTTTCAGAATATGGATATCTCCTCTTGGCTTTATGGTTGATCAGAATATGCCCATACGTATTATTTATTATGCTGTTGAAGCGTTTTGACAGAGTTGGAAAATCGGCTATCAGGAGACAGTTCCAGCTCGGCATAGCTGACGGTCCAAGAGAAATCACAAGAATGATTGCATAGGGGAAAATCTGCAGCTCAGCACACGCAGACCTGCCAATATATACACACAGATCTATATCCTGGATTGAGATATGTAGCTTTTTACTACCCTAACTGAAGTGCCAACTTTCTTCTTCCCTCCCTTTCTCTCCTGTGTGTCCTCACACAGCTCAGCCTCATGCAAACCTGTCCGAAAGCCTGCTAAAAGAAAACAAACACTGATTTCAGGTGGATGAATATTTGATTCCCAGCCAAAATCACTTTGCCTTGTACAGGTACATAATTACATGTACCTGTTAACAACAGGCTACAGCTCCTTTTACGCAGGATCTGGCCACATCAGTGCAGAGGGCCTCACTGGGTTTCCATCCTGAGAAGGCGGTGGTACAGTGTCCTCAGCCCTGAAGATGTAAATGCCTGTACCAGACACCAGGTGAAGCGGTTTGCATTAGGTTTTCCCGTGAAGGAGGGGCAAAGGTATTAGCCAGTAAAAGGACTTTTAAGATAAATTTTATTTCGATTTGTTCGGCACAGAGAGAGGCACAATTCTAGCTGGTCTCTGCAAGTGAAGTTATAATCTATCTCTCACACCAGATGCAATCACGCAGTAGGCTGGTCCGTTTTCCGACCAGCCGTAGTGCAAGGTTAGCAGCCGGCAGTTCTGGGCAGCTGGGGAAGGCGCACCATGGGCTGAGGCACCATGCAGCAAACTGGCTTGCTTTCCTCTGCCAAAAAGCTGCCAGGGAGCTGTGGATTTGGGGCCCTTTATGCTCTGTGATGCTCTGGTGGACGTATTTCTTTTCTGGAAGTGTTAAAAGCATGGCCAGATTCACTCACCCTGACCTCACTGGTTTATCCCTGCCATGAACATTTCAGACCTTTGAAATCACCCCAGGCAGGCCAGCAGCTCTGACCTTCGGCTGGGCAGTGCCGTAGCCATAATCTCCTCCACACAAACCCCCAGCAGGAGGGACCCCCACAAACTTCGTCTGCCACTGTTCAGGCACTCCTGCCCCTTTGCCGCAGGCGTCGGCAGTCGTGCAGCCCTGCCTGTGGCAGGGAGCCCACCGAAAGCTAATCCAACCATGGCCCCACCAGTCATCACGCCTGTGAGCGCCCGACACCGGTCAGGTTACCCGTTAGCTGACACCAGCCACCGCTGCTGCCTCGTCTCCGCGTCCTGCACCGCTGCCGCTTGCAGGGCATGCTCTCCGGGAGAGAAACAGGCTTTTTGTTCTGTGCTGGTACAGTACTGAAACGGATTCTCTTCAGCTGGAAGTGTGTTGCTCTGGGATTTATAAAAAGTTGCAAAAGAAACTCATGGCGGGAAATCTTAGCTCTAACGCTAATGCAAATAATAACAATAAAATTAAACCTTCCACATCTAGCCAAACGCCTGCTCTAAATGACAGCAATAAGGAAATACACGTATATATTTATATGGGTGTAATGTATAGTTATGTGCGGGTGGGTGTGTCTGAGTCATATTTCAAACGCGAAGAGGATGCTACTTAGCATTGTATCTATGGCAGGTCTAATGGCAATTCTCTCCCAAGATTCATATTTTGGAGGATGTTCAACTTAAAACCTACTGTGATAACACAAGGCATTTAAAATTCCACAGCATGATTGCATGACATAATTCTTGAAAACCTAATAAATTAATTTTAGAATATTCTATATAATTGGAAAACCTACAGTTTAGAAACAAAAACCCACTGTGTGTGCCGCATTTTCAATACATGTTCACATTCTGCTTCACTTACTAATGGGCATGTGTGCAAATGCAAAGGCTTTCCCTAAATCAACACTGTATTGCACAGACCAGTAGCCTGTACCGAACCATTGCCAAATATGTTACATGGAACTTTTCCAGTATTTCAATTTAATTATGCTGTTTCTGTGTATATAGATTTAAATTTAGCAAATTCACCTTATGGCAATGTAGAACTCTACAGTCAGTACTTCAGGGAATATTTGGTGTTAATGCCTTCAGTAAAAGAGCTTTAATTACATTCATCCCAGTGCTGGCTGATCGGGAGGTTATTCTCTCCACTTTTCCAAGGAAAGTATCACACTTGGCTATTTAAAAAAGAGAAAATACAGGCTATGCAGCATGCCCTATGAGTTAAGAAACTCAGGCTCTGGCAGGGAAGGAAGGAGAGCATGTTCACTGGTACAGATCCTGAACAGAAAACACACCACCTGCAGCTTGCTCACGTTCAGGGCTCAATCTTTGCACCTGCTAAAAGAAAACAAACCCTGATTTCAGCACTGTAGTGGCAGAGCCAGCTATCAAAGAGCTGAAACACCTTTCTGATTTCATTTGTCGTGGCATATGTTCTAGGCGAGGGTGGGGGGAGCAAGTTATCAAATCGTAATTAATAACAAAGTTGTAGGTGTTTTAATGCATTCTCTCTCTACATGTCAACTGTCAGGTCCAAAGCAGCTCTAGAATCAGTACTAATGAAAAACCTCAGACTAAGATAACCATATATTAGGTTCTCTAACTGCTGCGACTGACAGAAGTACTAACCCTCACCTGTACGACTCCATTCCTTTTTAATATTTCATACAAATGGAAATCCTTTAGCATGAGAATGAAGACATCATGAAAACAGGAATAAGGTTGTCTATTAAGATGCAAAGATAAATGCAAACTGTTTGCTTCATTTTCTCTTCTTTGAGTTACAAATTTCTTGCTGTCATGAACAACCTTTTCATCTTCCCTGAAATTCATCACTATGGCACTCAGTTGACAAATATATTCATCACAGTAGTGTATTTCCCAGAGATTCCTGTCTTCTGCCTCAAGCACGTTATTCCTTTAGATGATAAAAGTATTTATCTGAGAAGAGTTTACATACATATCTGTGTGATTGTAGGCTCATGTACACCATCAAAGTATTCAAAAAAATTGTACTTCAAGAAGAAAAACAGCTTTAAAGATGGATATTCTTTATGGCAGAATCTTTATTCCACTATACGTATACAGTGATCATCCTTCCACTATGTTTGGATAATGAAATGCTCTCTGACGTAGCAATTAAGGAGCCTATAAATGTATTTTATGAACATAAAAGTTCTATCTGAGGTTCTCAACGTGTGGCAATGCAGCTGCATTACTACATTCGCATGTGTAACAGCCATTTACATAAAATGGCAGGAGGCAATAAATTATAATAATGCGTCTAGTTGCTGCATTTTGGTTTATATTGCAGTCTGGAGGGGAATGAGAGCTGAGAAAGTTGACCGTTACTGCAGCAACTATGGTATTGGTAAAACAAGCTTCATCTTCATCTCCACCCTTCTTTACAGGATACCCTGTCCCCATTTTCATGGCACCTACTCCTGCAGTATTGAGTGTGAAAGGGGAACGTGTGAAAGCAGAATCCGAAATTGTCCTCCTTTCTGAGTTTACATTGTGTTTCGTGTAGCTGATTCTCCGAGGTCTCATTTCAACTGGAATCTGACTATTTGAAAAAAATGCCTTTTCCTTCAATCCCCTACCCCAGCCCCAGTGACCACATAAGTGCTTTATAACCAAATATGTAAACTATATGCTGGAATCACTTTGCCCACAATTGAAACCAAACCACTCTGAAAGCAAAAACACAGGATACAGTCAATAAGGCATCTCCAGCTCATCAGGAGAGGAAATTTATGTATGCAGAAATCCACTTCTCTAAACAAGCAGCTGGCTGGGATATTAGAATTACATCATCCATCATCAGAAAGTAAGGGGTTCGGATGCTCAGAAACTTCTCATTCAGAAGTCAGAACCTTTATTTTGCTTCTCACATGAAAATCAGCATTTCCACTTTAATACTTCCACAACTTCCACTTATTATTCCATTTAATACTTTGCTAGACCACCAGGGAAATGCGTCTCTAACAAAATATCCCTGTGTAGCAGGTCACGTAAAACCTCCCAATGAGACTTTTATGGTGCATTAAGCTTTCGGCTAGCCAAGAAGACTGACCAAAACTCATTCCACTTGGTGCTTCACTTTGGGTGTTACTCTTTGAAGAACTGGCCAAGCCTGAAAAAATAATTTGTAAGATCACATCCCACTGGAGTTTCCAGTTAGTCAATACCGGCCGTTTGGAGGTACAATGAGCGTGGCAAAAGGGCATTTTCAGGCATTTGTTTACTTATATAAACAAAACAGAATATTTTGTTAACTAAATAAAACATTAATAAAATATTCTCTTTTGTTTATATAAAGAAATATATAACAAAATATTCTATTCTATTCTGTAAACACTAATTCAAGTTGATGTGAGAATGTACAAGGGTGCTGATATTCACAGTGGTTTAAGAAGGAGTCATCTTGGGATGTGCAAATACTAGAAAATATGTTAATTATGTCTTTTCTTTCTCTTTCCTTGTCTCAGTTAAGTTTAAAGGTACAATTTATTTCTTTAATTTTTATTAGATTCATTTTGGCTTTACAGCTATACAGAATTAATAGCCTTTTATGATCGCATTCCCAAAGGTGTACAACTTCTTTTCATTAATGTTTGGACAGTTTTGAGACTTACTAAAAAACGAAATCATAAGAAGATTTGGGATAAAATTCTCCTCTGTGTAAAAGTCAGCCCAGGGTCCTTTACACCTTTCTTATGCCTCTTTTAGACTCTACTTTATCCTGCTGAAGAAGACAATATTATGGGGAAAAAAGTTGCACGTTATTTAAACGAGAAGAAATGTGGAGTGAACAGGAATTCTAATATGCAAGTTCAAGCCAAAATTGCTACCTTTGTAAAAGCCACCTTTGTATCCGTTTAATATATTCTTTAACAATAATACTGGCAATTAGGGAACATAAGGACACACCAAACATCTTGCAAACACCCCACAACATTTTTCCCATCAAAATGCAAGTGATATAATTTCTTACCATTGTTCCCTCACTCTATATATTCTTAATTTTCTGTTTTCTCTCACTTCTGCTTAAATTGTCCTTAGAATACATAACTGATAGGAACTTACAGCTGCTTGGTAGGCCCCTGCCGCTTGCTGATTGTACAAAGGACACTCATATTTGCCCTACCCTCCTCTGGATATTAAATTTGTTCTTTGAATAAGGAGGGCAAATGAGTTCTCTCTCCTCCTGTCTGCACCAAACAGGAACAAAATTGGTCAAATGAGCATCCATAAGCATAATGGTGCTTTAGAAATGCCAATCGATGATATTTGATTGATGATGCCATTATGATATTCAATATGTTTCCATTACAATCAGCAACTGTGAACAGTCAACGATTCAAAGTGTAATCTCTGGGACAGAATTACAAAACCCTGACTGTTTTAGATTTTGATGGATAAAATGTGTCACAGCATGTGTAAAAACCTTTATGATGATGCTCCCAGCATACCATTATAAAATGAGTGTGGTTTCCATCGGAAGACTAGCTCCCGAGTAATGCTGATTCAGGGTCATAAAGCTAAACACATCCCTCCGTAGGAAATTATAAGATTATATTGATTTCAGACACCTTGTATTCTGTGCAAAAATAAAATTAGCCCTGCTTTGATTTAGGAGTATGGGACAGTGTTTGGAGGAGGGCAGTGGCAACCAGGTCTCCTGGATTCTATTCCTAGCCACGGCAGTGACTCACGCCATGACCTTGTGTAAGTCTGTCGACCTCTGCGCCTGTTTACTCATGTAGAAGAATGAAAAACGAATAAATACCTACTTCGCTGGGGTTGAAACACTTGGTTAAAAAGAACAAAGTATACAGGCATTCCTGGCAAGCTAAATAAAACATGAGCATGTTTCAGACAAGTTCACAAAACATCTCCAGTATGAGGTTTCTACGGTGTCTTCAATTCGATCCCATTATGTATTTCAATGCAGCACATATGGTCCTATCTTTAAAACACTGGGTAGTGTTACACACTGTGGGATAAGTTACAGCGTGAAGATTTATCATTAACATTAATGGGAGCCATGCAGTTAAAGCCTATCGCGCTCTGCCGAAAGCGTGCCCTCAGGAGAGCTGTGTTGCTAATAATTTACAAACCGTCTGATTTAAAAGGTGGTGTGGAAATTTGTAACTTCTGCGGATGTATATTCTGAACATTATCAGAAATGTGGTGGCTTTCAGTATGTTTGTATGTCAATACTCAGAGACTTCTGTGAAACATTCTGTTAATGTTCCTAAGGGACACCTGGGCAGTTACCTACCTTGTAACACAGCATTTAAAAATAGCATAGGTGAAGTTACCCTGAAATATGTGGTACTAAATGAACAAGAAGCGCTCATTTCCTTACAGCACTGTTATATTTAACTTTCGAGGTTTCATTTCTGTTATTTCTATTGCTCTTCAATCAAATACTGTATTTTGCGGGACACTAGCAGATCAGGTAACATTGCTGGTGATATTATCATATTTTTGTTCCAGTGGCAATAACAATTTGGACTGTTTTACACAGAATAGGAAAATAATTTATATTGTGACTTGAGAAAAAGTATCCATTTGTAACTGATTGATTGGTATTCACGTACATAAGCCATCTCAAAAACCACTCCTGCTTAAACTGAAGCAGACGGGTATCTCCAGGATCGGTATTGTAACTTTCATGTTTTACCACTTAAAACTTTTTCTTGCTATATTATCTTATAACTCACAGAAAATAAACAGCGATCTGGGGTCAGAGTTCACTTGGCTGATGACATATTTAAGTACATATGGTAAAACCAACAGGCCTGGTCCCTAGTTATAGCCTGAGTACTGGAGTAGAAAGAGCTGTGGAACCAATAAAATAAAGCAGCGCCTTCCCCCGCTGAATCGGTGCCCGTCTCCAAGCTGCAAGAGGTGCTACTAATTTCAGGTGTGACATTTTCATGTATGAAGACTTGTCTACATACAGAAATTACTCTAAATAGCAGGTGAACTGAAAGTAGATGTTTTTCTGAATAAGTCCATAAACTGATAAGCTTCACAGGAGGAAGCAGAACATTATCAGCTCCCAGACATTCTTTTCACTTTGAAAAGCAGCAGTCTAATTTGGGGACACACAAAGCCAGTGCTTCCTGATGTCATTTTCTCCTTCACTGACTGCATTGATAAAATTATCTCTCATTTCCACAGCCATCAGTCTCTTTACCATGTTGTTATCCCACTCCTCAACCATTTTGCATAGTGTCAAAGTCTACCTGTTTTGTATTTGCATACTATATGCTTTTTTCACAAAAAAAACCCCAAAAATGTAGGTAGAATGCACAAGTACTAAAATAGGGGGCTATTTGAAATTAGCTAAAACATTTACTTACCATAATCAGCATTTCTGAACATATCTAGATGTCAACAAAATTGATTTAGAAAATGTGACAATGTTGAGGTTTTTTCCTTTGCCTGGTAAAATAGGATTGCAATCTTAACCGGTTAAAATGAAATAACATAAACAAGCACACCCCATCAGGCCACCTGTATTCAAAGATAATGAAAGATCTGCCTCAGCTGGCACCTATAGAAAATCCTTCTGTTCTCATGTTGCCAGTCATCAAGAGAATATGTTCACATGCCAGGCTCCTACTGGAATCAACAAGCACATGAGCAGGGGCAAAAACACACAAATGAGTGTTCACGCAGAATACACACAGTTGCTTTATTAAACTTTCTTCTTAAGGTAATACTAAAGTCTAAGCAGATTTAACTACACGTGGAGTGTTAAGGAGAAGTCACAGTCTATTTTGAAGCTACAGGAAATCAAGAAACTTGAGATGTTCGTATCAGCGTTGTCTGTAGCAGTATGCAATTAAAAAAAAAACAGTCTCTTTAGTCTGTTATTTTTTTGGGAGGGAAATCAAATTTCAGGAGAAAATAAGCCTTCCAAATCATAGTTATCATGCTGGGCTGGCTGGCTGCAGTGTTACTTTATGGAAGAGCACCTTAATCTAATTTCAGTGTTCTGTACGCTGCTTTTTGTTCCTTTCACAGGAGGTTTTTAAAGTCCTATGTACGAAGATGTTCTTTGTGTTTGATGGACTGAGGCCTACCACCAAGCCTGTAAATTACTTCTCAAAATACAAGAATTACGCAGGTGACATCTCTACTGAGCCTCTGCCAAAAAAAGATGAACATTTAATATAGTGCAATAACCTTTCTCTTTTTAGAACGGACGATCTTCTGTATTCTATTTGCACATGGCCACTCCATCTCACGGTTTGATAATTTGTCAAAGCATCTCTTTGTGCCTCTGTTCGGCCTGTTCAGGCTAACCAGCACGATGCGGGCTACCGCTGCTCCTCCTTCCTCCCATGCCAACCAACGCTTGAAGCGGGCACCTCTGTCAGCAGACACCGGGGGAGTACAGTGCAACTCCACACCTACACCAGCTGGGCCTGGATGGCCCCCGGGGTGCAACACGTGTCCCCCCCCCACCACCCTTAGCAGAGCTGCAAGCAGAGGAGACTGCAATTCCGTGACACGTTTCTGATGTAAAAAGGGGAGAGCAGGGCGACGCTTTCTCCCCTCAGCAGCGAAGGGTCTCACAGCAGCTCTGGGGTGGCAGGTGGGCTGCACCCCCGGAGGGCCGCGGGCAGGTGCCGGACCCTTCCCCCGGGGGTACCAGAGGCTGGGTGCTGCCTTTGGCCGAGGGGCGCCGGAGGACCCGACCTCGGGCCAAACCCCGAGCCCCGCTGTGCCCATAACACCCCTTCCGGGGCTTTTCTCGTCGCGTCACCGAGGCCTCGGGAAACCATGGCGATTCCTAAGGGAACCGCTGCCCGCCCGGCCCGGCCGCGGCGCCCTCTACCCACCCCGTCCCCATCTCACGTTATCTACCCCGCCAGCCCGCCTCGCCAATCAGCGCCGCCCTTACTCCGCCCCGCCTCTTGCCGGCCAATCAGCACCGCCCTTGGTGGTGCGGGCCGGGGCCGCGGCCAGCGGCGCTGGCGGGCGCCTTTGATGCCGGCGGGCGGTTAATTCAGGAAGCTCCCCGGGTGCGCGAGGAGAGCGCCGGGGCGGGGCCGGAGGGGCGGGGCCGGAGGGGCGGGGTGGGAGAAGGCCCCGCCCCTGGCGGGCGGGCGCGCCACTGCCCGCAAGCTCGGCGCGAGGCCCCGGCGCGGGGTGGCGCCGGCGGCCGCGGCGGCGGCGGGCGAGGAGGGGGGCGTGGCCGGCGCGCGGGCGGTGGGGGGGGCGGGGCGGCGAGCGGAGCCGAGTCGTTGGTGGCCGGAGGCGGCGGCGGCCGGCGGGAGCGGCGGCCTCGCCATGGTCTTCCTCAAACTCCGCGAGCAGGTGGGTGTGCGGGGGCGGCGGCCGTCGCCCGCCTCCTCTCTTCTCTTCTCTCCCCTCCCCTCCCGGTGCTGCCGGGCGCGGCGGCTGCGCGCCCTTCCCCGCCCCCTCCGCGCTGTGGCGAGCCTGTGCCTGTGACAGGCGGCGGGTAGGGGGAGGCAGCATGGCTGCTGCCGCGGCCCGGCGGGGACGGCGCCGGGGCCGGGGCCGGGTGGCGCCCGCCCGGCGGCGGCGGCGGGAGGCGCCATGTGCTCCCGGTGCGGGCGCCGCCGCCCCCTCGGTGGCCCCGCTGGGCGGGCGGGGGCCGCCGCCCCGCGCAGGTATCGGGCCTAACAGGTGGCCGCGGGAGCCCGCCCGCCCCCCGCTCCGCCGGGGCGGGGGGAAGGACGGCGCCCTGCCCGCGCGGGGCTGCCCTGCCCGCGGGTCCCCGCCGTGCCCCCGCCTCGGGAGCGGAGGAGAGGCCCGGGAGGGCTGGCGAGGGGCTCTGCGGGCTCCCCCGGGCCCGCCCTGCCCCGCGCCTGTGTTTCGGGAAGGGAGAGCGCTCTGGGCGTCGCTGGGGTAGGGCGAGGGAGCCTCGGCCTGAGGGACTGCCCGGTCCGGGGGATCGGTCCGGAGGCAGCCGGCTGCGGCGGCTCGGGAGGCGGCGTGCCCGGGAAGGGGAGCTGGCCCCGCTCCGCTCCGCTCCTCCCGGCGCCGGAGGAGCCGGGCAGCGCTGCCGTTCGCCGTTTCACGTGCTGCCCGCTCGCCCCTTCACGCACCACCTTTCCCGTTCGGGCCTTTAACATCTTTTGTTCCGCCGCTATATCTTTCTTCTCCGTGGTCTTGACATACCTTCCCCGCCAGTCCCTGCCTCCCCTTCTGAAAAGCAGAAGGTTTTTCGTGCCTTTAGTGGTTCGTTGCTTTCATCGCATCACACCCTTCTTTGTTCACTCGACTCTAACGTTTCCATCCACAGCTTGTGAAAATTACTTGTCTTCGCTGCTCTGTCCTCTCCTGGTGTCTCCCCTGTCCTACCTATTGTCTCCCGTGCAGTATCACGATACAAAGGTGGGAGGGTCTGCTCTGCCAGTTTGCCGCGTGTAAAAAGATGCTTGCTAGAAAATGTATCTTCTCCTGTTTTCATGTGTGTTAGACCAAATTCTCTGTAAAAACTCATACACCCTGCTGTTGGTCTCCTTGATACTCTTCCTTGAGATAACTGACTGTAATGCTTGGAGATCCGCCCCCCCCCAAAAAAAAAAGCCCCACACAAAAAACACCTAGAAACTTTGCAGTGGTTAGGCAACTGGTATCCTGTGTCTGTCTGTTATGTCGATCATTACCTGCTAGTCCTTTCAGCAGTCTGCATATACCTCTGTCTTTTTACATTAGGTTGCATGGTCCCTTGGGATTTTGTTCTAAAAAATGTTTAGCAACGTGGGGCTGGGATCTTTATGTCCTGCTATATTGTATGTAAACTTAGTGAAGTCTCATATTTTTTTTTTAGATCTTCGCCTATGAATGAGCCACGATTGTGGACCTGAAATACACTTAGTGTCTTGGAGTTAGGTTTCTTTTTAGGTATCATTACTGTTCTTCTGTGCGAGGCTCGCCACAGAAATGAACACTTGTTCATCTCCTCTATTAAATAGGCCCTTCTGTTAAAACCAAGAAATACAACTCTTCTGCAAGTAGTCATCGTGAAATAACTCACAAAAAACCCATCACCATTATGTTAACGTGAAAGTACTGTATTTCAGAACTTTTCTTCTGGGAAGGATCCTCCTGCTGACTGATGCTGAGGTGAAATATTGGACTATATGGGACCGCTGGTCTGACAGAGTAATGCATATGAGGCTTTCAGCTTCTATCGTAATGCAAGTTTTAATCCAGCAGTATGAGGTGGCTTGTTTTAGGGGCTTCATGGATCTGTAAAGGTGCACTGATACACTGGGAACTGAAGTATTCATTCTCTTGAAAGGGGATTGGTAGGGGCAGGGAAAGCAGACAGAGAAGGGAGGGAAAGGAGTGCTGTTTTTGAAGAGGCTGTTGTAGAGGGAGTGATTTTTTGCAGCAGCTGTATTTCTGCTGGATAACTGTCAGTTGCTTGATACATCCGTTACTACAAACTAAATTCTGCTAAAATTGCTTTCTTTAAGAATGCCAAAAATCAAGAGGAATCATATTAACATGAGATATCTCTGTTTTGCTAATTACAGAGAGTTCCTCCAGGTCAGTGTTCTTGTGCAGTGTGCTGCAAGATGTCTTGACTTCAGGACTAGATGCTGCACTAAGATTATACCACCACCTGCTCATTATAAAAACCAACCTGTGGCACTATATGAAAGTAGAGGTGTTTATCTTCAGTATTTCATGAAACGTGCTTCTTGTTTGCTTGAACCATATACTTTGCTTCACAGTGATGCATTCGTTTAGAATGAAGTTGTGTGCATTTGTAGTCCCTATAGCGAGTCTGTCTGTCTTCAGTGGTGGCGGTGTTTCATGGGGGAGCGCAAAGGCTGCTCTGTTGTTTGTACTGTTCAGCTGGTATGAAGGAGGGAAGTGATTTGCTAATTTCCTTCTATAACAGTCAGATTAATAACTTTCTGGAACAAAAATTCTACTAAATAAAGTATTACTTTAGTGTAATCCTCAAGATATTTTTTTTTTCCAAAAACCAACATAAACCTGTTGATTTTGTTCTTTGATAATGTAGAAAGGTTCTGTGTTACTTATTTAAATGTCAGAATTATGCTGGGGAGAGGCAGGCTTAGGGCATACAAGCAGCTTGATATTTTCTTACACTTGATTTAGTTTAGTTTTTCAAGTTACTGCAAGCTGGCGTAAAAGCAGTGCTTGAGAACTTACAATGAGGTGAGAAATTCTTCTCTGAGGCTCTTAGTTGAGCTCAGAGGGTGAAATCCCAGTTCCGCTTGCAGTTGATTTAATTTACTTAGTACACTGATAAACAAAACTTTGGTCCTACAGGTGCTTAATGTGTTTGTAAAGCTCAAATATTTGGTTGTCTTTGGAGGCTGATTTGATATGTTTAACTTTCAGAATAAAGGTTTTCCATGTACTGAGAAGAGTAGGCCTTTCCTTGGGTTCAACAAGCAGCCAGCAGGTACATTCTCTACAAATTTGTGGTAACACTGCTTGAGCTTTATTGCTTTGCAATCCTACGAGGCAGGAATATCTTTCAAAGTTTTGAAATAATTCAGGGTGTACATTGCACTTTCAGAAGTGACTTATGTTTGCTTTCAAAGTATATTAGGAATCAAAAAAAACCCATAAGCCATATTTGCAAAAATTGTGTTTGAAGCTAAACTGAACTATATTGAGTGAAGCTGATACCTGTAATTCTCAATAGCAAGCTTTAACTCTGGGATAGAAAGAGCAATCATTCAAGTGTCAAGTTAGAAGCTGTAGATTGTTCTCGTTGCTCTTGGTTTGTTGTGCAATGTTGGACAGACGTGTTTGAAAACAGAGGAAGCAAATCTGCAGATTCTGTCACTGAAGGTTAAGCCGTTCAAGGTAGAGATGAAACATACAGTAAGTGTACCTTATGATTAAGGTATTTGCTCTTCAGTTTGTTTGCCTTTGTACTGTCTTCATCGATTGGTGCTTGTATACCAGGTTCTTCTAGATGAGAAGCTGCTTTAACTACTAAAATGCCAAGTGAGAGGGAGGCTATAAAAGTTTGTTTCTTCCTGAAACACTGTGGTACTCTCCTGTAAGAAACTGCATTGAAAGCAGAGTTTAGGTCAAAGTTCACTGATGTTTTATCAGACCTTTGGGGGGGGGTGGGGGGCGGACGGCGGACCTGGCGGGGGGGGGAAGAAAAAGGAGTAACTTGCTTGTGAGTCTCCATAATCGTATGCCTTCATCTCCTATGTAAAAGCCCTCTCAACTCTACATAGCTAACTGTGAAAGGGTAAGTGTCTTCTGTTTTTTTGCTCTTCAGTCATAGTTTCTAGGTATATTTAACTGTTTCCCAGAACAGGTGAATTCTTGCTTTAAAGGGTCGTGAGTTAGTCTCCCTTATACCTAAGGCGTAATTGACAGCCTAGTTCTTCTTAGCGGGTAGGTGAAATTTGGATTGCCTAACAACCGAGGGATTCATTGTTTGTAATAGTTGGTGAAGCTTTATTTTTTTTCTTCCAGTACATCATAGTTTTAATTACACATTTCCTGTTTTCTCTGGATCTTAAATATGTAATAGGAAGAAGTCTTAGGGCTCATAATAATGGGCATTTGAAAGGAATTTGTATGGGATTTTTCTGTATGACTACTAGGCTGTGCTTGAGGCAATGCATTTATTCCCACTAGTCAGATGTGAGTGGAAAGAATCAGAGTATGAACAACTACATGAGGATATTAGAGTGACCACTTATCTTGAAAGTCCTTGAACAGTGAGAGCACTGACTTCTTTATTGCCCATTTATATCTTTCTCTTAGCTAAGATGGATCTCGTTCAATTGGCAGTTAAACAAATGTTTGCAGTGTCATAGTGAACGCTCTGAATGCCTCTATGGTTGCTATTTTCATTACTGCCAGCGTTAGACTTCATTCTTTTAGAATTCATGCCAAGAATAAATGTCCCAACTAGTTCCCTGTTACACTAAGAGGAGGCATGGTCTCCTGTGGTGATGAAAAGGAGATGCTGCTGTTCGATGAGGGAGGGATATGGTGGGAATGGAATTACATGGTATTGCTCTACAAATTCTGTTCAGACTTAGACTAATGAGGTATGTATTTAATTTTGGGGGGTAGAAGTTACTTTGAAGTTACTGTTCTTTAAAAAAACATTACTTTGGGGAATCTTGCCAAGTTGAGAACCACTCTTCGTGCTCTATTCTCCATCACACGTTCTTCCTAGAATTTGCATCTAATCTGTTTTAACTGTATACAAGATAACTAAATTAGGAAGTTGTAATACTTACCAAGACACCTTAAGTCTTACTGTTAATTCTCATATTCCCAGGCTAAGAACTCACATGTACTGAAAAGATACGTTTCTTTAATTGATGGAAAACTTTCAGTAACTTGAACTCAGTTTATCTTGTTGTACGAAGTAATTACCAGCCCTTCCATTAGAATGTGTTGAGAGAACCTGGTTTTACCACGTGTTCCTTTTTGGGGATCAGATTCCCTGATGATAACTCAGGAACTTCTGAGTTGTGAACAAGCAGTTCTTCTCAGTCAAGAAAATAAACTTTTTAAAAAAAAAAGAAGAAGAAAAAAAAAAGGTGGGGGAGAAACAAAGCAAGCCTTGATTCTGCAGTCAGATCCTTATGGCAGATCCTGTTAACTCAGTGGCCTTCTGTGAGTGTATAAAGGTCTATTCATGTAGATAGCATTGAAGGTTTGTGACCATTACTTGGAGGCAAATATCAGGGAGAAATAAATGCGGCCAATGTGCACTTGCCTATGAAGAAGTGACACCCACAAAAAAGTCAATGATTCCTGCAGGAAACTAGTAGCTGTTGAGACTCTGAACTAGCAGTCTGCTGTCTGATGCGGACTGTTACATTCCCAAATTTCTGTCCTTGTTTCCATTCACTGAAATGGGTTGTGGAATAAGATGGCTGAAATTAAATATCTTTGGTACTATACATTCTATATCCACTTAATCTTTTAGCAGCTAGTTTGTTTCTCAGCTGCTGTACCTTTTATTTTCTCTAGTCAGCTGGGCCTTCCTGAGGTCAAACTAATATTTGATCATTTGTTTTCTTGCTCCTGCCAACTTTTTATTTTGTTCTTACCTCTATTCCTCTATTCCTATTTCTGGAAATTGAGTGGGAGACCCGTTGCCTTAGTTACAGTGACTAACCGTTTCAAAGTTATTTATAATATTTGTGTTTAAATAACCTGTATCATAATACGAATCACAAAACATTTCATATCAATAAAAAAAAATAAACAAAGCAGTCCATCGCTAAGTGCTGGGAGCGTGCTTACAGTGCTGATTCTTGGGGGTTTTGCTTTCCTTCATTGTTGGGGGTGGAGGACAAGTTCTAATCTGGCATTTGAAGATGAATCTGAAATAAGGTGTCTTGGTGCTATCCTTTGTGCAAATGAGGACAAAATCTTAATATTTAAGCTCTGAAATATCAGGGAATGTTATTCTTCCTCTCCTTCGTAACACCACTAGTGCTCTTGCCAAGGGGTGGGAATATACTGATTTAACCATGTTAATTCAGTTGTGATTACTCAGGTGTTGATGAATTATACAGCACTGTCCCATTTCAGCTAGAAAAAAACCTAAAGCCAATGCAAGAGTGGTGGGACTGAGTAGTTGGGAGAGAAAGGGGGATGAGATTTGTAGCCAGCTGGGTGGGTGCAGAGACTTAACAAGGAAGGACCAGCAGGGATATGCAAATGAAAGAGGGGCAAAATAGTTGGTCTGTAGCATCCTTGTAGATTGGGGAACTACTTGTTAGCTGAAGTGCCTAATGACTTCTCTAATAATGAGATGCTCTTTACTGTGAATTGACTATAATCTCAGATTTTCATTGATTATTTCTACAATAATGTGTGTATGTGAATTGAGTGAACAGTACCATGTAAGTAGATGGCTGTTCACGTGAGTAAAGCCTACCTATTTTGGGCAGCCTGAAAACTTAAATATTTTTCTCACTAAATTACTGAAACTATATTTGAATTTGAGAAGTGTAAAGCAAAGGTCTGCCTATTCTAGCAGTGGTGTTTTGGGTAAAACAAGAAAAAAACAAACCGCTTTGCTCAAGCTTATGCTGTTGAACTTCAGAACTATGCTTACAGGGATGGGAGGAAAAAAGCTTTCCTGACCCAGAGTAGGAAAGAATGCCTCTTAATCGTAAACTGACTCGTTTTAGGAGAACTTTGTGAATGTTCAGGTTTTGTACATAACTCTGCCAGTTTGCATGGGTCAGTCTGTTCCTGACCGTGTCCTGAACTGTTGTGAAGCCATCCTAAATGTTTAATATTTCCATACTTTCAAACAATGAACTGTCACTTAATGGCCTTCCTAATTCCAGCTGATGAGCATTTGCCTGTAAGTTACTCTTGGTCATTCTGCAATCATGCAATCATACTTGAGGTTCACTCTCACTTTGTGCTGAAATCCTGTACTTTACTTCCATCTGGTGCAGAGAAGAAAGCATGGGTACATCTGGATTTTTTTTTAATTTTTTTTTTACTTTGGCAAAGTGAAGGTAGAACAGTACCTTAATGGAGGAAGAGAAGGGGGCCCAAGCAAGGATTCTAGTCAGTGTGACAAAATGAGAATGAAATTGCAGTAGTTAAAGCATTGAGGCCCAAATGGGCTTTTTTAGAACTTACACAATTTCTAGCAATCGTGAAGAATTCAATATTTTGTTTCAAGATTTTGCTGTTTGTCCTCCACATTTTGATAACTCCATCTGTACTGGTACCTCTAGCAGGAAGTTGAACTTTCCATTCAGGAACCTGGTCATCTAGCGGCAGGCAGCACAAGAGACCAAGGATCTACCTAGCTCATAGCTGAAGGACCTACTTGAGTCAGACAGCTGAACTGGGGGGAGAAAACCACTTTCAGGAAGTTCTGTAGTTATTTATGTACTAACATAATCTGTAACTAATGCATAATGTAGGCAATTAAATCCATTGCTGCAGACTCAATTTTGTATAATGTTAGGGGTAATTGGTATTATCTCCTTCCCTGTCCCATCTTTAGGTCATCTGCTTCTTCTGTCCGTTGCTCATGATAGTGGGCAGGTAGCCTATGCAAAGTCTTTCTTTTCACCCTGGGCACTTGATGTCTCTTTCCTGCCTCATTAGATCTCTGTGTGGTGTCTGATGCTTTTTCTCTACCTCTGCTAACACTTCAGTCTCTCACCAGTGTCACCCCACAAAGTATTGTTGGTAGGTTAAAATGAAGGAAAAGCACACATAAAATAAGCAGATGAAGAAAAACAAAATGCTAACATTTTTCTGGTTACATTATTACTCATTGTTTTGAATTAGTGAAACATCCCAAGTCATGGTACAGGGACACTTCAGAAATAGCACGTTCATGGAATTCCCTACCCCTCGCCTCCGTTCCTTTGTACCTGCGGAGTTCTGTTCAGTTCTTGCTATGTTTGCTGGAACATGAGGATCAATAGAAAGAGGTTGTATGCTTAATATTGTGTTGCTGTGCCGTCTCTTTGCCAAATTAGAACTCTGGATTGGTACTGCCTGGTAGCTTTCATTTCCTTTGCTCCTGTCTCAGTTCCAGGAGCAGTATTTTGTTTTACAGCTCTGCTGTACCTGTTGCTTTTTTAAAGTGTTCTTTCATTCTGGGGAACAATTTTCAGTATTAAGGAGGACTTGTAGAAGAACACTTTCTCTTCTCACTTGTCTGTCACCTGCAAGGTTGCAAATGCCATTACTGTCCTGCATCATTCCTGATCCTATAGTAACTACCCAGCTCATAATTTATTTCTTCCACTCCTGCCCCATGATGTTATGTTTTCTGTTTCTTTCCATCCACAAGCACACAGCCATTTAAAGATTATTATCTAAGACTACTTAGATCACAGACTGAGAAGTCTATTAAAATAGAACTTTTCAAGTGAAGAATAAGTAACATTTTATGTCTTGTCCATAGACATTTGTCTGTTCTTTTTACCATGAGTTTAACAAATCCTAATTACTGCAATCAGGGATGTAAATAGTCAGTCTACTCCAGAAGAAATGGAGCTTAAGAGAGGAGAAGGTCTTCGTAATGAGAGTGAAAAAAAAGGCAAAGAAGGGATTTGTAAAGCACTAGAGTGAGAACAAGAAGGACAAAAATGGTTAGGATATCACAGATTGTCAGTCTCAGTGATCAGCAAAGCTCTTCTTCTGATGAACTTTAGAGCTTTGTAGTCAAGGATCATCCAAAACCCAACAGGTATCCAGCTACCTTGTGGAGCTCGGTTTGCAATGACTTGAAGACGTTGGTTCCTTTTTCTACCCATTCCACCTTTCTACGGCACAGGAAGGAGAGACTCCCAGCATCTCTAGTCTCAAACTGACACTGTGAATAATATAGGGAAGAGTTCTTTCTACAGTTTTTCTATACCCAGAGAGGCAAAAAGTGGTTTTGAGTCAAGTATATAAAATTTTTCATCTTGGAAGGGCAAATATAGCTGCATGCAGTCACATGTTTTATTTTTGAAAGGGCTTTGACTTTGCACATTGTGAATTGGCTTTTTTTTTAAAAAAAAACTCGCAACATTTAACAAGCCATAATTGATTAAAAAAATGTGATGTTTTTCATAGCTTGCATTTGAACAGATTAGTTGTGAGGTTTCCTCACCTGAAGGTTGATAAAATTCTTGCAATGCTCTGCATATGTGTTAAAACTGCTTTAGTAATTATTAAACATATTGCATACGTAATTAAAGAATAACTGCTAGCGTCAAAGTAGAAGTACCATGGTTTGTGACTCTGTGCCCACAAGTAGTAGTAGAATTTTAAGAAAAATTAGCATGACTGTTAAAAAGCTGTTGATTACATCTTTACATTTCAACCTAAGCTTCATCTGGAAGGCTCTCTTTTGCTGTTGCAATGGTGGTAGAAAATACCGTAAGCATTTAGGGTATCACACTGGTTTCCTGTCTCGACATCCAACCCCTTACATGGGGGAGCAGTGAGATATGTTTCCTTCTATGAAGTTCTTCACTGGAACTTACATAAGCCAAAGAAATAGTATCTGTTCGAATGACAGGAGGAATAGCAATGCCAGCGGTGTCTGTGGAGACTGTCAGAGGAGAAGTCGGCTCCCCTTCTCTGGACGCTTGCCATACCAGTATTAGCAGTGCTGTCCTCCATGCTGGTTGGAGGTGTTGCAAAGTCATTTTGGAACTGTCGTTCTGGAGTAAGTTCTTTAGAAAATTGGCTCTTTGCCTCCTGAATGACCACAAGCAGAAATAAATCTTCTAGGCCTGAAGCTCGGTCTTGTGGCAGCAGTCGGCCACAGTTAACTGAACCCAAAGACAGAATGAATGGGCCTGCAGAAAAGATCTCAGAAATGTCTGCTGGAGTTCAGCCTTCTACGCTGTGGGAGTCCTTATTGCCTCTTCTGAAATACATGTGTGTTAGACATATTCACAAAAGCCCCCCCCCCCCTTTTTTTTTTAACATATCATGACTGCAGTGCCCACTAGTGCTTCCCGTATGTTGCCTGACACCGCTTATTTTTGAGAAAAGTGACTTGTAAAAGTAGGATGGATAATTGAAGAAAAGAGGGGGAATTGTTGGAATGATGTAATTTGACCTGAAGATTTCGTTACGGGGAGCAGAGTGACGTGTAGCGTGTATGTGAAGCGATGCATCATCACAGGATGCCTGTTCAGAATGCCAGATTCTTACTTTGCATAGCCTATGGTGTGGCTGCAGAAGTGAGGTGGCAACTGCTTTGGTGTATATTTGCACTGTCTTGTTTTTTCACTAGATAAGAAACAATAAAAATGACCTGTAACAAGCAAGGTTCAGAACAGGCAGAAACATTAGGGTATGTTTTTCTTGTTATTCTGCTCTTCTTTTAAGAGGTTAATTAACAGCCCAACCTGTGCTAATTATGTGACTTGGAATTTATCTACCACAGTGAAGGCCAACGTTTTCAGCTGACAGATAGGAGAAAGAAATACAGATACAAGAACTACTGAGTGCTAATGTATTTCTCGTGTAGGGTAGGACGGGGTGGGGGGAAGAAATGGAGTACATTGCCTGAATGAACCCTGATCTTTAAAGTCATGTGGAGTAGGTAAATTTTCATGAAAAGGTAGGAGTTCCATAATTTTAGGGTGGAGTTTAATGGCATGCTGCTTCTTGGGTTGTTTTTTTCATTTGCAAAGTTTCTAACAATAATGATTGAAACTCACTGGCTTCTAATCTCCTGCCTAAGGCCATGGTTTGATATTTGGTTGCAGCTGAGCTTAAGCAGTCACTCTTTTCTTCTGCAAAGTGGTGAAGAGAGTGGGGAGAGACAAATTATTTAGGTTAGCACATGACTTCGAAGTTGTTCCTTGAAAGTTTTCCTAAGTAGGAATTGGAAAGGAGTGTTTTGGCTTAGATAAACTTACTCTAATGTCTTCCTTTGTGAGAGAAGTCCTGTAATCACAGAAGAGGTGTCTTTTGTGAGTGTCCTTTGGTTTGGGGGCTGGCAGGTGAGTAGAGAAACTTGAGCGTGGTCTGCCTTGGACCTCTCTCTCTGGGAAAGTAACTTTGAAGTTGTTGGCCTGAAACTTCTTAGAATATGTTTTGAAACTCAGCAACATGCTTGATTTTCTTGTCCGGTTCCTGATTGTTTTGGGGTTTGAGTGTGGTTGTGAATTCCTCTTTAATTGTGAGAGAACCTAGGGTCTTAAGGATGTCTGCTTCTATTTATAACATGTCGTGTTGACTTACACTGGCTATGAAAACACTGAAACAAGAAAAGTACTTCTGTAACATACTTGTTTACCACATGCGCTGCCTTTCAGGACCCTCAGCTTCTTCCCATCTCCCATCCGACAACTGCGTGCCAATTTTCTTGCAGCATTTCTTAGGTGTCCCCCCCCACCCCTTGGCTGATCATGTGCACTGCTACTTACAGTTTTACAACTGGAGCTCTGAAAATAGACATCAAAAAGACTTTCTCTTGCCTTCCATCTCTTCTCAGGAGGTTACGGTGAAAGCATAAGATCATGTTCAGGTGGTCCAGTTACCTGAAAACTGTATGCCAAAAGTGGTCTGAACTTGCTGCAGCCTTTTCCCTCGTAGAAACATGTATGGACAGAAAGCCCTTCAACTTCTTAACTCCCTTGTGTGCTTCTGTGTGTGCGGCTCTAATTCTTGGACACCATCCAGTGACTGCTTGGAGTCATGCCTGTTGTGACTAGTGATCCCTCTATCTCCCTGCACAGAGATATATGCTTGGGGTATGGAAATATCTAATAAGAAAATAGGCTTGTAGAAAAATGACTAAGTTGAAATAAAATAAAATAATAATTGGTCACTTCTCTACAAGTAGTAATTAACGAAGCACGTCAGTCTAAGAATAAATTTATGTCTTCTGTAATGGAAGAAAGTTTTTCATCTCGGCTCTATAGGTAATTGAAATATAAAATAGTAGTTAAACTTGTTGGTTTATATTCCACATATCACCTAGTATGGTTGTATGGATACCACAACATAAATACATTGGTTGTGCAAATATTTTTATCAGCAGCTAGAAAAGATAGCATTTTTGAATTGCCGTTAATGAAAACCGTATCAAGATGGACTATTCCTTACTTCATTCTGTTTCCCAGTTTGATCCTGCTGCAAAGCTGTTTAATTCAGTGGGTTATGGATGAGGCTATTCAGGCATTTTACCCTGATTTAATTTTCTGGAATAAACAATGATAAAACTACAAAACTTGGTTTAAAAAAAAAAAAAAAAGGCATGTCTTTTGACTGTAAGAATGCACTGGGTATAATTACCTTGGAAAATGAGGGTATAATAAAATTGCACTTAACAGTCTCCACACAAATGGTTGTCTACGTATCGCTTGTATGTGTGTTACAAGGTATCCTTGCTAAAAAGCAAAGAATATGGAAGATGGAAGTCAGGGCCATCAGCCCTCTCTCTTTTTTTTTTTTTTTTTTTTTTTTTTTTTTTAAGAAGCAAGCAGGGCAGACTCAGTGACTAACTGCTCATCAGCACCATTTCAAAATTTTTTTTATATTTGCCTAAAAATCTTAGGCAGTCATTCAGGGGCTGCTTCATGAGTGGGTCAGCTGTCTCTGCTGTGGGCTCTAGGGCAGGTGACTGGAGGACAGTGTCAGTGCTGCTCCTAGTAGGTGTCAAAACCCACGTGGGTGACATGAAAGTGTAAAACACAAACAAATGAGCACTGGGATGCAGGGGGAAATAAAACAGACTGACAAACATTTAATGAATAAGTATTTTGCAAAGTGTTAATAAAAAAGTAATTTGATATTTACAAAAGCTTACCTAAGTATCTGATTCTAGATTTTCTTTGTGAGATGAGGGTATATGAGAGGAATAGCAGAGTCTTATTTGCTATGCTGAAATAAATGAAAGTTGTTAAAAGTATGCAAGGTTTTGAGGACACCTGTGTTATGTGTCCATTACTGTTTAAAAATAAGGTTCAATGTTGTGAATTAAATGACATTTATGGTAATTTTTTTGCTATTCTGTACTTAATGTTCCCTATCTTATAAGAGATATGGAGTACTTTCTGTTGTGCTTTTTGTGTTATATTGTACAAAGGTTCTCAGTGATAAGACTAGACAAAAGGTTAATCTGTTTTCAGTGTGGTTTATTGGCGTGGAGTGTGGGAACTTTGCGAGAATGTTCAGCTTGAGGGTGTAGAGAACAGGACAGGGAAACTTTTAATTTAAAAATTACATTAGGAAAATATAGGAATATAACTTGTTAAGATCTAAGTATAGCATCTACTTGCATTCAAAGAATTAAAAAAAAATAATGCTTAAGTAGTACATATTTGTTGCCAAAGGATTGAATTCAAACTACTTCACGGACGGAAGTCATGAGCTTGGAATGAGCTTGTGAAAGTTCACTGTTTGAGAGCGGCATTACACAACAGTAGCCTCTTCTGGAACAAATGGTATTTTCTTTACAATTACTCCTCTTACGCGGTTTGTTCAGTGTTGAAAACCACAAGAAGCTGAGGAAAAGAAAAGCTTCTCTTACGAAGTCTGACAGAATTGTACTAATCCTAAAATTTTGACAGACTTTGTGACCACCCCCAAGTGATTGATTCAGCTCACTAACTGTCCATAGTATTTCCTTCATACAACGACTGTTTAACTGGAGACATTTTTGGAAGCTTTTAAATTAGTGACACATGTAGTTAAAACAACTTAAAATATTTTTTAATTTTCTGTTTTTATTAAATGCCCTGATAAAATCATAAATTAAAAAATATAGCAAAAGTAATAAAAATGAAGTAATTGATCCATCATAAAGGTTATCTTGTGCTATTTTAAATGCATCTGAAAAGCAAAAATACAAACCAAGATAATTCACTTTGATTAGACTGGGTCTGCCCTTCATCTAAACACAGGTAGAAATTAGTTGAAAAAGTGTTAGTAAAGCAATCAGCTGTCTTTTCTGAAGAGGGGTACGTCCGCCTGGTGAGGCAGGGTATTCTTCACAAGTAGTTAGGGGTAGCTTGCTCGTCTCCTCCCTGTGGAGGGATTTAAGCAGCCTAGGACTGAGGGCAGAGAAATTGCTGCAGTGCTGCTTCGCTGCTGTGGAGAGATGTGGTACGTTTGCTGGAATGTTCATTTTTATAGGGTGGTTCTTTTGTCTCTGATTTCGGTTGTTTTCAATTACACCCTGTTTAGGGCACATCACTTTTCTGTTCCATGTTTGGAAGGTCGTCTTTTCCCAACCTTTTCCCATCTGACCCCTATCCTCCTCACCCCTGAAGAAGTAAAAAAGGTTAAATTTTCACGTGGCACAATTCTCATTGGGTTCCTGTCTGTCAAGGAAAAATCTGACTCATTTTACTTATTTTTAAGAGCACTGCACCTAGGTATTTAGAGGCAACCAAATGCACTTTGAAAATGAATTCTGTTTAGTCAGTGTAAGGCCACTTTAACTATAAATGAGCAAGGTCTTGGTTTGGTTTAAGTGATCTGCTTAACATTGATGGCATTACTTAGTTGGGATTAATTTTCCCAGGACTGTCTGTGCCCACCGTGCAGATGGGCTTAGTTGTAACAGTTAACTTTTCACGCCCCTTTCAAAATTCCATTGTCTGTGAACTGTAATAATATTTTTTCAATAATTTTTTTACTCTGTAATTTGCCTTGTGAAAATCATTTTTTTCCTGTAATAACCACATCCTGCTGAACTTAAAAATTGTGCTCTTATGCACAGCAGTCCTCTGACCCTAGATAGAGATGATGACCAGCTTCTGGCAGTCAGAGGCACCCGTCTTTCCTCCCTTTGCAGGCCGTATTGATGTAGTGGAATCAGCTATGACACTTGTGTGTGGCAGGTAACAACGGCACTTTTCCTCTTGTGTTCACGTGGAAATGACAGTCATGACTTAAGCTTTAAGCAATTGGCAGGGTGCAGGCAAAGGAGATGTTTGGCACTTGGGCTGTGCATCCTGTCCAAGCAACTGTGTTCCTCCCTGGAGGAAGAAAGTCCTGAAGTGTGTGGAAGTATCCTCTGCATTTCCCATGGAACCACACTGAACTGGAAAATGCAAATTATGTGTTTTGCTCAGTTATCTGGCCTGTCATCGACTGATTTGGGCCTCTTGTAAGGTGAGGTGCTGCTACATCCGTATGCTGAAAATGTGCCTCTGAGTCTGCTGGCCAGTTCTCTTTTAGAGCTTGCATTTTGGGGAAATAAAAGCTATTGAGCTGTGCCAAAAGCTTTCTGGATATAGATAACACCTCTGTTCCAAGTGAGCTAGTTGATTCTGACTCTTCTCGTGTCCTGACTTAAAGCCATGTTTTTGTCCTGTAACAATAGCCTCAAGGCTGGTAAGACAACAAAAAAGCATGTGCATTTGCAGTGCTGGAAATGTTTATATGAAATTGCAGACTCTTAAGTCTATTCAACAAACTGCTTATTCCGTGTATTTTGCTATGTTTTTCTGCCTCTTTTTTTAAATGGCCTTTTGAAGACAGAGTCAATAGGATTAAGATGACAACTGCTGCTTTGGTTGCTGGTCCTGGTAGTAGAGAAATGACCTCATGCACTGTTAATTGCATATGTGTTATAGCACTTCCTCAGTAAAGATCCAGTGAGGTCATTTGGATGCACTTCTATTTTTGCTTTCAAAAATTACTCTAAAAATATTCTTTGAAAATGTATTGCTTTTCTTTTGGAGAAGGGGAAGCAACTCCAAGGAGGTTTTTACCTGTGATGATTTGTTCCTGTTAGTGCATGAGCTGAATGTTTCCAGTAGGCATTCTTTTTATGCCTATCGCTTGATTTCATTTTGCAAATGCATATTTTTTTGTTTGAAATAGGATTTATGTTTTATCATTCTTTTTGACGGATGTGTAGGTTTGCAGTATTTTCTAAAATGCTCCTAACCCTTCTTCCTGTTTTTCCCATCCTCGTATTACATGGACTGGAAGTGTTAAAATCAAACACGTGGAGATTAAATTGTGATGATTAAACCCTGTGAATTAAAAAGCAAATTCTTAAAGATGGTGTGCTGGTACAAGATTCCCTCAGCAACTGCCACCCTGCTATCCTATAAATACTATTGATCAAGTCTTGTCTTTGTTCCTTGGCAGATACCTAAAGTATTCAATGCTTCCCTCCCTCTACCCAATACCCATTTTTAACTGTTGTTTTCCCCTGAATGACCTAAACTATGTGACAGATATGTACCAGAAAGTCACTGTTCATAGCAATAATCTGAGGGGTTTTAACTCTTCAGTCCTCTTGTGTTTCGAGCACTGAGGTTTCTGTGAAGCCAAACTGTAACCTTTGAGAGGTGACCCACTATGGACAAAAGTGGACTTAAATATTTCTGAAGCTGTGTTTTCTTCTTTGATTTTTAATGTGTATGAACATCACTCACATCTCTTCTTTGAATGTGACAAGCATCTGTTCAGACTGGAAGCATTACTCTTGTCTGGTCTTATTAAAGTACGGTGTTTTTGAAAAGTAGCTGTAGGTTCTAAAAAAACCTGTCTTGGTTGTGAACTTTCTTGATGGGTAGATTTATATATGAACTGCTGTGACTCATAGCATGCTACCTTATTTTTATCCAGATAATTACCTTGCTAAAAGATGTGCAAAATAGTGTTTAAAGATTTGTTCCCTCAGTTGAAGGAGCAATGCTATTGTCTTATCTTTTTATCTGTCCTCTTAATGTCAGATCAGAATTCATCTTCTGCTTGCTTGCTTTGCTTTCTTCCCAAATTTTTAAATTGAAATCCTTTCTGAAGTACTTAACAAAAAGAATTGTAAAAGTGAAATTGAGGACTGTAAAAATGGTATATGAGCTGCAGTAGTTTCTTTTTTTTTTTTTTTTTTTTTTTTTTAAAGCTGTGTCAATCCCAGGTATATAATAAGAAATTTTAAAGTTGATACGGCTTTTTGTATGTGCAGTTTTTGTTTGAAGAGCTACATGTGCACACACTGAAATAACATGTAGGTAAAGATCTCTGGAGTCTCTAGAGGATTTTACTCCTCCCCTGCCTTGATCATTTTTCATTTTTAATAGTGGTGTGAACATCAGAGGATCAACATGTGTTTTCGTTTATGTCATTTGGGATGCTTCATAGATCCATGATTCTCCAGGCCTGCGGTTTCATTATTTCACCTCTTGCTTTATGCTAAGGAAATGTTCAAGCGCAAAGCTTTTTTCTGAATAGCAAATCATTAAGTAGGATTCAACAGCAGGAACGCTCTTAAATCTATTTTTTTAATCTACTTTTATTTAAAAATGGTGTAATACTTTTGCTATGATCTCTGACAGTTCTGCCAATTCATAATGAAACAGCTAACAGCTTGAATTACTGTTTCATTTGCCTGTGAAGCTCCTCTGAGCCGTAGTCCTTGGTAAATAGGTAGTCACTGAGGAAATGGTGTGGCATAGCGTACCCCCTCACGTCCTCTCCTCCCCCCAAATCAACTCAGCTCACAGCTGGACGTATGTATTAATGATATTAGTTTTATGTTAATGTACGTACTTGTGAACTGTGATTGCTGGGGGCAGACATCCTTGTGAATATTTGCTGCTGCTAAACCTGCTGGGAATTGTAAATGCTATTAATATAACCTACAGAATGCTCTGAAATAACATGCCTGATTTTAACCAACAAAAAAGTTAGAGGATCAAGTAAATAAATAAACCAACAAAAGTGGATCAGGTTTCTTTCTTTTTTTTAAGATAGTGAACAATTTTCTTATGTTTTAGTTATATGGCAGCATGAGAACTAGAAGGCGAGAGTGAGATACAATTTTAAATTAATTGTACATTTAATGCTCCTCAAAGCTTGGTATAAATATAAACAAATTATCACAAGGATTTTGGAACAACAGATGGATGTCTCTTCTCCCCCTTCCAGCCCCCGAGATATCCAGAAATATCTTTGGGAGAACTTGGTATCCTTCCTGTAAGTACTCTAGTCTAAATGTAACCATCATAAATAAGCTGTGTGTTTGTGCTACATTGAAACGGTCTAGAGCATCATTTAGTAGTACAACCTCTCATCTGATGTAAAAGATGGAGCATTAGGCATCAAATACGTGGACTTCCATATCCCGAGGTCCAAAGTAAAGCTTCGTTTTGTACTTTAAAATATATTGCTTTTATATTATTATTATATTAATATATTGCTTTTATATTATTATTATATTTATACAAATATAATGTTGGTAAGTTCAGCCTTCCACGTACTTTATGTTTCCAGGATTTTTTATAAAGAAAAACAAAGAAACACAAACTTTACACGTTTTTCCAGTATTAGTAATTTGTTTCATGATAAGCCTTTACACCTTGCTTATGACTTCCATGAATTTGGGTCCCCCACCCACACAGCTGCATTGGGAATAGCAACCTTTTGTGGCACGTTGCTCCAGACACTGGAGATGGCTTCGTCTGCCTTCGCTCAGATGCTGCCACAAGTCATCTTTTTGGATGAAACTTCCACCCCCTTTGCTGGGATCAGTCTCACACGATGTCTTTGTGAGGTCCTTGTTCTTTCTTCCAGTGTGGTTATTGCTTTTGCTCTGCTCAGCACAACTTGGTTTAGAAGGCTGCTTGCCAGTGTTGATTCTGTTGGATGGGTTTTTTGCCTTTGTCAATGCATTTTGTCTTGTCTTTGTAACAAGTGGTTATCTTAAATAGCTTCTCTCTGAATTATTGATGTTCTGGAATGACTTCTTGCTCCAATCTGTTTACTTCCTACTTTGATCGTCTCTTGCATTATTCTGTGAGATAAATATATTCATATGAAATACAGCATTAATCAGCCTCTGCAGTGTCTTTATACGTGAGTCTATAGGTATCTCTGTAGTACTACAGATTACTGTGTAGAATTCTACAAATAATTATAAATTCAGAGAATAAGGCATTCAGTGTCTGTCACTGTAGGTAGTTCTTATTTTAACTGATAAGTCTTCCTCTACTCCCCAACTTAGCTGCTTCCATAACATTAAGAGCAGAGCGTCATATTGCTTTGTGTTCTCCCTGCTATCTTGCCAGACTATCCTTTGAATGTGAGTACAGATGGTATGACTCATTTACACTTGTCCTAAGCAGGCGAGGTACTTAACACCAAGTATGTGCCTCCAGCTTTTGATTCCTGTGAAAAAGATAGTGTTTACCTCCCCCCACCCCAACTAGAATTATTTTGCTATAATTCAGATTTTAGTTGATCTTCCTTTTAAAATTACCAACCAAATAAATGGTAATTAAAATTTTTTGTTACTGTGTTTTTTTTTTTCTCCCCCCTGACTAAAATGCAATTGACTTAATTTTTAAAAGATGCCAGACTTCTGCTGATTTTGCTGAAGCCACTTTTAAATAGGAAAAATGAAGATTACCTAAGAAAATTGCTCTACTAGTTGGATCTAGAAAATACCCTGAGGTACTGTAACCCTACTCTGCTACTTCTTCAGTACCTCTGAAATACAGGTAACTGTTTTTTTCCTAGTGTATTAGGAAGCTAACATATTCTGTGACTTGAGACATGAGTAAATCGGCAAACATTTTCCCTTCTTAAATAGGCTGAGCCTAATAGAGCTTCAGTGTTGACTAGACCTTATCCAGTAGGTCGTGAATATGCTGAAAAATGGCTTCTCTTCCCGCTTTAGCAGCAGGGATAGAAAAGGAGACTTATGAACTTGTGTGTTTGGTTTGGGGGGGCCGGGAAGGGTGTTATTTTCTTTTTTAATAGGATCATTCTCACCTCTTTTATCCACGCATCAGCTGAAGATCTGCCTTTACAGGTAATGCTGAGGAGCGTGCAGTGTGTTGAAGTCACACTTGGCACTGAACAGCAGCAAAGGGGAGGTGAGAGCATGGGATAAAGTACAAGCTGGTGTATAGCCAAGTGGCTTATTTGTTCAGCTTGTCCCTTTTCACTTCAGTCAGACCCAAAATCAAGCTCCGTGTTGCGATACAGTATCTTTTTTTCGTTTTGAAGGCAGTAAGTTTAAAAAAAAAAAAAAAAAAAAAAAAAAAGGGTCAGGAGCACCTTTTTTTCCTAACCTTTATTTAAAATTACTGATTTACATGGGCAAAACTTTGAAGTTGTTCACTGTCCCGTGGCCATGTCTGTCTATATATAAAAGTTGTATAGTAGCTCTGTTTTTCAACAACTTTCTTTGTTTTCTTTCAGCTGTTTCCCATATATGCTGTTTATCAACAAAAATTTGGAGGACCAGCTCTCTCTTAAACCTGTGTAGTTGCCCCAGAGCTGCATGTCTGCTCTCACCTGGAAGCTGAATGCTTTTGTTTTAAGGCTCGTACTCCCTCTGATGGCGAACCACTGTGCTTCTATTACTTTCCGTGTGTGCTTTCATCTCTCCCTCTTGGTCTCCATTTTATCTTTTTGCTGTTATGCTGGAATAGGCTAAGTCATTTTGTGTGTGTATGTGTGTCCCAATGAAAGTGTAGTTCTAATAAAGCTGAACAAATTGAAGGGCCGTACCAGACTGCATATATACTAGCCAACAATAAGCTATTTGGTCAGGTAGGGGGAAAGGAGGGAAAGGTTAACTTCTCCACTTGAATTTATTTTATATTTTTAAATATCACAGTTGCTCTTCTGTGATTCACATGGAGTGTATTTCCTAATGTTTGGCTTAAAGTGGTGACTCAATCTCCCTAAAGCTTGAATAAGAATAGTTTGCTCTCTTAAACTTAAATTCTTTGTTCCAGTGGTCAAGTATTTGAATAATATCAACTTATATATGGTACAAAAAAAAATAGTACTATAATGACTTTATTAGTTGCTTTTGTGTAGGATCATTATTAAGAAATGACTGTGTTTAAAATCTTGAAATGATACTGAGTCTCCGTCCCTGGAGGTGTTTAAAAGGCAGGTAGACGTGGTGCTTGGTTTGGTGGTAGACTTGGCAGTGCTAGGTTAACGGTTGGACTCGATAATCTTAAGGGTCTTTTCCAACCTTAACGATTCTATGATTCTAATCAAGATTTAATATATAGAAAATAAATCTAAAAGAGCTGTTGTTGCAACTTGTGGGTTAATGATGTGATAGCATATGGTAATTTTTTATTAGCCATAGGTGAATTTGGCATGTAGAGTACCAATAGTGCAAAATAAAGCTGTTTATCATGTGTTTACAGAAATAAAACGTGATAGTTTTTATGTCTTTGTACATGCTCATGTACAAGGTCAGTTTGAGAGAAAAGATAGCTATGCTGTGTTACCCATGTGGTAAATGAGCCTTTGCTACAACATTAATAAGTGCAGAAGGAAACCAGCAGATCTTCGTGTTCTCATTACATTTCCTTCCCGCTTCAGTACTAGTAATTTCAAACATTTCTTGGATGTGTTTGTTAAATTATTTAATCTGATATCTAACCTTTGCTTAATGTAAATTATTTAAATGGGTAAAGACTGTCAGTTCTGGTTCATTGTCCCTGACTGTAGTCGCACTGTTAGGTATTTACTGCACATGGTGCTGCCTTTCATGTATAATACTGGCAACAGTTTCAGGTGGTGGAAGAGATGCTGGTAGGAGAAGTTTAAATTACTGTAATGAGTTTTCTGGTGTGTTGGTAGGCCTTTTCTGACAGCATGGGGAGAAGATAAAATCCAAATTCATGGTGCATCTGAATCCGAGTCCCCTGTTTAGTTCTGTTTGAATGAAGAGGTAGCACCATTGGGATGTCAGGCTTTCAAGTATTGATTCTGTTTGCTTGCCCATGCTTGCACCTGCTCAGGAATCCTGTTTAGCACACATTTGGCAATTTTGGTGGAGGTAGGTAAACCTGTAAACATCAGTCAAAAAGACTGAAGAAGAGCTATTTTAATTTTGAGCCTTTAACGTCTACTTGAATGTGAAGTCAGTAGTCTTAAAAAGTTTAGGTGCCTATCTTAAGTTTGTGAAGTAACTAGAGCCTTCCAGGAATTCTGGCACTTGCATGAGAGATGTAAAGGAATATGTGCTGATAAGAAATTTTGTGGTCTCGCTCAAACATTTTCGTTGTCTTTGGTGTGCTGCCACCAAGTGACAAAACTTGATATTGCTGGTTTTTTAGTGATTTCCACCAATCATGCTCTTTCTTTTCTTTCTTTCAAACTGAAAAAGTTAGACTATTATTTTGCACTTTTTGTACATTCACATATAATATTCCAAATTATTATTCAGAGTAACATGACTGCTTGGACAGTCTGACTGAAATTTCTAGGATAGAAGAATTGTTAAAACAAAGCTGCTTTTCATCATTCTGCTGTTCAGTTTAGAGATTCTAGATTTCTGCCAGTTATTGGAAATAATAATTTGAGAAAGTTCTAGGGTGAAGTGGGGAATTTTCTTTGATTTGAAACAATATAATATAAGCACAAATCCAAACATAAAGATCAAGTATAAAAATGCTCAGATCAGAAAACAACATTTGTCAGATTTGAAAACGTACAATGTGTTATAGAAACAAAGTTTGAATCCCGTTAGACGTTTCTTTTCAGGATATCCTTTGATGAACGATCTTACAAAACCAATCAGTATACTCTGACCAATACTCAAAGTAACATCGTATTTATTCAAAGAAGAACCAGCCTTAAATAATTACTCACATCAGCAGTAGACAGAAAAATTCTTCTACATCCTCTCTGCAAATATGTATCTTAAGCCCAGAAACGGTTTTCAGCACCAAAGAGAAAAGGCGTCTGAAGCAAGCCTGAACACTGGGGTGCTACAAATGAATCTAAGCAGCTGGAGGTATGACCTTGTAGCTATGAGCAGGTCAAGCAGTTGGCACGTACGCTTTCTGGTCAGCTGTTCAACAAGTATGCATCTCCATGCAAATCTGTTTAGGTGAGTTAACAGGGAAGCATTGTGTCTCCATCTTTTCCAGTCAGTGTTGCTGTTGAATCTGTGCCAGTACCACCTGCTTTAGGATCTCTTTTTGTTTGTGCTAATCTAAGCAAAAATGGATTGGTGAGGTGAAGGATATCGATGTGGGTAAGGGGAGAGTGTTGCATGTGGAGTGAGGGTGGTCATGGGATGCTGAGGGTGACCTCACATCTGTGCAGCTCCCACATCGGAGGTGTGCCGTCTACTTTACCTTCTGCTGAGTACTGTGTGTGGTCAGGAATGATGGAGGTCTGTCTGCAGAAATTACAGAAAAGATGATGTGTTGCCCCTCGTTAAGAACCATTGATTGTGTTATACTATTTATCATCTGGTCGTTATACACTTCAGCTCTATAAAAATTGCTGGGCAGTGAAATTATACTTTCTTTCCAAAAACATAAAGAAAGACTTCAATTACAGCATTATTTGGAAATATGATTAAAGGTCTGAATTGTAGATGAGAGCACTAGCTGAGGTGCGTCTGCGCAGATTAGCAAAGCTACTTTAAGTGCTGTTTAAAAAGATAGTAACTTCGAGCCCATGTTAGCAAAGGTAACCTCCCTTCATATCGCTCCCTTGGGAGTTTCCCAGCTGTCCTGTTGCACGGGGGTTCAGCTGATCTTGCAGTAGGCCAGTTTGGGGAGGGGCAAATTTGTAAAAAAACACTTGTAGCTTTCTGCCGCTTTGGCTCTCTAGGTCAGTTTATGAAACAGTTGGATAACTGCAGTGGCAGCACAAAGAAAATGCTGGGGACATGTAACTACAGTGGTAGTCCCTCTTTGTCCTTGGCTATATTGGGGCTGAACATGTCATATGCTGCTCTGCCCAGTTTGGAAAGGTGACTGAGGATTGTTTTTTGACCTGAGTAATTAATTTGTCATTAAGGCTCATCTGAACAGTTTTGTAACGATACAGTTATTTTGGAAGATTCTGTACCTGCTTACCACAGCTGTTAGCTTTCCGTTTGCCTTCATTCTGTACACTTTCTTATCTATGAAAGCTGGATCTTTTGAGGCTTGCTTCTCCCCCTTTCCCTCGCCTCTGGGTGAAAATGAGGCATCCATGAAGGCTAGGCTTTCTTCGTAAACATCACAGATAAGAGGAGGAGGCGAAAATATTGATTCCTTCGTTTTGGTCCACAAAAAAGAAATCCATGAGTAAAACCCACTAGCAGTAAAGATTACAGCAAATACATTGAAACTTCCAGAGGTCTCGTCTCTGGCACGGGAAATCTTGCGTGTTGCTGAATACACTGCCAGTTTTTTTCCCAAGAAGTATTGGCATATCAGTATGCCAGTTGTGCTTCTTATTTTGCAAATTAAAAAATTAATAAACCATAGTACAATTTTGTTTGCCTTGGTAAACAATAGAAACAGTTTTAACATACTTAAAACCTTTACTTCTGAGGTGACAGTAGTCATTCCTGTAAAATATATCCAGCCTGTGATCTATTGGGTTATATTTAATCCTAGCAAAAAAGGATTTAACTTCTGAAATTTTTTTCGTGTAAACTAGGAATTAATTTTGCCTGTGGCCATTTCAACTCCATTGTTAATCTTTCTCTCTCATGCTGTGTAAATGCGACTGCACCTAGTCACATGCCATTTTTCATGATAAGAAATTTCTGTATAATTTCATTAAATGCTGTGTGGCATTTCTGTTTTGTATTTCCTTGTTCTCCAAATGTTCTTCAATTGCTTGTGTTATTTATTGAAATAACACAATAAGTAAATCTAATGAAATCCAGCATGGGTTGTATGACATAAGTTTTACTGGTCTCGCTTACAGAACTGATCTATAAAGGAAATATCTGAACTGTTTAGAGATCTTTGGCAACTGGAATCATGGATAGACTTCTTAATTGAAAAATACTTATTTTACGTCTCTAACTCACGAAGTAGTAGGGACATGTAATTAAGCAGTGTCTTTATTCTGTTTAAGGTAAATATGTAAAGGTTACGTGTTACCTTAATTCTGCCATTTTCTAGCTTGGTTTAACCCTGGCGGGCAGCTCAGCCTCATGCGGCCACTTGCTCGCTCCCCCGCAGTGGGACGGGGGAGAGAATCAGAAGGGTAAAAATGAGAAAATGTGTGGGTTGATATAAAGAGAGTTTAATAGGTAAAGCAAAACAAAATAAGGAGTTCATTCACGATTTTCTATCAGCAGGCAGGTGTTCAGCCATCTTCAGGAGAGCAGGGCTTCATCATGTGTAACAATTACTTGGGAAGACAAACGCCATCACTCCCAACATTTTCCCCCCTTCTTCCTCCCTCCAGCTTTTATCACTGAGCATGATGTCATATGGTCTGGGATATCCCTTTGGTTAGCGGAGTCAGCTATCCCAGCTATGTTCCCTTCAACTTCTTTTGTACTACCAGCCTACTCACTGGTGGGGCAGTGTGAGAAGCAGAAAAGGCCTTGATGCTGTGCAAGCCCTCTTCAGCAATAACTAAAACATCCCTGTGTTATCAACACTGTTTTCATCACAAATTCAAAACATAGCACTATTCAAGTTACTATGAAGAAAATTAACTCCATCCCAGCCAAAACCAGTACAGTCAGTAACTTGAGCTAGTGTTTCATATGCAGCATTTCTGTCTTGTGCGTGTTTGGACAAAGGTAACTACAGTAAGTATTTTGGCATGTAAATAAAATGGATAAACAAAAAAATGGAAAACTTATCAGGAAATGATGCCTGTGATTTAACTTCTATAGCATGAAAACAAACAAGCTGTATGAGACCATCTGGTTTGTGGTTGCACTTTTTTGTTGGCTCTATTTGTTTTGGTAGTTTCAGGATTGTATAAGGCCATGAGGAAAATTGGTTTAGGCCCTGAGTTGATGTAGCAGGTGATTGGTGGTGGAAGTCTTTAGAAGTACACAAGCAGGCTTCCGTTACTACTTTAGTGCCTTGCATGTGGTTTAGCTTTGTACCTGAAGTTGCATACGCTGTGATTTCTTCTTTTTGTTCTTCAGATTCCTAACTCTTGTATGTCCTAGTTTCACTACTGAACATCATTGTTTCATTTGAAATGCCAGATTTTTTTTTTTTTTTGCTTTATTTGGGATCTGTTTTCTTGTTTAATCATGGCAGTGACTCTTGAGTGAGCTATTGCCTTCCAGTTTAGCCTCTAGTTCAGCTACTTTTTTCCTTCTAACATGGGAAAATAGATCAAGACTGTTTGTTTGCTTGCACTTAAAAGTAGTTCTGAAATTACAAACAGAGCATTAGTGGCAAGCCTTCCCCTAGGGGAGAGAGAGTAGTGCTAGTATTGCTAGTATGGTATCTACTGATTCTCTGAACAAAGTAGTCCGTGTTGACAAAAGTCTGCATTAGAGTTTGCTTGCATAACTACTTTAGTGGTATAAATTCATGGTCCTTCCCAACTTGCATAGGTTTGCTGGAAAAATTTTTAGTGTAGGTCTCATCTGAAGAACTAGCTTCTTGCTGTTCAGGAGTGCAAAACACTTCTAAGCTGTTATGCTAGGTTTTGTTGATTCCTCTTGGTAAGCTGAAGCCCTTATGGAGGGAAGGATATATAAACCTGGCATGGTGAAAAAAATTATAAGAGCTTAGAGGAGATGTAAATGTCATCTTTTTTCATGTCTATTTATTGAGGAAGAACAGGTTATGTGTAAACTATTCTTGATTTTTGGAAAAGTGTTGATGTTTTTGATGCTTGACTTCAAAAGTAAATTTACCTGAGAAGCTAGTGTACATCACTTCAGACTCTAACAACTGCTACTGAATGAAAGCTGAAGAAACCAGTTTTAATGAACAGGCTGTGTGTTTGTCAGTTCTGTTTTTGTTTTTTTTTTAATTGTACTGCTTCTATATTGAAGGAGACCTCTACCCTGTAAGAAGTGGCACCTGCATGGTTATTTCTGTGTTGCTACCATCAGGTTAGAAAATTAGAGTCTGTTCTCACTCAGCACGGTCTTACCCTGTTCCTCGTACCTCCGTAGTGCAGACTGTGACATATAAACCAACAGCAGTAATACATATTACCAGTAATAAAAAGATGCATTGCTTATACTATTTCTGTTTGAAAGCACCTGGTTCTGGGAGCAGTAACAATGGTATAGGACAATTTTGGTAGAACTTTGCATTCTAAAAATTCATGGTAGTCTCACAGATTTTCTAAGCAGAGGAATTGTTGCTGGGTGTAAGAGGAGTAGTTCTAGTACTCTCTCCCCAGTCAACAACTTTGTCTTACTGGATGAGGAAGGAGGGGAGATTGTCATGAATAGTAGTTTCAGTTGCTGGAAGTTTTTGCTTTAAAGGTGCAGAGCATGAACCTTGGTTCATTAAGACCTTTCTTGCTTGTAATCTAATCCTTCTTTCTCTATGCATTTCTACCCCCTAACCATGTGACTTTCAAAATAAATTAAAAAAAAAAAAAGCTATCTCAGAGCTCCATATGGGTAGGTCTGTTTATAAAATTGAAGGAATTTGTTTTTCATAGCCCACCCGGAGTGGACGTAGCCCTGTTCGGCCTCCGGGCAGCCCCGCAGTGCGTGCCCCCAGCAGCCAGGATGCTTGTGGTGAAGTACCATGGACAGGGCCTGGGTCAGGCTGCTGGGCGCGCTCTGGCTGGGGGTCTTCAGCAAGATCCGTAAGTCGCAGAGCTTAACAGTGCCCCTGCTTGGAAAGTGTTCCTTGTGGGCATTCCTGACTAGATACTTAAAGCATTTGCAGCAAAATTGTAAGAACTGGCACTGTTTGATTGAAGACCTCTCTTGCAAGACAGGCATTCCTGTTGAGACTAATAGGGACCTTATAGGGTTCCACTATACTCCTTTTGTTTTTGTCTGAATGTTTCTGTAGCTGCTGTGATTTGCACAGAGGTGATTGGTTTCTGATAGTTGTCGTATGGTTGGGATGATTGTCTTTCTCAGGGTTTCAAGGTAAATTGTATTCAGGATTTCATCTGAATAGATAGCTGAACTCACGCTCAGCATCAGGAGAGAAATGGCAGACAACTCTCAGATCTTTATTAAGACAACCTCCTCAAACTGTTCAGTTTTGCGTACCTATTTATTATGGGCTGTGGCCGATATGTTCAAAAGCCTCCTCTATGAGGAATTCTTTGTTATAACTTTGTCTGCTACCAACAAGGAGGTGTACCTTGCTGTTAAATCTTTTTGCATCTGATTGCCCCAGAAAGTTGCTAATTTTGGATATAAAGTTGGGCCTAGTAATGATTAAGCATCAGGATTTGCATTGGTGCTGTGGATTTTTTTTTTTTTTTTTGTCATACCCCCACCCTCAGTAAACCTTAATTTTCACTGAGAAGCTGTGCAGCTGCTTTTTACTGCTAAAGCTCAAGGTAAACTGCTTACCAAGTATGGATAAGGTCTGTATTGAATGTAGGTGAAGTTCCTAACATGAAGTTGAGTCAATTTCCAGGTGAAAGCTAGCTTGGGTGATTTGGTTTTTTTCTTCTTGAATCTGAACCATTTTGTTGATACTTAAACAAAAAAAAAAAAGGTACTGACCTTAAACAAACAAAACAAAACAAAACACTCCACAAAAAAGAACAAAACCAACAAAAAACCCCAAACCCGAAGATGCTTCAGTTTATTGATACAGAGGTGTAATTAGATTAAAAATAGGCATCCCTTAGTAGGGAACATGCTGAGATTTGCAGAACCTCTGCCTGCTCCCATCAGTCTGTGCAGTCAACTTTTGCATCATAATTTGGTACTGTGCTGTGAAACCCAGTAGGGGCCTGCTTCATTTTTAAGACACTTCATACCTTTCTGAGGGATATGCTTTAAGTTAATCCTCACAGGGAGAAAGGTGGCTGTATTTTCACTGTTTTCCAGTAGTAAAACGGTTCATAGCATTTTTGAAGTGCCCCAAAGAACTTGACTTTCTCTCATTTCCCCCAAGGAGTTCCATTGGTCTCTTTCCCTGTATAGTCAAGTGGATTTTGTACCTTTTCACTCATCCTGTTAAATCTCCTTTGATACATATAATAATTAAGTGGGTTCTGTTCTGTACTGCTGGTACCTGTTGTGTTTTTACAGCATGGAAGAGCTGCAGCTTCTTTTAGTTCCTTAGTCTCATGTGCTAGGGATCTGGAGGCCAAGCTGCTTTGTGGTATAGATGTCTCCCATACTCTGGCAGGACTTGGAGCCTCTATGAAGCTTCAGGTTGAAGACCTATCTTTTCCAATTTTATATGTTGTGGGGTTTTTTGTGGTGGTTTTTGTTTGTTTGTTTGGGTTTGTTTGTTTGTTTGTTTGTTTGTTTGTTTGTTTGTTTTTCTCCCCCGTGCCTGAGCTGTCCTGGACAGGACTCAAACTGGAACAACTTAAGTGTAAAAAATAGGAATTGGTTATGGCTGGAAACTGTTCTTTTAGGGTAAATTATTCAGAAAACTGGGTTGCCAGACAGCTACAAGCTAGGTGAAAACATTTGTAGTGTGCAGACTTTAACTCAAGGAAATTTGGGCTGATTTTGACAGCCCAACAATAAAAACAAACCTCATAAATCCATTATTTGTGTGTAACGGGTATGAGAATGATACATGTTTCTTTGACCTTCCAAAATTTCTTGTACCGGCTACAGAATAGTGTCGTGCTATAACTTGAATTGCTATAAGCAAGCTCGGGTTGAACTGGTGAAGATAAAATTTATTTTTCTCCTAATCTTGGTAATAGCTGCTTTTTTTTTTTTTTTTTTTAAGCTAAAAATGTAGCTGTGATCTTTAACTGGCTCTGGCACCTGATCCAGAAAACCTGAGTCTGAAGTTTGGCTGAGTTACAAAGCCCGGATGCTTGTGGCAGTTAGTATGGTCTACCATTTCTGCAGATGTTGCTAGCATCTCTTTAATATATATGTGTGGAGCAAAATAAGCTTTAGTTTTCAGTGTGTCGCATCAGATTCTTTCTCAAGTGCATACTTCAAAATGGCCTAATTTTAGTCTTTTATAAATGAGAATAGGTGTGATATTTCCCTTGTTGACCAGATGGTGATAGTAATGACTGAAAAATATACTCTTACATGATGAATGGAATTTACCAGCTGCTGCCTTTTGGCTGGGCTGGGAGGGAATGTGTTGGGAAAATATGCTGACTGGCAGTTTGCTTGTTCCATCTCAGTTGAAGCCAGGAGCCCTGTGGGACAAGGAGTTGGTGGGATGTTTCCCTGGAATGGAAAGTGAATCTTTTTGTCCCTCTTGATTTGATTTTAATGCTACAGGAATTCCACTTCAAAAGAAATGTAAAACAAAGCTTGTATTAAGTAAAGAGTAAATACTTGAGAATCTTTTCCTCTTCCCTTAGGCATGGGAAAGAGATGAGGTAAAGGCTTTTTTTTTTTTTAACGTTTGTTTTTTTAATAATTTTATTTTAAAAAAAACCACAAAGCCTCACAGATTTTGCCAAAATATTTAAATATTGTGTTCAGGAATGCTATAAATACTTTAGAAAACAAAACTCAACTGTTCTTTTTTTACAAGATCAGGAAATTTGAAGTAGCACCTCTAAAGAAATGACATAATGGAGCTTCTTTTCATTTTTAAGAACTAACAATATCCTTTAAGTGGCTTTGTCTTGCATATTTACATAAAGATAAATATTTCAAAAGAATGAGTCTTTTCCCCCCCCCATATTAATTTGTATTCGTGGATATTAATTCATATTCATGGATATCGTTAATTAAATTAGCTCTACAGTATTTTAGAAGAGTCTGGTAATACCCCTAGCAAATAAGCATTATAGGCCTATTAGATTTATATTACTCTCATATTTTTCACTGTTGAGGTCTTTATAATTTTATTTAGTAAGGAGTAGTTTGTCAGTTTATCAGTGTTGAGATGTATGATGTGTGACTTGACTATTTACGTAGATTGCTGCAGACTTTTTTCTTGGTGTGTGGGTTTGGGGTTTTTGTTTTGTTTTCCTGCCTCAATCAAGAAAGAAGAAATGGCAGAGTTGTTTTGGTTGGTTTTCATACATGTTAGCCTGTTGGGAAAAGTGAAGGGTAACACACTTCTACTCCAGAATGAGAATCTGAAAGGAACCTCGTCTTTTACCTTTGTTTTCTATGGTACAACAGTGCCTAAATAAAGCTTAATGCTACCTTCCCATAAAGTGAACTGGAAGTGCTTAATTTGTTAATATTCTTAGATAATCACGTGTGAAACTATGAAGGCCTTCATGGACTTCAAAGAGTAAAGGGCTTCTGCATAGCCCCAGAAAAATTTTCAGAGCTAGTTTCTGTCATGTGGGGAAGAACACTTCCAGTCTCATTCTTCATATGACATTTGTGCTATTTTTCTTCCTGATCTCTCTGTTCTGCAAGGAGTTACAGGCTCTGTGGTTGCTTCTTTGCAGTTTGGAGGGGCTGAAGCTGGAGAGAAGTACCTTGTCTTTCTGTGTTCCATGGTTTGGTGTTCCGGTGGGGGGACATCACCACTGCTCATCCAAAACCAATGCGAAGTAGTTCTTTATTAAGAGAAAAGTAGCAGTAGACCAAATAAAGCCCTGTGCATTTCTAAAGAGGACAACGTGGCATTAAAAAAAAAAAAGAAGTGAGTGGAGTTTTAAAAACAGAGAAAAAAAGCAGAACTAAGAAAGAGTAGACCTTAAAAATTGTTTAAATGTCCACGAGGTGTCAGTGTACAGCCAGGAAGAAACCTGGGAGAGCAACACTCCCTTCTGAAGAAATAGTCGGTTGCCTTTATTTCCTAGGGCCTGAAATCATTTGCAGGAGAGAAGGCAGCAACAGCTGAGTCAAGACTCCAGAAATTTATATCTGCATGACTTAAAGGTTGCATTTTCATAATAATGTGTGTGGTGTGTTTTTAAACAAAATGTGTAAGTTTATTGATGGGTTTCTAGATTTTGGTTTAGTTTAGGAAACAATTCATGAGTTCAGTAGTGTTCTCTCTTGATTGTCATACATTTTCAGTAGGTTGGTTGCATTAGTAGACTTTTCTGGGGAAGACTTTGCCTGGCTTGGTTCATAAGATATAAACAAATAGGAATATCCTAAACCATATTGTTGACTTCTTGTTACTAAATGTTAAAGTGTTCCTAACGTATTCATAAAACTTGGTATATTTATATTTTATAGAAACTTGTTTTCTGTTTTTCATAATGCTTTTATAAAATAAAAGTTACCTTGACACAAAGTGCTAGAAAACAAGTGGATACTAGATGTTCTGTGGCCTCATTTCTGCAAAAATGTGAGCAGATACTTTCCCTTTTCATACCCCTGTGTTTGCTGAATGGGATTTTGTTATTTGTAGATTCTAAAATACCTAAGCCTATGGGTTTTTAGAGGCAAGGGTATATAGAAGTTAATTTTCTTAATGTTTTAAATAAATAATGTACTGCTCACATGTATTATGTATTCTGTTTTGATACTATCTTTCTGATTCTGTGTTATAAGTACTCCTTTATAAAGCATTTGTTGGCTTTTAGGAATGCCAAAATTTACTTTGCAAGTTCTCCTTTAAGTGTCTCCTTGATTGAATAAATGACTGATTGAAGCCAGTGTTAGGAAGATTTTGGAAGAAATGATCCAAAATAATCCTGATTTAAAAAAATCAAACCACAGCTTTAGCTTTTTAAATGAGGTGTGGATGATTGTGTAAAGTTGTAACTACCTTCTTGGGCTTGCATGGTAATACATAAATTGTTCACACATGGATTCTGCACGTATAACTGTTTTTGTGTGTGCTTTTGAAAACTGGGCCCTAAAATTCTGTAGCCTGTTCTTATTGCCATATGCTTTATAAATACTGTTAGTACTGTAGAGACAGCTTGTGTAACATAATCTGTGAAATTTCTAGGTTGTGAAATATTTTCTTTTTTTTAAGAAACTTACTAGGAGTGATTTATATACTGAATCATGGGAGAAAAACTTGAGGTCTTTGCGTAAGTTTTTGTGTAATTGGAAAGAATTTCATGAGTGATACACTTGATTGTAATAGTGTCCGAGTCTGGAAAAGTTCAGGTGTCAAGAAAACTGTTTTGAGATATTTTAAGGAAGGTACAAGTAATGAAGTAGTTCTGATATGGTGTTCATGAAGGGAGCTCAGCTTATGGGTGCGGTTTTGCAAAGTAATTGAATCACTTTCTGTCACAGTGAGCAGTTTGAATGCTCCCACTGCTTCTGTGTCAGCTGTGAGCCCATGGTGAGCTGGCTCAAATAATTCACCAGCAAAAAAAAAAAAAAAAAAAATAGGGGTAATTGAATCACACAAGTGCCTGTGCTGGCTCAGGAAGGGGATGTGAATGTGCAAGGATCATGAGGGGAAGGGAGGAGTGAAGAGTCTCTCCAGTGGCCAGCAGTTAAAATCAGACTCATCCACTTCCTTAGATGTCACTTAAAAAAAACTACAACACCCAAAACCCTAAACAAACAAACAGATTTCTAGGCTAGTAAAACTTTAATTAGTGTTCTAAATTAATAATTTTTTATATTTTGTGAAATTTAATTCAGTAATGGACTGCTCAGCTTTTTAAGGAAAGCGCTTTTTAATCTTCTGAATAACAGAATTGAAAAATTGACAGCAAAAGTAACTTCTAAGAATAAATGTTGCTTACATGCTTTTATCCTGAAGGGATGTGTAAGAGCCCTCTTGGGGGCTGCTTCCCTGGTGAGCATCAAGGGGAGGACTCTTTGCAAGGTTTGAAGCAGCCGGGTAAGATTCTTGGCTGTTGCTGTGTTTCTCCTTGCTCAGTTTTGGGAAAAGCTATCCATTTTGGCAGCTGCAGAAAATTCAGATGAATTCTTTCATGCCGTAGTAGTGTGCGTGTGTGTGTGAATATGTGGATTTTATCCAGCTGTGTTTTCCACAGTGATTCCAGTTGCCAGAAAGGAGTTCTTTCTTGGACATGAGGGAGGTGTAAGGGATTCCTAAAAAGTTCTAGGAAATTTAGCTTCCCCCAAACAGCAAATCCTCATACATGAGGCAGCTATTGACCCACACTATTTTAAAGAGAATCAGAATAATTCATATACAGTGATGCTGAGTGTTTACACACTGAAGAGAGATAAAATACATAAATGTGGTGGTATCCATAGCAACTAGAATTCATTTTGCTCACTTGCATATAGTATTCTGAATCCCTGGTGTGTATGGAAACAAAATCCCACATGTGAGCAAGCCAGCTGAACTGTGGCTTCCGTGGTTACAGTCTATTCATATCTACCCAAAACTGTATTAAAAGGATTGCACTGGTGGGAAAGTTATATGCATTTTTAGTATTACGTTAGTTAAATATTTATCATTTTGTTTCAACTCTTATAGCTCTTCTGCAAGAAAGAATCTGATTTCAAAAATCTTTAAAAGAAAACTTCTAAAACTTTTAAAGAAAATTTAATCAACGTATTCAGTACCCTCCCCTCCCAAACCCCATCCTGGAAAAAAAACCCTTACCCCCGCCGCAACAAAGCTCTTCCCTGGGTGGGACAGGGAGGGGGAGCCTGGGCTGTAGGCAGATTGTACCACCACATGACTAATAAGTAGGAAAATCTGAACAGAAACTTTTAAAGGCAACAATTTTTCTTTTTTCTTTCTTAAGGCTGAGAATTTTAGAGGCATGTAGTAATGACAAAAATGGAGAATAGGTGTTTTGAAGGAGTAGATTTTGTTGTCCTTTTCTTGTTGACAAAATCAGAGCTATGTTTTGAGTGGTAAAAATTGTGTGGTCTTCTGAGAAAATATTTGCTGCTCTCGCTCTGTCATTCTAAATATAGTGTTTCCTCTTGATAATGCTTCTTAATTCTTTTATTTGTCAGTGTGTTATGCTTATGAGCAAATAGCAGGCAGACATTCAAAGCGAATTTAACTTTCTTTCCCTAAGATGGCCAGACTTGGGAAGTGTTAGGAGTTGCTTCCATGCAAAGTGTCTCTTCTCGGTGCCCTGCTGGTAGGGGAAAAGCAGTCTATATTATATAGTTGCTCCTACTTAGGTTTTTTCCTTCCTCAGTCCAACCGTTGTTACTTCCCCTCATGGTCATTTAATCTCTGGAGGCCAATCAGTGCTGTATAACACTTCTTTGGATGCATTGCTGTGCTCTGTTCTTAGCTTTTCACAGGCTATTTGTTATTCCTTGCTCTTAATTGGTTATATCTTGTTGCCCCTGTGACTGGATTAACATTTTGTTAGTAGTGGCTGCTGAAATCACACAACCATGTGAGTCCAAGCAAAACATAGGCTAAGCTAAAACCCCACTAATAAGGCTGAAACAAGACAGGTGACAGACTTGCTGTAGCAAAATTTCCAAGCTGATTTTTGCAAATACAGCTAAAATCAAACTTAAGTAGGCATAATTATCAGTTAGGAGTCGGTGGGCTTTCTGACCTTGGCCTACAGAGATATGATCCACTAAGCGTCTTGGGTTTTGTGTTTTGTTTTGGGAGGGCAAAAAAAACCCAACCCTTCCCCTTTTATTCTTTGTTGGATAGTTGAATGGTTCTGTTGAAAGCAGATCAGTCTTGTTTGTTTTCTTGAATAGTCAACAGCTTATTTTCTTCAGTAGTCTACAGCAATTTGTTACTTGAGAACAGCAGCCGATTCTGGAAATGTCCGAAGCTGATGTGAGTCATCACTGAAGGTTTTAAATAGTTGAATGTGATGTTTGTTTCCTCCCTTCCATGGCTCAAAATGGCATGAATAATTTTTTTTTAGTGTTTCCCAGATAATAGTCTGAGCGGAAGCAGCGTGCATTTCTGACTCAAGTTCTTAAATGTTGGAGGAGCACTCCCAACCACTGCTGGTTTTGGCTGTGTGGGGATTCCATAGGAATTTCAGACAAACAGATAAAAGCAAACGTTTTGTAACCATGGCAACTTACCCACGAGGATTCATGTGGTTGGTGACGTAAAACCGTGAAAGCCCTCTACAGACTGGCATAACTGACTTGATTTTTCTGCCTAAATTCTGTAAGAGGTATAGGCTAAAAATTCAGTAATGAGAATCACTTTTCAAGTTTGTAGAAGGTCTTGTAGAACACTAGGATTTGTGTTATATTTTTATATGGTGACCTGCTACTGTTCTTATCTGCTAAAATGCAAATGTCTTTTATGAACCTGAATCTCTTCCGTAGTTTCATATGCTCTTAGTCAAATTCAGGTCTCTGTTCTTTCTATGTAACTTGAAGCACAACACAAAAGCGATATATACTCCAGTGTAACTGAAAAGGTGCTGAAAAAAAAACAGTTAGCTAACAAATGTTATAGGGGGAAGAGAAGGGGAAAAGGAGGAGAATGGCACATTGTGTTAAATTTAAGAATGGTATTGGGAGGAATAACCTTGATGTGACTTGGAAAGGAGTAATTGATTTGTCTGTCATCCCAAGCTCATCAAACATGCTGCAATGACAGCTTTTATATGTCATCATTTAGAGCGGAGCTAGTGATAGAATGAGATTGGTCACTCGTCATAGGTAGCAGAGCAACTCTCATTTCTAGAAATCTACCTGACTAACAGTTGCTTCTTCAGAAGCTCAGCAGTATGGCAATCCAGCAGAGTTTTAATGAGGAAATGATAAACTTTATTCCAGGTTTCTTGGCTCCAGCCAGAATTTCCTAATTTTCAATCTCAACACCAGCACTGTCCAGTGCTGAAACGGGGCGCGTTGCATTGCGCTGCCTTTCCTTTAAGGGGGTTTCCAGCCTTCAGCAAAAGAAGCAAAGTTAAGAAAAAAAGCAAAGTGAGGATAAAGGTTATTGTCTTGTAGCCCATACAGCTAAATGAGCCTCAGCGGGGAAGCTGACTGACCCTACAGACCAAATGTAATGGGTTCCTAATCATCTGCTGGAGAGAAACATGCAGGATTAAAAAACAAACCAAAAAGGCATCCGAATCTAGGGAAGTTGGAACTTGTTCTTTTCCCATGTAACAATGAAAGATGGCACCCAGGTTGGTTTTTTTGGTTGGTTTTTGTTTTTTTTTTTTTATTAAGCAGCTGGTAGGTGAGAATTGGTTCTTTTCCTTGGGATACAGGCATAGGGAATTGGTTTCAGTGCATCAGAGCAAGAAGAAGCAGTGCTGCTATGCCATGCTTTAGAAAACCCCAGGGAGATCTCCTGATATTCAGGGATGCAGCCTCTGAGAGGCCCATGGTGATCTTGTGCGTTATAGCACCTGTCCTTGAAGCCCAGACCATGCAATGTATTTGCAAGCCCCAGAATACCTGCTGAAGAGGGAAAAGCAAGCCTATTGTACAGTGAAAATAAGACAAAGTTATGTTGACCTTTTGTGATGTGGGTTAAGTTTTTTTTGTAATAAATGATGAGCTTGATTCTGTTTTCTCTGCAGAAGCAGTATTGCAGGAAGAAATTTTCAAAGGGGAAATCCTAAAATTGGCACTTCCTGCACTCATCTTTAGAGCATGACTATAGATCAGTAGAAAAGTAGATCAAAGGAGATGTACTAATTCTTCTCGGTGTATGCGTGCACCCGCATGCCCAAAGGGAATTCTCTTAGTTGTTTTACCAGCTGCCCTAATACAATTTAGTAGGATCATGTTTTAGTTAATTTGTAAGAGTGTGTGCTTTCAAGACAATGTGATAGATGATATAAAACTAAGATAAGGAATTCTGCAGTCATTCATTTGCTCCAGCCAAGCTACCTTTATCTGTTTCTTCTCCTTGGGAAGATGTAATAGCATCGCTTCCTGAAGCATCAGGCTGTCAATGCCAGCTGTGATGGTGGATTGATGTCTTCCAATGTCTCCGGGTTGGTTTTTTTTTTTGCTCCAATTGTTGCATTCCTGTCCAGTCTCACCTCCCAGCAACTGGCTGGGTAGTGCTGGGAGAGGACAGTTGAAATGTGAAAGAGCAAACAGGGGCTGCTGAGACTGAGCCTTCGGGTTTTGTTTTGTTTGTTTCCTTCAACTCTGCTTTTAGAGTTGATGTGCACAGCTGGAATTGCCGCCTTCAGTAATTATTCCTGGAAGGATACTGTGGTTATTATTGTAATTGATGCCATTTTCAGTGCCAGAAAACAAAATTGGCTGTGGACATGGTCTGAGCTGGAAGGAGCTAAAGAGGCCAGAAGTATTCCTGCTATCAGTGGCTTTTCTGCCTCTGCTCTGCCAAGAGGTGAAAATACCTGTAACTGATCTGTGGGCCTTGCTTTTTGTATTATGAAAACATCTTTCAAAAGCTGTCATGCTTGCAAAAAGAACTTAAGTGTACAGCTAATAATTGTGGGTTTGTGTGGGTTTAACAAATGCTGAAGTGTTTTGCCTGCTTCTCTCTTTGACTGAGCTGATATTTTGAGATATCTTCTCCGTTTTCCAACAGAAGTTGTCTTCTGTCACTTACCTTCTTCCAAAAAGAAAAGTTGCTTTAAAACCAACCTGTCTCCTGTCCAGAACCCACACCACATTACCTGAAGTAGTTTGTCTACATCTATTTGTCTTCATGGATGCAGACTTATCTTATTTATCCATAACAAAATGCGTGGATAGATGCATCTTTTTGTGGTCTCTCTTCCCTGAAGCAGGAGTTGTTTTGACTCCTAGTTAATTTTCTAAGACTGACAGTTCCATCATTGGACTTCTATGGTTGTTATTTTGGAAAGCTGTTGGGTGTAACAGCTGCTTTCTGTTTCGGTCAAAAGACAGGGAGATGGCTGCTGTTAGGTGCAGCTGATGAATCAATAGGAGCCACCAGCCAGAGCACATACACTTTTTATGAAGTACCTTGAGAATCCGAAATCAGACCGACCCAAGGACTTCTATGATATACTGTCTGTTAATGAAAGAATACGTCGTTGATTTTGATTACAGGGTTGTACACTACAAGAGCACAAAAAGAAAACCCCTGCCAGTAAAGTTAAATCTGGCCTTAATAAGAAGGGAAGTGTTGTGGGTGACATCCTAGCTAGAAAGTCATGAGGAAAGATGCTGTTCCCTCATATTTCCACTTCCTTTAAAGAGACCTCTTTAGTACTCTTAAATAAAATAAAAACTCTTTTAATAGGACTCTTGTATCTGCTTTTCTGTTTTGTTTTGTTGGTTTTTTTAGGAATGTCAATTCTTTAGACAGCTTGCTAGACTACATATTTTGGATATCAGGGCTACATTTTTTTTTTTTTAAAAGGTATTGATTTATCTCGTACTATAGTGGTTGTAAGATGCTTCAGCCAAGAGTTTCTCTACCAGCGTAGAGAAACTACAGTTTGTTGTTCAGGGGTATAGAATATGCAAGGACTCTTAAACAGAAAATTGCTAAATAGATTTTTAACACTTCTAAGATATTTTATTGCTCTTTGATCAGATTATATTTCTGAAGTATTTTTAAAGGGTTACAGTTTAAGTATACAAATTAAGTTTACATCTCAATCACAAACATGCATTTTGCATTATTAACTTTGCTTATGCTGTTCCAGGAGAGAAAAGTTAGAATGAATGCTGGATTATTTTTCTTCTTTGTCATATTTGTCTCAATGTTTGCTGAGATGACTATTCAGTTACTAGATTTTATTAATTGCAAAGTCTTATACAGTCATGCATTTTCTTTGAATTAAGATAGTTCTGTCAATTAATTGAGACTATATACTTGCATGAGAAAAAGAAGTGAGAACTGCCTACGGTATGTGGGAGGTGCAAGGAAAGCTATTTTGCTTTTACTTGGAAGAAGAAATCTGGAGTCTGGAGGTTAAAACTAGTCTCCTTTGTCTGCATCCCAGCTGTGCACATGCTCTGGAATAAACAGAGCAAAATTGGGAAGAAAGGTAGTAATTTCTTGTTGCCTTAGACCGTTTTCTTTCCTGACTCCACCTCATTCCCTCAGGAGTGGGGAGGAAACAGCAGAGGAGTTCAGATGAGTGACTCACAAAGCTTCTAGAAGTATTGTAGCTTATATTCATGGTGATGCTGAACACTCATCTCTGTCTATATGTGGGCAACGCTTTAGTAAATATCCTAGGTAAATTATATAAAAATCTGCTTATACTGGGACATGCCTATGCACTTACAGCTGTAGCTATTAGCAATCTTTGTCTTCTGAAGAAATCTGTAGTTTAGGTCTTTGTCTTGCAGAGCTGATATAGATTGTTTAAAAAACCAATTCATAAGCCTTACTTGGCTTTACATTTTTCTCATTTTTTTACTGGAACCTGACAGAACAATTTCATTCCTTTCCTAGATCCTTAATTATACAAAATATTAAATGAAACCAGTTGGATTAATCTCAGCCTAGAAAAGACTTGGTAAATGCTGATTGGCAAGAGAGAAATCTTTATCTGGGTAGGTTTGTTGACATTGAATGTGCTTCAGTGAGGCTTTCAGTGTCATCAGCAGTGCTGCTACAGTTCTCTACTCATCAATTCCTAGAGAAAAGGGTAGATCTATAGAAAAGGTTACTATTTTTAGCTGCTTCAGAGCTCATGTTTTTTCTGTCTGGTACAGACATGGCTGCTGTCATCCATGTTTTAACCTGCAGGCTGCATTCTTGCAATATATTTTCTTTATATGCACCCATGAAAGACTCTTGGAACTTGATTTACTTAAAAACAAGTGTTGTTTGAAAATGACAACGCTTTTTTTTATTTGCAAAAGCTATCATGTCAAGATAAAAGCTTTTTTTTGCAAAAATGCATATATTCACTATTGTCCACTTGACAATTCTTTTTATTCTCTCTCCATTGCACTCCTTAAAATTTTAAAGTATACATATTATTTTGCTAACAATTAGATACTGTGGAGGCTATCAGATAGATCACCCCTTGAGAACCAGTACACCTGGCATTCTCTTTTTTTTTTTTTTTTAATTTAGGCCATTTTCGACTCTTCTTTCCTACTACTTGTTTAATAAACTTTCTTACAGGATATATGTGTCATTTAATCTGAAAACTTTTGAGGGCTTTGGGGAAGATGGATGCTGATGACCTCCTATCTTAATTTATTTTAAGTTTTATTAAGATAAACTGAAAATTTTCTTTGAGAGATGCAATATTCTTTCTTCATACCTTTGTAAAGATCCATTATGATTCCTAAAGATGTCTTCTTCCTCATTGAAAGTTATTAGTCTAGATAATCTGCTGAAAAACTGAAACCTTAGTTTGGTTTCTTTCAGTAGAATTGTGAACTTGAGCTTTTGGCTTTCAGAATAGCTGTTAGGTTAGTATTAGAAACTTGTATTTTGCAAACCAGAGGGTACCTTGGATGACTTTGGAAGTTGAAAGAAGAGATGATTCGAGGCGGTGTTTCCATTGAGTTGAAGGCATTACTTTCAATTGCAGGGGGTACGAGGGGGGAAGATTGTTCTTTTAAGTAACCTCCAAGTGCTAGTTCACTGTAAGCAAAAGTTAAATGTTTCTAGAACTGGGTTGTCCTTTGGTTATGGAATTAATTGCACACACACATTCCTAGCGTGAGTAGGGGTTTTTTTGTCTGCTTGCTTACAAGGTGTAGATTGCTGTCAAGATCAATATAGTATTGACTCAGTTATGTTGGTTCTATCTCTAATGCAAACTGTGATGTATTGGCTTTTAACTCTTCGACCGTAGTAATGTCACCATTCAAAAATATATAACATTATGCAAGATACAATATGTTAACTTGCTTTTGGAAATAGTTTATATTAATTTTATTTTAATTATAGGTAAGATTTCTAGAGTAATTATCAGAGTAGATTCAAATATTCTTAACTCTTCTGAATTTTTGCAATTAATTAAGCGTGAAGTCCTATACTTTGGTGGTAGTTCCAAAGAAAACTTACAGAACTCTTAGCATTTGCTTACTATATAAACTTATTGGCTCTTGAAAAGTGTTCATTTACACTGAATGTATGGGCTTAGCGAGAATACTGTTATCTAACGTGTGGGTGTGTAGTATGAAAACCAAATATACATTTTGTACTTTGCTTGTAGACTTAAAAGCTGGTTTGTTTGGTTTTTTTTTTCCCCCCAAACGAATGTTTACTAATGCAAGTGAACTACAGTGTCTATCCTTCAGTACATTTTTCACAAATAAAAAGCAAAATATTTTCTAGGTCGTGATTGCTGTGTTCATGAGGAGACAGTAGGGTGTTACAGTAGATGAGCCTGGAGAATGTCCATGTTTTTATTTAAACTGTTTTTGCTGTGGCCAGGAGGAGCATGAGTTGTCGTATGTATTCATGTGAATCTGTATTGTTTCTTTTTAATAAATGGTTGAAATGCTAGAACAAAGCAGTGTAGTGTACAGATCATTGCTTTTTCATAATTAAGACAAAAGTATGAAATTCCAAAACAACTGGACTTTATATAATGAACAGAATATATTTATGAAGATGTTTGTTAGTCACATGCCGTAAATGAGAACATTTGGGAAATTTGAATCATATCTGAAATTTCACGGTGAATCAGAAGCTGGTGTTATGTTCTGCCAAGCCAGCAGTCCTGAGCATGGGGAGCCCTCGGCTAAGGTACTCTTTCGACCTTACAAAAACCTTCACCTGCATGAAGTGTCAGTAAGTGTGTGTTAAGCAATTTATTATGTTGCAGTGAAGCTACCATAGACGTTATTTCAAAAGTGGTGATGTGAGCTTTTCGTGCCTGCGGCCCCCAAAGGTGGGAATTCATGTCTGTTAATATCCAAACCATTTAATATACCACTGAAACCTGTCTTTCTCTGCCTGGATTCATATGTGAAACCTGAGTGCAAATGCTTTATCGAAGAGCTAGAAACTTGTTCACTACCAACAAATTCTGATCTTAGCAGGCACTGGAGGACATCAGAAGTGCCTTCATACTGCACAGCAGGAGCAAAAACCCTCCCTCTGTTCCTGTAACACTGACGCTTACCCAGCAACTTTGACAGAAGCCATTTACATAATACACCCACAAACCAGCACCATTTAGGAAGAGTCAAGCTGAAATATTTATTCAGCAAGTTGTAAGGCTTTATATTATGTTTTTTTATTCTGTTATTATATTAGTATTATTATAAAAAGAATATTATATTTAAATTATACTCAATGTAATTTTTTTTTCAAGCTGAGGGTATGTTTGTCTATACTAGTTGCAAAAAAAACATGGGTTTGGTCATTAATAGCTGGCTTTTTAATAGTCAACCGATTAAGAGAGATTTTACTTTCATTTAATTTTCAGAGTATTTATGTGGGGAATTTCTTGTCTTTGACGAGTTAAGCGAGGACTGTTTTGCTGCTCTGACCAGTGCCATATGAAAGCAGTTAAAATGCTGGAATTGTTTACTGCCTAAATTGTTGTTAGTCAGCAGAGCCAGTACACCAGATTTCTTTGCGGCTTTTAGTGGAAAATATTAAACAGTCGCTCTTTCTTCAGTTATAGGATTTTTACGTTTTCAGCTGCGTTAGTCACAGAACTGGCACAGACGTAACTGCAAAGACTGTCCCCTCCCCCCCCCCCCAAAAAAAAAGGGGGGGCGCTTTTTTTTTTTTTGTGCCAGAGGAAGTTGCACTGGGAGCAGTGGCTGGGTTCTCTGGTAAGTGTGCCATGTGAGCATTACTAGGCATTTCATCCTGCCCGGCTGCACTCGCTGCTCGCCCGGCTGCTGCTCAGTGGGAATGCTGCCGTGGCGGTGGTTTGTGCTCTGCTCCTACGGGCTTTTAATGACCGGCTCGGACAGCTAGGCGCTTTTTTTTTTTTTTTTTTTTTTTTTTTAAGCTTTGCAAGGCTATCTGCTGGTTGTATAATCAATTTGTCAAGGAAAAAACGTGATAAGCAGAAGCTCTAACTAAAGAGGAGAATCAGGTTGGCACAGTGACAGATGTTCGGATAAAGAAGTTGGCTCAGAGAAGATGTACAGAGTCTGATTTTTTTTTTTTTTTTTTTTTCCCCTCTCCCCCTCAATCTGAATGAGGACTATCATGGGAACTGCATTCACATGGTGATCAAAAGAAACACTTGAGTGATGAACTGCTTTTGCAGAAGAAGTCTAAAGGCAGTAATTTGAGTTTTTGTGTGCGGTAGCTAGCTTGTTTTGCTGAAACATTCTTCCTCAGCAGTATTTCTGCTTAACGCGTTCCCTGATGGAGAAGCCACAGCTACTGCCCGGTGAAGGGAAAATGAATGCTCCGCATTGCTTGTGTCCCTGACGGAGTAACACCGTCTGCGTTGCTGTCGTTTGGGGAGGCTGGATTCAACCGGCAATATTATTCAAGGAGTTCATTGTCCCTGTGGTCTGACTCATCGCATGTAAATGTACTGCAGCCGGGCTGTATGTTGCAGATATTTTTCTTGCATGGGAAAGAATTATTTTCCTCTAAGCAGGTCCTGAATAACTGCTGGAAACGAGATGCATTTTTCGGGCTGGACTGTTTTTGACATTGCGAAAGGAAGCTGTAGAATGACAGGATGACCAGAAGGCGCGTTTATTTTCAGTCGCCAGAAAGCCTGCGACGGTTGATTTAAAACCGACCTTGCAGGAGCGGGTATAGCTGCGGCCGTCGCTCTCGGGGCAATTGTTCCTTGTTCTGTCCTCGGTGGGGACGGTGTCGTGTCTTCTGCAACAATGCTTTCACTGTGGGGGTAGAAGGACGCCGTGGAAGTTGTGACATTAACAAAGACAAATTTGCTTGTGAAAGGACAGCTGTGTGCGACAGTGAGTGCTGTTCGAATGGAATTGGATCTTGGGATATTTTTATCAGCTGTTCCACAGTTCCGTTACTGTGGTTTTGATGCCTAGGGAAATTTTATTTTAAAAAGAACAACTCTTTTTTTTCAGCATTGTCTTGAACATCTCAGGGTGTTTAAATCTGGAAAATGAAGTGTAAGGGGGGATTGGAATGTCCTTTTTTAAATGCTAATACACCAGCTGCAGCACTCACAAGTTTGTGAGAGCATGTAAAACAGGTGAAAGTATTCCCTCTGTGGTCCCTGGTGTGATACCTGTGGTCTGGTTCCAAAAATACTGTTGCTGGCATTTTTTTGTTTGCTTTTGCTTCCTCAAACGGATCGAATGAGTCGAGTCTGTATTGTTGTTTTGGAGGAGGTGGAAGATGATTCTCCCACATTTGTTTCCAAATTACCTCAGGAAAATGTATCTATACATCCATCACCCTCTGGAAACGTGCTGGTAAGGCATGTTGCTTGTTGGCATATTTCCTGCTTATAATACTGTCGCAAATACCAGTAGTAATTTTCCTAAGACTAACATGAATATGCATGATGTTGAAACAAGACAAGGTGGTAAAAACTGCCTATACTAAAGAGGGAGAAAGACAAAACTTAGTTGTAGAATTAATATTTGCAAGGGCTCATTCTTTTTCATGTAACTTTATGGTGCAGCAGTAACAGATCTTAACTCTTGTGTAATAGCAGAGGATTTTTAGAGGGCTTGGTAAGCTGTATTTGAAGTAAATGACTTTACCCTATTCCACTCCTCATTCCTCAATGGTACATTTATGCAGTACCACTTTAGAAACTGATGTAATCATTGTATTGCAATAATATGCTGTGTTTATTTTGAGAACTGATAGGGTATATAGTGTACGTCAAGCAAGGGCCATTCTAAGCTAAAATAAAAAGTAGCATAAGTCATAATCTTGATGTAACTGTTAGATTCAAGTTACCACTCTCTGGAAATGATCAACACTGGGGACTGTGCTTTTATTGCTTTAAAGTATTTTATTTTGTCAAGACTGACTTAAACCATGCTAGCTCGGAAGCTTTTCTTACTTACTAAGAAATGCTGGCTATATTTAGTCATAGATGTGTGTGAGTGTGAATTTGTTACCATACTTATCTGATGCACTTTGCTTTCCCACTCTATCTAAACAGGTGAAAAACTTCTAGTAACTTTATTCACTTGCTAATGTAGAAGGGGTTTGTTTGCTTATATTGTATAGAATTTGCAGCATGTAGCAGCAGCCCTAATTTTATTATGAGGAGGTCTCTTTTCAGCTGTTATAAGCTAGTCTTCTGCTCCCTCCCCCCCCCCTTTTTTTTTTTTTAGTATATTTCATTGGCTTAGAGTATGTTCATGTGTTTGAGGTTTTTAAAACTTGAAATTTCTTCAATTCTAAATACTGTTGCTGGTTTCTTTATTTCACTGCCTGGGATGTTTTATTTTGTCATCATCTTGTTTGTGTTATGTATCAAAAAAACATATGTGTATCACTAAAAACTAAAATGGGGTTATATTCTAAGATGTGTTTTTTCTTCATTTCAGCCACCATTGGTTCAAGCTATATTTAATGGAGATCCGGATGAAGTTCGAGCACTGATATTTAAGAAAGAAGATGTTAATTTTCAGGTAAAAACAAACATCATTAGCTTTGAATGCATTTTAATTTTGTTTTGATATAGCTTTCTGCTGTACTAATCACTTTAAAACTTTGCTAATTCATGAGCTGTAAATTTTATTGCTTTTATGTAATAGACAAAGTAAAGCCCATACATACACTTAATACTGGGAAGGAGGAGTGTAGCTTTGTAGGTTTGTGTTGGTAGTAAAGACCTAATTCTATATTCCTTTCAAATGTTAGTTCTGCAGTGCTAAGGTAACTGAAAAGTTTGTTTATACAGTTGCATCAGACTTTTTAGAAAGTTAGACTGTTTAAGTGTGATGCTATGTAGATTTTGATTCTTTTTAAATTAAATATAGCATACAGTATACATTAGACAATTATAAGGAAATAGTCTGGGGTTTCAGTAGGTAGGTTTAATAGTAGATTTTAAAAAGGGAAGCCTAATGATTATATTAATAAGTAAAAATAAGAAATTCCGTTTATATGTCCTGTTTGCAGTGCTGCAAACCCAGATACTGCAGACTTAAAAATTGTACTGAAATGAAATCAAGTTTGTTCGATTGGGTGAAATTCAAGATTTGAACAGCATGCAGTTACTGTATTTACTTTCTATTAAAATTCTAATATGCGTGTTTGGCACTATGCAAGATTATATAGCATAAACCCTTTACATTGATTAGAAATTGCTTTGATTATTAAAGCAGACTGACGTAAACCATTTAGGGCTTAACACTATGGGAATGTATGTAGCTGTTTCTCCTCCAAACACATCAGAACAAGAGTGATGCTGAAAAGCAAAGGCTAAGATCTAGATGCTACATAGTGGCCAGCGTAAGACCATGATAATTGTTTACATATTATTCTTGAGAGATGTAAACCAAAAGCAAATACTTAATTTGGTATGTGTATTTTGACGTTTAAAAGCATTCTGCAGAATTTATATCTGACCAATGCCAGCTTGAAGTATAAGGGAGCCCTCCCATTGTCTTGGAAGAGCTTGAGTAGGACCCTGTATAAGTAAACTTGCTGTCAAATCTAAAGTTTCCTTTGATAAGGTTGGACTTTCTTCCTCTCCTTCTTCAGTAGTTTTTCAGTAATGTTCTCAAGCAAGATTGTATGATGGATTATGTAATACCAAAAGACTTAATCATCTGTTTGGTTATGAGAGCATTAGCTGTGTATCCTTCCAGTCTCTTCATATGTACGCTCTGATCACATTGCCATTTTTATTTTTAAAACCTGATTAGACTGTATTGTTTCATTTATATTCCTCCATGTGTAAGTCAGGTTTAGCATTGATAGCTATGGTGCCTGTAAACAAAGTTAGGTTAGCATCTTTCTGCTTTTTTGATTCTCTATTACAAAAGCCTCTGCTAGATTTCAGTATGTATGTGGCAGTGGCTTGGTTTTGTTTTTTGTTCTATCTCAAGTTTTGTCAAACAGTTGCCCGTAACTATAAAGTCAGCAAATGTGCCTAAATAGGAAAGCTTGTAATTATTTGATGTCTTTGAAGAGGGTTACTTCAGACTGCCAGGTAGCTACAGTGAAGAAGACTCTTGTAGGTAGAATATTCAAATTCTGGAGGTTTTCACATTTTACATCTTAATTTATTTTGTTTTTTATGCCTTTCTGTGGATACCTCTCCCTTTAACAGAACATGTGGGCATCTTAGGCTAGTAACACCCAAGGTGTGTTTAGAATCCATCCAGAACAAATACGCTATTTTTTTCACAGACACCTTCTTCAGTGTAGGCAGAGGCTTATCGCACATGGCCATTCCTTCCTACCATAGCACTCCTAGTCCTACTACAGTATTTAATATTACTTTCACATATATCCCTTAAAACACTGTTTGTTGGGACTAAACGAGCATATAAATTCTCCCATTGTTTGGTAGAAATGAAGTAAACTGCCTAGTGGATTTTTCTTTGTATCTGTCTATGTGTGTGTGCGTTGTTCTTTTCCTTGGGGTTTTTGTTTGCTGTATGTACTTGGCTGGAGATAATACATCCCTACATAGTCTAGATCCAAATTTGTCCCCTTAGTTATGTGTTTATAAGTTGGTGTGGCCAGAAGGAGGGAAAAAGTGAAGAAAGTGAAGTGGCTATGTATATTTCCTAATAAAGAGAAGGATTGTGATAAACTGTTTTGACCGTTGTGGATTGTATTAGACCAGTGTATATGTTGGATTTTTTTCCACTTCGCTATCCAAGTGCTTCAGTACAGTTGTTTGAATTCCAGAGTCATTCTCTCCAATGCCTCTGCAGAGTCATTTCCCCCTCTCAAGAGCAACTAATTATTTTGCAGTTTGTATTCTAATAGTTGAGATTCCTTCCTTCCTCCCTTCCTCTGAGCATGGGTTGGACTCTGTAATTGGAGACCTTGCAGGGTTCTGCAAATTAATTTTGCCCAGAAGTGAACTGAAGAGAGAGCTGTTGTAGGTCTTTGTTGTGACGGTGACGTTCATCTAGGAAAGTTGTTAGTGTCTTGATGAAATGTGGGTGGTTTTTTTCCTTCTGTTATCATCCAGCTTAATTCACCTGTTTACTTCCAGGGTATGTTATCTTTAACATTAATCGTAATTGGCTTAATACTCTTTTAAAGCTAAGTGAGTTGAGTCTGTGTCTTTGGCTTCCCAAAGCTAGGCTGTGGTAACTGTTTGATATGATGGTAATATCTAAAGATTGCAGCCAGGTTGGGCTGTATTAGTGCATTATTCCTAAAACAGATTGTCTTCTACCGTAGTGTTATATTTAGAAAGATTCTGAGATGGGTGGCCTTTCATAACATGAGTTGCTGTGTGCGGCTGTAAGATGATGTACTGATAGCAAACGGGCTTTTTCAGGAAGAAGATTGTTCTCTGTTCATGCCACACCAGCCTTCTTGAGTCACAGGCTCAGTCTAGATTTAGAGTATGTATTGTGTTCCACTCTGTAATCTTTTGTGAAGAAAGAGCAAATTGAGTGTATCCCTAGCTGCTTAAACTGTGGTTCGAAAAGGCTTACCTCCCCTGCAAGTTGGAAGTGTGCAGCTTTTCTATAGACAAAACTGATTTATAGGAACTTTGATCAAATGTGTTGTTTGGAAGGTGAACTCTCGAGGCTTCAATTAATGGAAAAAATGGAGGGGAAGGGGTTGCTTCTCCCTCCTGCTCCCCAAGAAAGCTTGAGAAACTGTAGCTGCTTGTTTCATGAATCAGGCTTAGATGACACACATCACGTATGTCAAGCCTGATACAGTTTCTGTTATACATATGGCTCTTGCTATGCTCTGTGTGTGTGTGTGTGTGTGTATATGTTAAAAAAAATATTATTATTTCTTGGTACCATCCTGAGCTCTTGAGACTTGGCAGTAAGGAAAATCTTGTGTGATAACTGACACATTTAATATCTCTTTATTAGTTAATGAGGATCCTCAACATTTCCTGCTCTTGCTGATTAGATTAGTATGGCTGGTTCGAATTTTATTTACTTTTCAGCAGTGAGTTTTAGCTAACTAAATGATTTCAGCGTTGCCTTTTATAAATCAGGATTTGTTTGTTTGTTTTCTAAGATTTGGAGGTCTATTACTGTTGCAAACTGCCATTTCTGTTTGTAACCAAAACTTTTATAATGTATGTTCAGTTTAAAAGATCATGAAAATGGAATATTTCATCTCAACTATTTGTTAAGAATATAATTTGTGGAGGGAATACCAGCTTACTGTCAAAAATGATTTAAAGGTTGTAGATCTGACTATTGAAATGACTGTTCAAAATCAGAACAATTTTTCCTCCTCCTAGATGTATTAGAGTAATATTTCTTGCCATGAAAAGTGATACTGCAGGTAACCCAATATGCAGGTTTTTATAAACCGATTGCACTTGATCTTAGCCGAGGGGATAAACATCTGATCCTCTCTGGAACTGGAGTCAGTGTGCCCCTTGCTCTTCTCACGCTAAAGCCAAACAAGCGGTCTTTTTAGAGGAATCCCAAAATCACATAGGTCTCTCCTAATGTTCAAAAGTGCTCACTGCTCCTATTTAAAATGGTGATATTGACATATGTAATAAGTGACTTAAACATGAAACACCTGTATCTTACTGCTCATTGTGCTCTGTGAGATTAAAATAGATTTAAACAATGAAACATATTTTAAAGCTGTTTTCTGTGTGAGTTGGTGGTTTGTTTTTTTTCCAACACAAAATGTAAGATGCAAAAATGAATTTCCACATACTGTACAGAGGACTGCAGCAGTCAATGTCTGTATGCTTTCTATTCTGGATTATTGGCCATCCAGCACAGCTCTGAATTTAATGGCTCTTTTCTATAGTAAGTAACCAGAAAATAAATTAAAAGCTTACCTGTGCTACTATTTTGGGAAGAAAGGAAAACAAAACTATAGGACCAAACAATCTTGTCTGCCATCCCTACCCCCTACCTGTATTAGATAGCAATGAAGTGTTGCCCGTAAATCCCAAGCTTTGTTCCTGGGACTGGCAAGGGCTATGATCCACTAGCACCAAAGTGTGAGGTACAAGTAGGAGGGCTACATGTATGTATCTGACTCTGTTATTTTGAGCAATAGGGTTGCTGTGTGGTTGACGCTTGCAATAGAGATGTGGGCTCCCTTCCCAGTCCTGCCAAATGTGGGTTTGCATAACTTGTTGTTTGTGTTATTTGCATGCTAGGAAAATGTTGCTGGATGTCATTCTAGGGTAAGATATGATGTCTTATTTGATTACCTGTTAAATTTTGTAGTTGATTTTACTCTGCAGGTCACTGCATAGACTGAAAGAGGAAGAAAATGGGTTTGTAAGTCTAGTGACAAATCTAGGACTTGTCATACAGCATTGGGTCTGGGTACCAGGAGAATTAGATTATCGAGGGTCTCAAATATCCTAGTAATTTAGGAATTAATGATGAAACTTAAAGCACAGTTTAAAAACCAAGAAGGATTCTTTGTGATGCTGGTATTGGTCAGCAAAGTCCTAAAAGAGGTTAAATAGAAAAAATAGATAATGAATGTATGGTCTCCTGACTTTCATCTTTATCCTTAACCTTGTGGGTTGAACTGTGGGGTAGCTGTGGTTTTTTTCTGCAGACTTGAGAGTGCAGTGTAGAACAGGAAAGCCTGAATTACTTGGCTGAAATATGGAACATTCTACAAAATTTAGTAGAGTTCAATTTTCTGATAATACAAATAAATTCTGTACCTATTTCATACATTAAGAGAATTTTTGTATATGTTGTTATGTGGAAAACTGTAATTGCTGTCTAATTCAGCAACTGTATTGAAATATCTCTCAACGTAAAGAAACTTAACTAAGTAAATATGGCCTTGCTTAAAAACAAATAAACAAAAAGCTATAATGTGTAATGAGGTAAAAATAATCTTTAGGAATTTTTTTACCTTTATGTTCATTATCTTTCTGTAGCCGATTATTTTACCAATGACTAACGTAGGGGGTTTTTTTCAGTTTTTGATAAAAAGTGTGCATGCATACAACTACAAATGTAAATTCACTTTAGTCTGATATATCTATGCCTCTGAAAACCTCTTTCTGCATTAATTGCTATGCATAAATTGTTTGAGTTATGCCTTTTGTTGTCAGTGCCTTTTGTAACTTGAATCACGTTAGTGTAAGAATTTGCTGGTTGGGACAACTGGAAGAAGTCTCTCAGAGCAGGTTAGTACATGATGCTTTTCAAATAGTGGTGGTTCATTGGCAGTAGCACGTTTCTGTGCTTTTTGGGGGTGGTTCAGGGAGGCTGTTTTTAATAGGGAGTGGAAATAGTTTTGAAAACAGGGCGGAAAACTTTGACAGTTTTGCACAGAGATTTGCATGGGCCAGATAAAAGCAATGGGAAGGCAGGTGTGTCCAAATGATATTCCTTTCCACTTCAGGAATACTATGACTATTGATCAGAAAAGTGTTGTGATGTTTCGTAATGGTTTGTGATTCGCTCCACCTGGAGTATGCTTATAGGGAAATCATTTTCCAGGCCAATTCATCTATAACACCCCTTGTTACTAGCTAAAGCATCTGGCAATCAGAGCAAAGCTACCATGTGGCTTTTGTATCTAAACTGGTGGGAATCAATAGTAGTTAAAAGCTAGCATAATGTAGCAAAGGCTAAGCAGGAATTGTGCATGGTTTTTTAACTCTAAGTTGTGTTTCTGAAGAGGTGAGAGATTATGGGTTTGCTAACTAGTCTATGCATCTCAGGCGTGCATTGGACCCCGTGTTGGTAACTATTTTGTCATGTTCCTGCAGGCAACATAGACTATTTGCGTGAAGGACTTTGTTGGCAGCTGGAGTTGGCAACAAAAACTTGTACTAACATATTTGGTACTGTGAGCAGCATCTTATTGTATTCCCTGGCAGGACAGACTGTGCAGGCAGCGTCTTAACTTCTGGTTTGCTGGTTTGAATGTGAGGGAGGAATTAAAAAGGCATCCAGAAAATAGTAAAATATTCTGAAGAGCACAATTTATTTATTTTTCAGTTCCTATCTTAATAGGTTAGGGTATGAACTTTTCCTTTCTTAGTTGTGGTCGTGGCTAGAGAGTTTCAATCTGGCATACATTTTTCTTTTTTAAAAGTATCGGTCACTTTTTTTAATTGGATCTTTTACTAATTTCCAATTGCAGGCAAGCATTTAATAAAGAGACACTGTAATTCTTGTAACTTGAGCTGTCTAGACTGACAATGTGAATGTGTAGCTGTAATAATATCTTGGAGGAGTGCACAATTTAGACCTATTAAAAACAATCTTAAATTTAAGACCTTCTCTCCAAAAATGCTGTAATATCTTGAGTCTCTAATCCTAGCAAAGAAGGATTTAGTGAAAAATAGTGATTTTTGATGTATTAATAAAGTACGTAGAAATATTTGCATGTTTTCTGCTACTGAGAACGCTTTTTTTCCTCAGAGAGATTTAGAAAGAAACAATTTTAGTTTCCCATATTTTATAATGTGCTAGTTGTAGCTAGTGTTATTCTTAAGATTTATAGCTTCAGGTTTTATCGATCAGATCTAGGGGAAAAATTGCTTTAAAACTGCTTGCTAGTTTTCCAAATTATTTATCTATTTAAAACTGTTCAACTTTGGAGTTGGTTTCTTTTTTTCCCATTAGAAAGGTTTCTGCTTGGTTGAACATTATTTGTAATCCATTTTTATTTCCAATTTAGAGTGTGGCAGATTTAGGGGATAAAATTACAGGTATTTGTGAGTTTGAAAGACTTTTCAATATGATGAGAACATAGGATGAGTTATAACTTAGAGCTTGGTACTAGTTATTTTAACTCAGTTTCATCCTTTGGGTTATTAAGCACAGTGACTCGCTGTGAGTTTTCTTGCAAATAAGAGCCGTATACTGACAAGACACATATGTACGTGTGTGCACCTATATATATACGCATACAAGTTATACATAAAATGTGTGTGTATATTTATATATATTTAAAAATATATAGTAGCCTTTCTAATGCTGATGACAGTAAGCATATAATGAATTGACAGTGAGAAATGTCCTTTGAAATAACTGTAGGAGGTTGGAGAGGAAATAAAATGTTCCTATATAAACAAATACTAATAATGAGAATCCCTCCAGTAAAAAACCACCACTGAGAAACATGGCCTTGACTCAGTGCAGCAGCTCCTGCCTGGCAGCCTCTGCCTGGAACCCAGCTTCAGGGGCTGGAGCAGAGACAAATCTTGTATTGGGCAAATGGGAGGCAGTGAGACCTCACAGAGAGCAGGTAAAGTCAGGGTGGGCATAAATCACAAAATAAGCTGAGTGTGCCTTCAGACGCTTCCACTGCTAATTGTTGATTGAAGGATTTTTGTTGCCCACCTAAATAATGGTAATGATACCTCTCTCTTACTCGGAACAGATCTCTCATAAGAATTGAGAGATCTTTTGTAATTAGATAGAGGCATTTTAAATAGTTAATGGCTTTATTTAATTTGGTATATTTTCATTTTGCATGGGGTATATGTAAAGATATATTTTTCATACGTATGGGAGAGGAGAAAGTATATAATCTCGGAGACTAATGGTAGCACTCATCTTCTCTATCCTGTTTGCCGATGGACTTCTAATAAAATACAGCTGTAGAACGAGGGCAAGATGTTTCTTTCTCCTTAAACTTTTGCTTGAACTTTTGTCCAGTGTGCACGTCAATGTACTGTATTGCTTTCTGCTTCTAGGTCGTCTCTGTACTACACTTTCTTAATGTTTCCACCGCGAACAGGAACCCCCGTTTCCTGTGTGACCAGCCTGGTGAAGTGATGAGTCATGAGACTCTCCTGCTTTATAAAGTGTTCACTTCATTGAAATTTCTTTGCATCTGAAGAATAGCAGGAAGATTCTATGAAGAATCCTGTTTATTGGGAGAGTGTCTGTGGTCCTTTGCAGACAGGAGCAGGTTCTGCGTGCTCAGAACTTACAGCCAAGCATCAGTTTTAATGTGGTGCTGAAGTATCTTGCATGCAAGAAGTTCTAGGAGTTGGTTTTGAGAAGGACATTATGTGAATAGCACAGGTAAATGTGTGTGGGGGGGTTTTATTAACAAGATACAAAGTTAGCTTGTAAAACATCTTGCCACTGAATGTGCTTAAGTTTCAATGTGTTTTTAAGGGAGTAGATAGAGTTCAGCACTACCATATGGGGATGTCCAGGGGTTATTTTGGTAAAGAATTAAGTCAGTTCTTAAAAACATGAATATTCATGTTATGTATCTGACGGGATAAGAAGAAACCTTGCTGCAGGGAATGTGGGGAAGCTTTTGCTATAGGAAAGCTTCTTCCACTTCTAAAGGATCTGAGACAGTTTGCTCCATGAATCTGAAGCCTGACTGATTCCAGAAACAGAGAACTTTGGAGACCTAATTCTTCCGAGTGTTGTGGAAATTTGCTGCAAATTGTATATTGAAAAGAGTATCCACCAGCTACTCAAAGAAGAATTAAATTCATAATATAACAATTATTTACTGTTACTTAACTTTAATAAAAGTTGTGGATTTCCGGTTCATTAGTGTGGAATGTTTTTCAAGTATGTCATCTCTGATGAATAATCAGATATCTTATTTCCTTTTTAGTGGTTTAGAGAGTGAATCATGTTTTTCAGCCTCAATATAAAGTGCGTCCAAATGGTGTTGAGTTCCTCTTCTGGTGTAAAAACAGATTCAGAATGTTTTAAATACAAATCTGTATAATTAGGCATTTTTCTTCAGAATGGAAACTCTTAATGAGAAAATCTTGCCAGTCCTAAGAGGAATAATTCCTTGCTTCATGTCCATAACACTGCATTTAGCCTGTGCAAATGAGATTTTCAGATGTATTGAGTTACCACTCTAACTAGAGTGATGCAAACAAACCTGCAACAGAATTATAGGATAATCTGACTAACATCAGCAAATTGCTGCTTGATACAGTGGAATCTGTGGACGGTAGCTCTCAAAAAGTTACCATTGCAAAGGGTAGGACTCTCTGAAAAGAAGAATGTGCTTACATGGCATGGTGCTGCTTTGTACGGGTAATGAGAGATATTCTTTAGAGACTTGGTATGAATTAATATTAGTGTGATGTGCTACTGAGGCTAGTATATCCTCCTTCTCTAGTAAGCTCGCCTAGCACTATGCTAAGATGGTTATACTGTTTGCTAAACTGGGCAAACAAGCTTGGGTGTCTGCATGGCAGTGTTTTTTACCATATTGGCTGTACACTGGATTTGTTTTACAGTAATTGGGGGTTTGACAGACAAGTTTTGTTTCGGCCATTGTTATTTCTTGAACATTGAAAAATTAGCATTGATGTAGAGAACCATGAATAATTAGATCAAATTTAAATGTGTTTCAAGAATTTTGTGTTTGAGTCTCCAGTGTGATTCTTAGTGATAATGATTTTGTAGATCACGTCTGATTTGCCATATTATTTTTAGTGGTTATTACTTAAGATTGTAACCTTCAAAGCGTAATTGAAGTTCTGCATTTCCTGCTGCTTTTACAAAACAAGCTAGAGGCAAGGTCTTGAATAGTTAGAGCTTACTGGGGTTACTCCTGGCAGTTGCTGTGCCTGTCACGCAAAGGATTGGTATTTGAGAACAGAACATCCCCTCTGAAAGAGCAGAGAGAAGAAAAAAAGCTCGGTAAGCTTCATGTGCATTAACTTCCAACATCGACACAGTCCTTTAAGAATGCATCGCTGGTAATAACAAGATAGGACTTGAATTTACTGATTATTTGCAGTCACTTTCTGGGTGAAAACTCTTTATGCATTTGCAACATACCTTTGAACAAAAGAATTTTCTCCACTTTGCAAGTGGTTAAAGCTAACTTACATATCTACTGTGTAATATCTAATGCACCATCATTTCCTTCATACAGTTTGGCACTTGTACACAGGCTCTACACACGGTAGACACACCGTTAAATTCCTTAAATCTACTCTAATAAATGATGGATGTATATCAAAAACTGGGAAAAGAATGTGTTTCTCATTTGTTTGCTACGTATTGTAGGGAGGGCTATCCCATAAATGCCCAAGGAGGAGGGCTCTCATGGTGGCTATAAGGCCTGGAAAGGCTCATACTGGTGTCAGGTCTGAGAACAAATGAACTGAAAGTTCCTTTTGCAATGAGGGATCTCTGAGTCCTTGCTGAAGAGTATGCCCCAAAAGTTCAGATAACAATGTCTGTCTGGAATATGAAGTTTGAGGGGAATTTTCTCAGGCCTATGATATCAGCCTGTACCTTTTCATCTCCAAAACCAGTGGAATTCTGTTCTCTGTTCAGTCTTTATTAAAGTCCTACTTTATTATCATCCTTCCTAATCGTTAATTTCATTTCAGTTTTTATTTGCATGAAATACTAGTTATATACATATGTATCTATGTAATTATTGTAACATAAATATATTACATGATGCTGACTTGTCTCAAAGGAGTGCAAATGTCTTGCTTTAGTCGCTGCTAGCTCTTCCTGTAATGACAGTTACCTTCTGAGCTAATCCCTTGTCCACTTAGCCCAAGGAATAGTGCAAATAAAATATTTCAATCCTGAGGTTACCGGCACTTTTGGAGGAGTTTTGATCCTCGCTAGCAGAGGCTTTCTGTTGGGTTTCTTTTGTGATCAATGTAGGGACTTTTCATTTTCTGTTTCAGAACTTACTGTTTGGTGGAGGGGTTTTTACCATTCTTCAGAATAGATATATTCTGTCAGATTTTTCTTGCCTCGCATTTTGTCTCTGTATTAGCATAGATTGTGTTGTATGCTACTTTGAGTCAGGTGTTCAGAATAGTGCAAGGTTATCTTAACAGAAGGACTTCGTGTATTGCAGCTAGTTGACTTGACTTTACAAAGCTATTTAACTTTATGTGCACAATCAAAATGTTATAGCTCGCTCCAAGAAGAAGAGGTGCTAACATTAAACACACAACCTGAAAACTACATCTTTTCCTGTCACGAAGACAATGCAGTTAGTGAGAGGAATACCTGATTTAAATCAGACACGTATAGGGTTGTCATTCTAGCACTGGCTTTTGCAATGAAAAAGGCAAAAACCTCAGCTTTTCTGAACAAAAGTGTCATTGGCCCGAATGTAATGTGGTGGATTTAAACTGGGCTGGAGATGTGCATACCTTACCTAGTGTGGTGTGATCTTTCACTGGAGCATAAACAGAGCCTGTATTGTACTGTTTTCTCTCTTGGCATATTTTCTTATTTGTGTCCTCAAATATTAGATAGATGACAGCGTAAGACGAGGCAGTCGCTGTCCCTCACTCAGCCCGCTCCACGAGCGCAGGCTGGGTTACGTAATGTGCTCCGCATCACTGTACTCTCATTATGGAAAGTCCGTTGTTATGGACTTACTTTTTTCAAAAATAGTTTGAGTCATTTATCATTTTTCTTATCAGCAATGGCATTCTGATTAAAAGCTGTTGGTTTGGTTTTGTTGTTTTTTTTTTTTTTTCTGCCATACGTACCAGGTAAATGTTTTTGAATCGTATACTTGGCATTTGGGAAGGCTAAAGCTAAGGGAAAGTATTTTTAATGAGACATTATTGTATCTGTTTTTTTAAAATATAGCATAGTTTTGAATGCTATATATGTTTGTGGTGTGTGGGTGGATATTTTTTTAATTCTAATGATGGGCTTTTTTGCTGGTCCTGTCCCTATCCCTCCCCCCTTGCCCAATGATCTAGTATATTAACAAATAGTCTTGGCCCTAAAGTTGCTCTAATTCCTGAGTTAAAGGAAGGAAAATACATCCAAAATGTCTCAGCTGTACCGTGAGATCAAGTTGCTCTTATCAAAGGGTAGAGAACAGCTCTTTATTCGTTCCGTGTATTGGGCAAGAATTCAGTAGCCTTTATTAGTGATAAATAGGACCAAATTCTTGATGTTGTAACTTCCAGTGAAAGGGAGCAGCTCGCAAAACCTGCTCAGTTATTCAGGTCCTTATCCGACACCCAAATGGATGCTTGAGTTCACTCACAAGGAATCCTAGCCTTTGTAATTTGTGCAAAAGAAGTTATGTAGACATTTTTATAGAACAGAGACCTAGGTTCAGCTTTTCTTACAAGCTGTGCTTGTTCTGTACATGAGTTTGAAAACCTGACCAGCAAGAATTATAACAGTGACATTACAAAACCTGCATGGAACATAAAGGTTAAGGGGTATGAGAAGATGTGTGTTTCCAAAAAGCACCCTGACTTAGTACTTTCAAAGAAAAAAAAAAATCAGAGAGATGTTTTTGAAGTTAATTACTTGGAAGTGGAAAAATACACAGATGTTTGGTTGTTTCAAAATATGTCTCTTGAAATACTTGACTACAAGTCAAAAAGTCGTCTTGCTGTGTACCTCTTTAGTTGTGAGAAATAAGGGTGCAATGTCTACCAGAATACCTCAAGCCCTCTTGTCCTCATATGTGTTGTTATTGATAATTTTTTACCTTTAGGAGTAACATAACTTCTAACAAATGTAGGAAATTTAACTTCATTCTTTCTTGTCATTTGCAGACAAAAATAATGGTCTTCCAGCAACCAAATAAAAAAATCACTCTGTATTCTACAAAATTTTGTCTGTTTTCTTAGTAAAACAGCATATTTTTGAAGATTTAGTATTTCAAAAAGGCCTTCTTGAAAACAAGGCATGCTCATGAACTGAATCTCACTGTTTAAATGTTGTAACCCCATCAAAATAAGTTCTATTTTTTTGACTGTACATCTTTAAATGAGAAATTTTTACTCTCATTCTCTGATCGAGAGTTTAGCTGGCTGTGGGATCCAGCAGTCATAATCATAGATGGAGTTGAAGCTCAATAGCTGTTCCTTGCGCTAAATGTGACTCAATTTTTATTTTTGTGTGTGTGTCTTTCACTGCCACTGTTTTAAGTGGACAGGGCTTAAAACAGTTACACCCGAGTGGTGTTTTGTGCCTAATGCTTGTGACATATGACAGCTACCATTTGAAGATTTAACTTTATGAAAAGATGTCCAGAATAGTGTTATTTAACAATATGAATTGTTCTGAACTTGTTTCCTTTTTTGCTAGTCTTTTTTGTAGCGTAGTACCAACTTGCATTCAAAATTACACTACCCTCAGTTGCTATGGGCATTAAAGTTTGAGATTCAACAAAAATTAAAACAGCAGGTTTTCTCCCATCCCCTTCCTGTCAAGTTGTTCTACTGAGTGCCAATATTAAATACCAGATCACCTTTTGGACGAGAGCGCTCTGGCATCTGATGTTTGCTCATGTAGCTTGAACTCTTGATATTATTTGTGCAATTTTTATTAAAGGTATTTCCAGGTGCTACTTAAAAACAAAAATACTAGAAAGATACAACTGAGCTATATTATTTGTTTTTAAAAAGGAATTTTTAATAAGAAGTGGTTGAATATAAGTGAATATTCCAATATGATAAGTCACTATAATACAGATGAATGCTAGATGTTTTTTCTGTGCAAACTTAGTTTTAATAATTCCCACCAGATTGCTCTTACTATTCAGACGTTTTAGAAAGGAACTAAACTTTCAATGTGCTTTTTATTTATAAGATTTTATTTTGTGTATGAATTGTGTGTAATGGTTCAGTGAGGATAGAGTTTTGAGTAGAATCAAATAATTATTGGCTGAGTGGGAAGTAAACTATTTTCCATGGATTTTAGTGCTGTTCTGTGAACTTGAACTTTAAATTCAATTGCAGAAATTCCATTTTAAAAATGCCTGGAGGCATCAGGTTAAACGAGGATGCTTTGGGGATTGCAAAGTATGCCCCGACAGCAAAGTCATGCAACGTGAATTCTTTCTTGCCTCCTCCTTGGTGGGGATTCCCATTTATCTTTGTGTCCCTGTAATGTGGAATGGTATGCAACAGGCATTGTCATTCTGCTCTCCTCTAGGTAAAGGTAAAACTCAAATATTTGAATTGCTATTTTTCTGTAAGACTTCAAATACACTCCAGGTTTCATGTTAGGGAAGAAACATGATTGCCTGGAATGTTCAATAGCAAGAAAAGGAAGGGACAGCTGTTCTGTTATGAAGTGCATTACAGTTGGTCACCATTGTTACAGAATCTAAAACTCCAGTTTAAGATGTGTCTGTGATACTTTCCCCCCCCCAAACCTCTCAACATGGCAGATACCTTATTGTCCCAGGGAAGGAGGTTTCCTGACCAATGTTCATTCTGTTGTTCATTCATTTCTCATGGTGGAAATGTGGATATAGCTCAAAAGCTTTTATAGCCATATTTCTTAGCCTTTTATCACTGCCATTATTGACAAAATCAGAATAGATCAGATTGTCCATTTATGTAGTTTTTAATGCCACTCAGTTAGCGTGGGTTTGTCCCTCTTTTGCCCATTCACCCAGACCCAAGTTAAACTTCTGTCCTGTTTCTGAAATATGCCCATATGCAAAACCTGAACAGCTCTATGGTTTGTCCATTTGTAGTTGCTGAGCGTTTGATTTGATTTGGAAACTCAGATTTTGGAGAGGAGACTTAGTGTCTCCTTTGCAATTATGTAGCTAATAGTCTTTTCTTCTAATGTCCTAAAAGCACTGTGCTTGCTGGTTGCTTGGTGTGTCAATGTAGATCCACTAAAAATTACCTTGTTGTGGGATTTTTTTTTTTCCTTTTGTGGCAGTTCAGAAAACTGTGAGCTTGTGCTCTCGAGGAATATGCATGCTTAGAGAGATATTTCTATCTTTGTACAAACTCTTGGTCTTTCCTAAAATGGTGCTCTTGTGACCTTTTTCCAGGTTGCTTTGTAGTTCTCTTCTGACTTACCTTTTATTTTCTACTGTACACCTACCACTGTCATCTAATGTTTTTTAAGGTCTCTATAAGCTACAGTGGCACTCAAAACTAAATTATTTAGTGGTTTAATCTACAGTGACAGTTTTTATTATTATTATCTAGAATCAAGTCGAAGAGCATGCGATATTAAATTGGTACTGAAGATCTTAACTAGAAACCACACTGGGGTTTGGCAGATTAAGGCTGAAGTGACCCTCGTTGCTAAAAGCACTCCTTTCCTCCTACAGGACAAGGTCTCTGGTGTCATTGGTTACTGCTGTCGTAATGAGAAAGAGAGCAAAGATTGCTCCTCAGCTTTTTGTGATTGCTTAGAAGTCTAGATTTGCTCTGTCCTAATAGATGGCATGAAGAGGCTATGTCCTGAAATGTAATGTGCAGTGATAAAGTCTTATTAGTGAAAGTTTAATACCAGCCTTTCAAAAAATGTTTCATTCAAATGCAGTACAAGTGTTCACGCAAATAGTAGCATGAGCATTAGTTCAAGAAATTAATGGAGTCGGCATGACAAATTAGTCATTTCACCTATGATGTATCTATCATCTGGCTTCAAAGGATACTCTGTGGTTAGCTATGTAATATGTATTATTTTTGTTGTTAATGGCATGCTTTCCTCCTGTTTTTAAGCATGCAGAAGACCATTATTGTAGCTTGTTAGACTTGCTTGCTATACTGGAGCTGCATCTTAAATTTGAAATATGGTGAGAAAATAGAGGTCTGCTTCTAAAAATGACATTAGCTAAAGTCAGTTAGAAATTTGTTAATTTTTTAACAATGTGAAATTCTGAGAACTGAATTAAGAAATACTGGGGAAAAAATCCAAAGAAATAGCAGATTAATTACACTCAAGGTAGGAATAAAAAATTAATTTGTCACAGATTTACAAGTTCTGAAAGCCTAATACTTAATCTTCTACTTTCAGTTGACAATAATACAACTAATTTTCAAGTTTTAGTTATGTGTTTTTAAGATACCACTTTGTGGTTGGACATACTTCCAAAGAGTTAGTGTCCTCAATTATAGAACTATGTACCTAAACTAAACGTGTGTGAAGTTTAAAGTTGGAACATAAAAGCCAAATATTTAAATGGGTTCTTTTTTGTGTGGAAGAACAAAAACTTTATTTAGAGTAGACAGTTATTCTACCTTACGAAATGGTAATTCTAAAAACTGTAGCAAAATCTGTAAATAAAATTCTCTGTTCTAGTGACTCAAGCGTAGCACTGGGACTTCACACTGGGAGAGACCTCTGTGGTATTGGACACACACTATCAAAGAATTGGAAATATTTTGTAATCATGTTCTTATACATTATCTGTGAGCCCAGGAGTTACAAATCATGCTGGTTGAATAGTCCTATCTCTCTAACCTAACTGAAAAATACACTAAGTGAAGTGTTATATTTAACAAACATTCCTTGTAAGTTAAACTATTTTTAAAGCTCTTACAGGGTATGTTGGAATTGAAACTCAAGATTTATGATTGTGTATTTAGGGTTGATTTCTGCCAGGAACAGATGGTATTGAAGGAGACAGCTGACAAGTGATACAGCAGAAAACACCTATTAAATGATATTTTGTAAGTGTGATCACGAAATAATGAGAGCATTTTAAAGTGTTACTGCAAAATTTGGTTTTGAAGAGCAGATAGGATAAAGAGGAGTTTTTATGAAGGGGGAAGTTGCATTCATGCTTTTCCAAAAAATACTTTAATTCAAAGATTTTGGATGAGTAGATGTTGAACTGTTTGGAGGGCAAATTGAAGTTATATTCTAATATACTCTTAGGGAAGCCATAATCAGGTTACAGCAGTCTTACTGGATATGTAAGGGATAACAGAGATCTGCCTTTAAGGCATCTAGCTCGTTAAAACTCTCTGTAGTTGTATGTAGTTATTCTAAATCAATTTCTGAGGTAGAACCCAAACCAGGAATAAATTGTTATATGTCAAAGGATACTTACTGCTTTAAAAAGAGGTAGATTTGAATGCTGCGTGTTTAAATTAGCCATAGATTTGTCCATTGTAGACGTTTTGATCCATGAAATAACCAGCGAAACAATTAAAGTCTATTTTTTAAGTAAAATGAAACAGAGGTGGTATTACCCTTGTTCTAGATCAGGGGAGTTACGAAGAAGCTTGTAGCACCACTCTCCCTGTCACTTTATTACAAATTTGGTTTTAACGGGGTCATAAGGCCTTCTCCTATGCATTTATCATGTTGCAATCCTTATAGAAACTCCGGTGTAGATGAAATGTTTGGGAAACTTGAGAAATGGAAGTACTGCGAACGGAAGGACTATGTGTTTTTCATGTAATGCAATCCAAAGGCACATATAAATACGATGTTGGGGGTTTTGTGACACAGAACTGTCATTTTGAAAACTGATTCCTTAAGAACTGAGCCCTTTTATTGCTTTTTAGATTTTTGACAGCGTTGACCAATATCTGGAATTAAACTTTGGGGTTTCTTATTAGGCATATAAATGTCTTTGTTGTTTTTACTGGAATACCAACATTCTCTTTCAACTGTGCAAAACCTGCCCAATGCAATTAGTGTGATGTGTTTCCTTACTAACATTACAGCCGATTTAGAGTTGTAATAGTCCCATTTGCCTTGCAGATTTTTGAATTGTAAAAAGAATATGGCACAACACTTGCTTTTCTGTGTTGTCCAATATTGCAGTAATACGGCAATATTTGAAATTAAACAGTACCAACAGTGTTAGATTACGCATTCTGTGTAACAGGGACTTACGTACAAAACCCCTTTTCTCTTGAAATGTTTCTTTTAGTGTCATTTAAGTTCATGAAATTAAAGGAACAACACTAGGGCCAGTATTTGTATTAGTACGATATATCAGTGCTGCAAGATGTCTGCTTCCGAAGTTGCTTGTTAAAACTGAAAGCTTGATTAGTGTTATTTACTGTAATGCTTTTTATGTAGTAGTTTGTATTTGCAGATGAAATTTGTTCATCAAATGATTACTGTTTTTTAATAAAAAGTAGTTGATCTGTATAGCAGTACTTTAGTAGCATTTAAAATACAGAATTCTCTTCAGTTCTACTCGGATTTCATTTATTAAAATTCACCACTAAAATGTAAGACTTCAGATGGAACAAAATTAGAATTTTCTTTTAATGGAAGCAAAGGCTTCTGCATACTGATGAGAGCTTGCTGAATGCAGCATTTCTGCTTTTGTGAGAAGTTCTGAAAAACAGGTTTTTAAATACTAAACCAAAAACTTTCTCACAGAGAAGTTAAATTATAAAAAAAAAAGTTTGGAAGCATCAAAAAGTGCCAGCTGTGAAACTAGGGAAAAAAAAGTCAGGGCTTCTGTCAAAGCACCCTCAGCATGCAGAATATTTGTGGTCGATAGAGACCCTGGGGCTTGGGATTGCTGAAATACCAAGCACTGGAGTTGACCCAGAAGGTGACAGGCCCTGAGCATCCCAGCAGGGAAGTCTCCACCAGCCTCCTGCATGCATACCCGCCCAGTTTGTACTCCCTACTGCAGAACTGGGAGCTGGGCTTCGAGTATTTTCAAGCTGTCGGCTTAAGAGCAGCAAAACCGAAATATTTGCGTGACTGGAAACACACAACTTGGAAACATAGGAGTGCTGGAGTGCAAATGTTGCTTGTGTTCGAGCTGCTTTCATGTTTGTAGCTTGGTGGTTTCAGAATGCTCAACAGTTTCCATGATTAGAAGTTGGATTTTTGGAGAAGCGTGGCTTGAATCAGAAATTTGGACCATGGATTTTTCAGGAAAATAAATTTGGGGTTTGATGATTAGCATTTTTTGAGACAAACAGCTCCCTCCTCTCCACCATTTTATTGGAAGATTTCTGATTGGTTACATCAGATTGGTTACTTGCATGACTTCTGCCACCGAGATGTTAAAAAATACCAAACAAAATTTCAAAACTAAACAAACAAACCAACACCACAACAAATGTGATGAAAATTTTGATGATAATGAGTTTTGCCCTTTAAGTGGGGAATGCAGTATTTACTTGTGTTCCTGAGTGAATACTGTCTCTACAGAAGGCCATACTCACTCTTATTTTCTTTAATTCTACAATGAAATTGCAGACAGTGTAATATCATACTCATTTTTCTGTGTTCCTTAATCTGTAGGTTATAGGCTCTTCAGCATTGTCAAAAAGACTTAAATGGGGTTGCAAAACATTAGCTCGCTGTAGTAGCTCTGTTCCTCCAGACTGTAGGAATGAAAACTGATTTTCATTGCTGGCTGGTCTTTACTGCCTTTGGGCTGGGGAAGCAAGTTTAATGTGTGTATTACTTTTTCCCTTGTGCTTCCTGTCTGTCCTTTTTTTAAATTTTTTTTCACCCTAGATGGCAAGTCCTTGATGCTAGGGGCTGTCTTTTTTGTCGTAAATGTGTAATCTGCAATTGAGACATACTGGCAAGTAATTGGTATTGTGAGGCATTATGTGGCATTAGTGATAAGTAAGTAGTATTGATTCCTTATTCAGGGCGCATCAGTGTCAGTTTGGCACTGCTCAATTGGGAATTACTAGGGTATAATTAAAAAAAATATGTTAGGAAACATGGATAAGATGATGACTGTGTAACTTAGACTTTTTCTGAGCAGGGACTAAACAGGGAGTAGGTTGGTTGGGGCAGGGCGGTGTGCATGTGGTGTTGGTGTCTTGGCGGGGAGGCGGGGTGAGTGTTCTAAGTTCTGAAATTGTCTTTTATGCTTTAGAATTGACTTCTTGGGTCTCAGCTCTGGTTTTGCTGTCAGATCTCTCCTGCCATGAACTTTAATTTTCTTCTTGTATGCTGCTGGCTCTCAAGTAGGGATTCACTGAATAAGATTGTTTTGGCAAGGGAGAGGAATGCTTTTCACAATAAAATGTCAGTTAAAGTGTGTGTTAATTTTACCATAATTGTGACACAACAGTAGAATTAATAGAAATGTCTTGTGACTTGGAACTTCTTGCTGCTTATAATCTTGATCCCTCACCCCCAATGTATTTGAAACTCTACTAAAAAGATCTAGACATCTAAGCAGAGCTTAGGGCAGACCCAGGATGCCGACTGATGATCCATCTCTTTTCTGATTTTTCAGCAGCCTTCCCTCAGAGAGCAAGCTGGTTGGTTCTCATTCATTTTTTTTTATCGCTCACTGTGATGTGAAAGTGATCTTATTTTTCTGATTAAGCTATAAATTCTCACAGGGAAATTGGCACTGATTGTGAAGGAGTTGAGAAATATTTTGTGCTAGTCTTTCAAAAGCGAATCTTCATCGTTATATATTGTGTATGGCCAAGTAAGTCTTCTTACTTGTACCTGCAAAAGAACCTTTGATCAGCCTGAACTTTTCAAAAGTGCTGGGTCCTGCATCCTCCAGAGTGTTTTCTGCAAAATAAATTGCATCTCTACCTTCTCTTTGCTTATTTACAGCAAAGGAAACAGTCAAAATCGGATTTCAGTATTTTTGCTCCTACTCACTCCAGCTTCTTTTCTATTTTCTATTTAAAAAATAACTGCTGAAACTACCTTTAAACTTTCCAAAGAAAATGTTTCTCACTAATGGTTGCATATGAAGGTGACGCACCATTTTTTTAACTGTGTAGGACAGCCTCAAGTTCCTGTCTCTGGAGACAAGTGAATGGTGATTTCTAACTGATGGGTTAATCTAACGATGTGATGAGCATCTGTCAACCTGTGTGTGTCAGGAAAACACTAATTGACTATGTAGGTATTAAGAGTTCCTTAGGGAGAAGCATGCTTGTCTTATAAGTGTGACTAATGTCTTTAGAGTAATTATGTTTTCTAAAATAGAAAATGTACAATATTTGGAAGATGCACTTTTATGCAGTGTTTTTTCATAACTCATACAGAATGCTAAAACATACTTTTTTATTTTAAATAAAACCTTTTTTCCCCCCTCTTACCACAGGATAATGAGAAAAGGACCCCTTTACATGCTGCTGCCTATCTGGGAGATGCAGAAATTATTGAACTACTTATTTTATCTGGTATGTTCTGTTCCTGTTAATGGAAAAAAAAAATAACTCTGTGCACATCCGAAGAAATATTTATGTACATCTTAGTCTGTGTAGCTTCTATTGAGATATTTAATGTACTAGAAATCAAAGATGTTTGTACTGAAATTTTGGTTTCCAGACTTATCAGTGTGATAATACTGTTTAGATCTGCTCTAAAATATTTCTTTGTAGAAAGCTTTCTAAGTTATAGCTATTTTTATTAGTAGTTTGATCAGCTTTAGGTAATTTAACTCTAGTTTAAAGAAGTAATAGTGTATATGTTATAGGTAGATGTTAGCAGCATTGCTTTGGTTCTGAAATAGCCTTCAGAAAAACAATTAAAGTTGAACATAGAAGACAGCATCCAGAGTTGGTTATATTATTTTTAAGTATCCTTTGCGGTTGGCTTAAATGCACAGAATATAATTAGGATCAGCTGAAAATTTTAATCTCGTCTTTTTTTCTATTTATTTGTGCCAAGCCAAAGTGCAAGTTCTGTAAAACAGTATACTTCTGTCTTTAAAAAACAAAAACCAAACAAACAAAAAAGTAGAAAGCCAAGAAACTAAACCAAAAACCTGAAAGCAAAACTTCAGGACTGAGGTACTGAATTGATTGTCTTTGATCTTGGACAAATCTACCCATCAGCTTGAGGCTGAATTCGTGATATGGAGCTTTAAGGTTAAACAGAAAGATTAAAACTTCTAACAGTCCCATAGAACTACTTTAATCTTCAGTCTGCGTAATGGCACAGCTTACCTGTGCAAAGCTGGCTATTTCCACCCCCCACCCCGCCCTCCCCGTCAACCTTTAATAACAAATTTTGCTTTAAGGAAATGTCACTTTTAAGATGGTAGGAATCGCTTCCAGACTTTCAATTGAAATTGCCAGGCACAATTTAATTTGTTATGATTTAGCAAGATACAATCTTCTCATTATATATATTATATGTACTGTCTCTATATAATTATGTATACTTACACTTAATTAATATCACATTAAGTATATTTTTATATATATATATTTCTCATTGAAATATTCTATAGTGATAATTTGTCCAGAAAAGTTCATCTGTGTTGCTGAGAAGGTGCTGTTTTTCCCTATCAGGAAAAAAAAACAAGTTCTGGTGACTCTTAAAAATACATAATGACCCCATTCTTCTGAAAAGGAATCTTGGATTTGGCAAGGATGTTTCTTTTTGTTTGAGTTTTCACAGTGATTAAAACAAAACCAAACAAAACCCCAAAACAACTAACCATGTTATAGACTTTGCAAAGTTGTAGTCAGCTACTTCTGGGAGTGAAGCTTCTGACTGTTTTGGGTGAACAGAGTCCAGTTACCAGAACCGTGATTGCAGAAAATCTCTCTCGGGCAAAGGGCTGACGGAGAGAGCAGGATTCTAGTTCAGATATTAATGAAACGAGATCCTGACTGGGGGGTGGCAGTAGGGGAAGAAAGGTTAGTCATGCTATTTGGGCACATAGCCTGGGGATAAGTGTAAAAAAAATTGGAAAACAAAGGAGGGAAGCGAAGAACTAAGAATTAGGGCTGTACGAATAGTCCAAAGTTGAGCTGTTAGGTGGAGGAGGGGTTGTGGGGTGCTGCTGTGTCTGCAGATTGTTCAGGAAGACTGGGGGGCATTGATATGTCTCAGATAACATGTATTTAATGAAAATCAAGATTTACTTACACAAAACAGCGCATTAAATAATTGCAAAATCAAAAGCATCGAAAGCTGTGGAATGTATAGGCAGTATCAGTCTACCCTTGCTGTGCTCACATGCTAATGCTGTGGACTTCAATTCTGTGTTTGTGCCTTGCTGCAGAAGCACAGCCTCATGAATTTCACAGGCAGGGGCTGTGCTGGGAATGAATCGCGGGGGGGGGGGGGGGGGGTACAGTGGAGAAGGCACAGATCCCAGTTGTTGATGCATTTGTAAGTGAATGAAGAGGAGCATTAATTGCAGGATGAGAAAGTGATGTCTGCGTGTTAAGGCTGTTCAGTTTGAAAGGCTGTGCTGTACTTGGGCACTAATCTGTATATTACCTGCTTGCAAGCTGTGGTTTTAGGCAAGCACCTTAAACCAAGCTCTTTAAAAAGTAGTCACAAACTTAGTCTTCCTCATTTCTGAATACTGGATTTGAAATCTTTGTGGTTTGTGAAGTGTGAGTGCTCTCAGTGGTATCTGAAGTGCTGCACCAGCCACGTCTCTGAGAAATCAGGTCTAGGTGTCTCAAAATGCACAAGCCAAGATTTTTCTTTTAACTCTCTTAATTGGAAGCTGGGGAACAGAGGTTAAGTGTATTTATCCTCTCCATTTCATAAAGATACAGAAAATTAATCTACTGTGTTTCTTTCAGCTGGAAATCGAATCTCTCCTTTGAGACAGATGTACAATGTTACATTTTGTCATAATAGATGAGCATTAGGGAGCAAATAAAGAACATCTGTTACCACAGCAAGGTTTGAAGAACACTTGCCGTGTTGCAAGACCTTTTTGAACAATGAGAAAATAGTTTGTTGAATAAATAACATTTCTGAACAACAATCTCCTCTGTGCAGTAAATTTGCATGTAAAAATTTTGTATGTGGCTTTAATAGACCTACTGTAATGTATTTGCACAAGGGATTGAATTAAGTAGCGTAGACTACTTTCATCCTAGCATTTCTCACCTTGTGAGAGCTTGGCTTTGCAACTTGCAATGTCCTCTAATGTAGCTTTGCTGGAATGTTGTTAGAGACCACTTCACAGTTTTCCTGCTGTGCAAGCTATCTTACAAAGGCTGTTTGCTTTGACTTTTTTATTCTTTCTTCAAACTGGACCTCACAATTACTGAAGTCAGTATTAATCTTTCCACTACTCAGTGGCTCTTACTTGATTTTTTTCTCATTATTCTCTATTCTTAGTTAAAGTGTGTATCATATGTTACCTAGACATAGTTTTAAAAATTTGATTGGTACATCTCTTGCATCCCCCTCCAGGGGATCCATGTTGCTTTCAGGTATGTATTTTGGATCACGCGTTGCTGTTACAATATCTTTATGTTACTTTGTTATAGACCTAAGCGACCCATTCTGCACATTCTGAAGATATAACCTATTCGGCCTATTTGCAGACTTTTGTAGAATAAGTTTTCAGTCATGCAAGCATGCTTAGTTTTTGAATTCTTGAGATATTTTCCCACCAAACCTCAAAGCTGCTCTGTGACCTCTCCTATTGCAGTCTTCCAACTGGGCAAGGGACCTGAAGGTGATGGTTTGGATGAAGGCTCTGAACACCAAAGAAAATTGCTTCAGTGACTCCAGTCTGGGGCTGGACATTTAGATTGCCTTCTGTTTTTTATCTTGTGACAGTGCTTCACTTAACGCTAATAAACCTGTCCCCTGAGGCTATGAACGTCTTGCCACCAAGTTGTCATACCACTTATGGTCTGTGGAAGTCTAAATATTCAAATCATCTCTCCCTGTTACATTGTAGCTAGATAAGCAATCAGTATTCCTAAATATGTTAGGTCAGGAGGGGAACAGTAAATAAAGAGGCACAAAGATGGTTGTTTATAGTATACAAAATGATGGAACAAAAGTTTATATTTTAGTATCTTGAAAATCATAATTTTAGAAGCATTTTCTTTTTTGTGTTACTCTGTGAAGAGTCGTAACACCTACCACAGTTATATTTTTATGATGGATGTACAGCTCAGCATCCTGGTGCACAAATACATCTGTCTACCTTCCATAATTGCACTGACTTTAATTGTGTAAATACTTGATGGCAAACTACTGAAAAGTAGAAAAGTAAAATAATTAAGTCTTAATTAACTGCATGTCCAACTTTTTTGTTCTTTCCAAGAAGTCCTGATTAAAAAAATCAAACCCTTCTTTCAGTTAGTCCTGCATGTGAACTGTTCTGGGGAGGCTTCTTGCTTTATAAAAAAAAATCGTTTTTTCTGTTTGTCCTATGCTTTTTTTTAATGCCATCAGAGTCTATTCTGCAAGCAAGTGACATGTGAGGAGCAGGACAGATGAGTGTGATCCCAGAATGTGTTCTTCTGATTACTAACTTTTTTCATGTGTTTTCTTTAAAATACCATGCAGACTCTTATTGCTTTCCCTGAAATCAGTGTAATTCATGAAAATAAACATCTGAATTATCTGTTGTTTTCTTTTGAATAGATTTAGTTGCTATATTACATTGATACTTAAATACTAACACAACACATTTCTGTTTGTTTAACCCAAAATTTTCACTGCATGGAGCTCAGCGTACATGAGTGTGTGGTCAAACTCAATCTGATTAAGGTTTGGCAGTCCACGAGTATTTGTTGTGCTTTCTTCTGGGTCAGCTGGAAAATGTAAGAATCGTGCTGACACTGGAAAACTATTGGTACAGTAATAACAGATTTTGGAGGACAGTAAAGACCCTCCAATGTTACTCCACTCTACCTGTGTTTCTTTCATCTAATTCTGAAGCTATGCAAGTATTAAAAGTCCAAGCAATGACAGTCACACAGCTCAGCTGTTGAAAGGCTATCGCTGCAAAAATCTCGGCCGCATGAAGCTCCCTTTGTTTGGATTGCAGATGTACCCACTCGCCGAAGGCGTTTCACAGGGGCTCCTTTTACACTGGCTGTATCTTTCGGCCGCTTCCTCTTCTTTTGACAATGATGTTGGCTGCTGTTTTCTTTCTCGAGCTCTCTTAACTTCCCTCTGGCAGCAGTAACAGTCAGTTGCTGTGAAGAAAGTTGCTCTGACGCTCTTTAAGAGAGAAAATGAAGCTGACTTATGAAAAGGTAGAAGTGTTCAGTAGCTTGAGGAGTCCGAGAACCTCGTGTTGCTCTCTGAAGCTCAAGGAGGTGGTGGCTGAGATGTGGCAGAAACTATGAAGTTCTGAAAGGGAAGGGACTTCTTATATTGACAAGGCAGCGAAGTTCTGGAGGATGGCTTGGACTTGATTGTGGTTTTCCTCCCTTTTGTGGCCAGTGTATCTCCATGTGGTTTTTGGTTTGGTTTTGTTTGTTTTGGTTTTGGGTTTTTTGTTTGTTTGTTTGTTTTTTTAAACAAAATAAAAACTGTTGTTGAAGCATCATTGTGGCTGGTCAAAAGATACTCCAGTCCTGGCCCTCTCAGATTTTTTTTTTTCACTATTCTGTAGATCTTCTACTATGCATTTAGCTTATAAATAGGAAGAAGCTTTCTCTCAATAAGGTCTTATTCATTATTTTTGCAGCAATAATTTTCCAAGTATCCAAGTTTTCAATAGGAAATTATCCTAGATTTCTATTACTGATTGCTTCAAGTCATGTCTCAAACCTGCTTTTACTTTACAGACTTTTTCTGTATCTCCTCCTGAATGTTGACATATTTTTCTATCTAAGGAAAAGTTTTCTTCTGCATCTGTTCATTCCCCAGTGTAGTCTGAGAATTTCTGCTTGCCACTTTAAGTACTTCCATGGTCATCTTCTCTAGATAAAAAGTGGATCATTTAAAAAGGAAGAACTTCTGAAGCTAATACTAGCCCTTAGGAAAATAATTAAATAGAATGTAATTACAGTAGGATGGCTGGTTATTCACAGTGATTTATGCCTGGGATCTTCCTAATTTCTGCAAAGATCATTCCTAAAATTATTTCAGTATACTGGTTGTTAAGACAAAGTTTGTTGGCTTTTTTAAAATGCAGTCTAAAGATCTTACTTACATATTTTGCTCCTAAATAACATTTGAGAGCTTCAAACTGAACAACAGGTGTCTGTATTGCATATGTGAAAACACTTTTGCTTTATTTGCTTATATTATGATATTGTCCAATCACTAGCACATCTTGTACAATACCAAAGGAAAATACCATCCTTGACAGTCTAAAAATACAGACTACAAACAGAACAGTGGAAGGCAGTTCAGTACTGAAGTCAAGTACTGTGAGCGAAGATGAAAATGTCTTGTCAGTTCTGTTGTATTTCTTTTCTGAATCTATTTCCAACTAGTGATGCGTAAGTAATGTAGCCGCTGTGTTCATTAGTCTTCTGAGGACATTTACAAATAGGAGGAGCTCTGGTGCAGAGTGGCTCAGAAGGAGAGTCACAGCAAAAGCTCTTACGAGAGGAACCCAAAGGTGATGTGCTGAGACACGGCTGTGTGTAGTTATATGACGCTTTATGGATGAAGGAGGAGCTGCGTGGCTGTTCCCTTGCCGTGTTTCCTGCCTAGTCATTCATTACCGATCTCTTCAAGAGATGGTTGAGATGCTAGCTCTTATTCGAATGTAAGGATACTGACACCAATGAAGCAGCAGCTGGATTGCAGAATACGTCCAGGTATTGGTGGCTAATAGCACATTTAAATGTGCAATTGCCAGATAGGGACTGATATAATTAAAGCTTCCAGGATAGTTCTGTAAATCAGTGCATCTATTGAGTTGGAAAATATGTCTCTTGGAAAATAAAGTTGCTAAAAGTAAGCATCACTGAGTTTTTCAGTAGCTTCTGTACTAGATTTATTAAATAAAACATGTCTTCCTAATTGTTAGTCTTGTGAATGCAGCTTCACAAAATGAAATGTAAGATTCAAGGAGGAAAGAAAAATTCGTAATACTCCTCCCTTCCCCCCTCCCCCCTTTTTTTGCAGATCAGAAATCCTGCTTTCATATTTGCCTAGATGTGTAAACTTACTAGGCTGTACTAGCAAAGTTGGCGATGAAAGGGAAGATCTTGTTTAATATTTTGGTTTAGTGCCCCAACATGGAAGAATAAGTTGGTTGGTTTGGAAGGTGCGGTTTTAGGGGAGTGTCATTTACATATTGAGTTCTTAAGTCCTAGTGAAGATGATGGGTACTTGTGTTGTATTTGATATCTCTGGCAAGTCCCCAAATCCTTTTCATGCAAGCTCTATGACGTTAAAAGAATTGAAATATAAGAAATCCTATATTAAACAAATGAAATATTTGAACAGTTTTAATAAACACATTGAGACCAGGCCCCTGAAGATCCAGTGTGATGGTTTTTTTTTTGTTGTTTGGGTTTTGTTTGTTTGTTTATACAAATTGGGGATTGAGGTACACTGCACTGTGTTTTGAAAGAGCAAACTGCTGCATAACTGGCATTTGAAGGCATTTGAAATGTGAGAAATGCCCTGGTTAACCCGTCAGCAGGCTGAGCTTCACAGAGATAATGTTGCATTGGCAGTGTTGTACACTGAATTATATGCATACAAGTGTTCAAACTGTCTTTAAAAAAAACGTGAAGCAAATCATCTTTAAGCAAAAGGTATTCAGTAAATGTGCAATATATTTTCTAACATTTATTTGCAATGATCTGGAGTAGAGCTGTACCCCAGAGCATGAAGGCTGTAACCTTACTCACTGTTGCATGGTAGGAGTTTGAGAGGTTTGAGGGAGCTTTATGGCTCATGGAGAGCATCTGAAGGGGGAGGGAGGAACGGTAACGTTTTCCCCAAATGCTACGGAGTAAAGAACAGCCTAGAGGGGGAGTATGTCCTCAGATATAAGGCTGTTTGGAGAAGCTGTTTTATGAAATTTAAATCATTCCTGGCAGCATATCTTCTTGGAGAAATTTAAGGGGGAATTATCTCTATGTTAATTTAAAATATTATTTTGTTTAATGTATCTAGAGCTATAGATTTCCTGATTCCCACATTAATAATCCATATGCATTTTTTGGTAGTACGCTTATTCTGATTATTACTTAAAAACTTCGTCTTTCAATCTAACGATTTTGGAACTCCTTTAAGAGTTGTTTGTTGTGGGGAGAAAAAACAAGCTTGGTGGTTCTTATCTTACCTAAGTCCATCAGAGATTTAAATCTTTTGTCAAAAGTCAACTTTGTTTTTTCCTTTGTCAGAGAATCTACATTTTTTTTGTGCATTTGAAAAGTTAACTTATTTTAGTGTCTGCATATTGCACTAATTTAACTATGGGATGTCCTAGACCTAGGGTTTCTTGCCTCTTTGGGTGGAGGATCACTTACGGGGGGGGGCAGGCGGTCAGATATTGTGTTGGTTTTGTTCTTTTGAGAGGACCTGTGTTACTTTTAGGTATCACTTCAAATTTCTTTAGGCATTTCTCTGCCTAATGCTGATTTTCTTTCTTACCAGAAAAAGCAAACACTTTCAGATATTCTTTTCCTTTAGTTCTAGCAAGTTTGATTAACTTACCACAGGGAAAACCTTTTGTACAGTATCTTTTTGTATTTATTCCTGCTCTCTTCTGATGCGGTTTTTAGGCTGTGTGTTAAAGTACCAAAAATGTCAGTGAACAACTTAGCTGAACCCATAAACGCAGCTTGGACTCTAAGCGTGTTTTCACTAGAGCTTAGGTAACTGCCGCCTCCTTGGAGTGGAAACATGCATTTCTCCCCTTCTGCTGGGCTTAGTGCTTCTGCTATCTCAGGCTTCGTCATCTGACGAAAATCACGATAGTATTTAGAAACCTAGTAACTCCCTTAATTCTTTTAAAACACTTCAAAGACATTTGTATCCCAAAATTAGAAATCAGTTAGACTTCAGAAGTCCTCATTCCTTGGTGGTTGTCTATAGATGTGAAGTCCAAGTTCTATGCAGAATCTGATACAGCACGTTATGTTATGGTACATGATATGGTGCAGTACACTAGGTCCTTATGATGGTTGAAAAAAGCAGATAATTTCTGGTAAGATTAAGTCTCTTAAACTTTTGTTAGATTGTGGGTGTTTTCTTCAAATGGACTTGGACTTTCTTCCCATTCCTTCAAACTTATTTTTCAAAAACTTTTGATCTTGGAAAACAGGATGACGTGCAAAGCTACTGCAATTTGGATAAGGAAAGAGAGAAATCCCTGAAACTGTAGCCAGCAATTAGACCTCAGGCTCTGTCTGGTGGTTGGAAGACCTAGGGTCAAAGTGGGAGTTTGAATCGAGCATCAGCGTTCGTATTGTGTCCTCAAGCCTGAAAGGGATGGATGGACTAGAAACTGATTAACTCAGAGAACTGACTTCAAATCTTTGGTTTGCTTAATATATACAACCACAGTTTTGTACAGACTGCTGAGTTTCTTGGTCAGGTTGTTCAGCTGGACTGGGAGAGACTTCTTTGCTGGTGCCGGTCTGGGAGACTTGGGTCAAAATACCCTGTCTCTCAGCTGGGTGTTGTGACCAGAGGCCTGTTTGACATTTTGTGTCTTAGTGACCTTCAATCCTTTGTGTCTTACTGGCCTTATATCCTTTTTTTATTCTTTGCAAAGAAAAAATTGAAGTTTGTTCTGACATAGCAATATTATGTTTAGCCTGAGAAGTTAATAAGCTCTGACCGTGTGATAGCATTAACGTTACCGTGTGATATCATATATTGCTCTATGAACTCTTTCCAACAGTATTTCCAAACTGTTTTTTCAAAAACATATAATTTTGTCTAAGCTATCAAATCTCAGCAGTTTTCAAATAAAGATGGCTAAATTTCCACTCAAGGTATAAAAAAACCCTGTAAGGTAATACATGTGTGTATATACATATATACATATATGTGTGTGCATATATATATATGTATATGTGTGTGTATATATGTAAGAAATTAAATCATTAAGCTTAATCATTAAGTTTTCTTGTTTGTTGAAGTTCACTGGAAGTTAGAAAGTAGTTCAGTTTCTTCCTTCAGGAAAGAAATCCCCAGATCCTTCTTTCCTTTTACTATTAAGAAAAAAATTAAAATCCAAACCCAAGCTTGTGTCCCTTACAGATGTCTGTGTGACCTTTTTTCCTGGGGGCAGGGACAGCTGTTTCTTGGGTATGCTTTTAGAAGCAGAGAGGTGTGGTTGTTACAGTCTAGATCATAAAAGGAGGTCCAGGAGGACCTGAAGTGGGCTAGGTGACCTGGTGGAGTAGAGAAGATTTATTCCCAAATTCCCAGTAGAAGAAGCATCATTCTGTATACCTAGGCATTATAGTCACCGATCACAAGGAAACTGGAGGCATGGGGAATAAATGTAGCCTCTTTCTCTATTTTAATAGAGAATTTCAATTATAGTGGGAAAATATGATATTTTTGTTGCTGAATGAAGGCAAGGAGTCAGTCTTTCGTACCCAACAGTCTTTTATGTACCCGTGGAAATGCAAAAGATTATAGAGGACTACCTAGTGTAAAAAGTACACTTTGATGGAAGAGTATTATGGGTGCAGTGTTAAAAGAATTTTCTCAAAGGCTGGGCTTCAGCTGGAGAAAAGACTCCTGTTCCATTTTTGGCATCATGCTGTGTGAGCCTAGAATAAGTACCTTCCAATAGTTCTGTCTCTGTACTGGAAAAATAGTTAAGTCTTTCCGTAAATACATTGTAAATCTCTACTTTTCTTATTTTTTCTTACAGGAGCTAGAGTTAATGCCAAAGACAGCAAATGGTTGACTCCTTTACACAGAGCTGTGGCATCTTGTAGTGAGGTATACTTTTTTTTTTTTTGACTGCTTTGTGTTAAAATAAGACATCTCAAATTACCTTCTGTTCTTTGTTCAGTTTTTATAAAGTGAAACTACTCCAAATGTTTGGAATTGCAGAACACTTGCAACAGTTTATGTCTGGAGAGTATATATATCATATGCCTGAGTAGGAAGAAAGGGGAAAACGATAAACTTCCAGTTCTCAGGTTTGCTCTCTGCTCAAATGCCACTACCCTAGCAGAAAGGATTCTGCATACAGTGTTTTTAAGTCCAGGTTACTTCTCTTAAGGTAACTAGAATGGTTCAGCATGAGCAAAGTGGCGATGCAATAAGATTTGGTGCAGCTTTTACAGTGTCATCTTTGCATTTCTTCATTTTTTACATGCTCGTCTGCTCAGGCATTGAAGAAATAAATGGTTCTATAAGGCCTGCAAACATCTTTTTTTAAAAAAGCAATCAAAGAGTAATGATAGTATTGAAAATCACTTTAAAAGTTATAAATGAAATATGTAGAAAGTTTTTTTAAGTCTACCAGTGATACGATTGTGAGAATACAGTAATATAAGAAATTAATTTGTTATTGTTCCTCTACTGTTGATGTCCTAATAAAAATTTTAAATGCCTGTAGAAGATCAAAACAAACAGAGAAATGCTGAGCTTGTTATGTGGAAGAGTTTATGCAAAACTCTGTCCTTTCAGATCCTGAGTCAAATTGATGCTCATTTCAGTATGTCTCAAAAATAAGGGGTTTTTAAGGATTCTGTGTAAATTTTTGTTTGAGAAGATGGAATTGAATATTTTAGTTTTGGCAAGCATTGAGCTTCAAGTATTTGATCCACAAACTATCTAAACAAGCCTTGTTTCAGTTTTTGCTTTTGAATTGTCTGGATAAATTACATTATTTTGTCACTAGCATTAATAGCTAAGTTATATGGAGATTGTGTTATTCAAAACAGTGTTTGAAAATTAATCTCCAAGGGCTCGTTACTCCCAAATGCTATTTGTTCTTCTTGAGGAATTTTTAGGCTGCTCCTTTGGGAGCTGACTGAAGCACCAAATACTGCATTCCTCAGAGCTGAGGGACAATAAAAGCTCCTTATATCAGTAATGCTTGTAGAGAGGAGTGCTGCAGACAAACTGGACCTAAATGATAACTTCAAGAAATGCAACCATGGTGATTTTTTAAAATGTGGAATATTTTAAACAAACTACTGACTGAAGGTACATGAAACATGTAAACCAATAAGTCTACCCTAAAAGCAATGATAGGTGCCTGTCAGAATTTTCTATTTATAAACACGATAAGTCGTAGGAGTCCACATACGTAGATGGAGAGGTGGTTGGTACGTGTAGACACTGTTTTCCAGCTGGCAGACTTACATAGTTTTTTAGGCGTTAGATGAAAAAAGCTGTAATGAAAAAAAACCTCTTGATAATTATTTCAGTAAAACATCTGGACTTACTCCTGAAGCAAGGACAGCTGCAATTAAACAAGGACATTGAAACATACAAAATAGCTGGAATTATAGATTTAGCTGTCAACTGCATGAGTTCAAGCAACTTCGTGTCAAGACTGCCAGGCTCCAGACCTTTATATTGGTGCTGGAGCGTGTCCAAAGAAGGGCAGTGAAGCTGGTGAAGGGTCTAGGGCACAAGTCTTAGATGAGCAGCTGAGGGAACTGGGCTTGTTTAGTCTGGAGAAGAGGAGGCTGAGGGGAGACCTTATCGCTCTCTACAACTACCTGAAAGGAGGTTGTAGCGAGGTGGGGGTCGGTCTCTTCTCCCAAGTAGCAAGCGATAGGACAAGAGGAAACTGCCTCAAGTTGCACCAGGGGAGGTTTAGACTGGATATTAGGAAACACTTTTTCACTGAAAGGGTTATCAAGCATTGGAACAGGCTGCCTAGGGAAGTGGTTGAGTCCCCATCCCTGGTGCTTAGGGACGTGGTTTAGTGGTGGGCTTGGCAGTGGTAGGTTAACAGTTGGACTTGATGATCTTAAAGGTGTTTTCCAACCTAAATGATTCTGTGATTTCTGTGCCTGATGTACTTTGCAAAAAAAAAAAAAAAAAAAAAAAAAGAAACCCTAAGCAGATTCACTAATTCTTGAAATTTATTAATGCATATATGCAGAAAAATGTAAGAAATTATTTTTATGCTGGTACCATAGTGCTTCCTTCTACAAAAAGGGGTAATAGTTGTTCTAACATTTCCTTGTTCCAATTATGATTTTTCTTAATATTTTGTTCAAAAAAGACAAAAGTTCAAAATATTGATTAGATTTTTAAAGTATTAAATCTGCTTGTTTCTTAGAGAATAGAAGCTATTCCCTTTCTCATTTAAATTACAAGCCTGTGATGCAGTATTTTCACTTCTATGTTTGCTCCTATTTTATTTTTTATTGACAGGAGAAGAAATTTGAGCATTTTAAATATAATTTATTGTAATAAATAGAATGAAGTGTTACTTAGCATTCTGCTCATGGCTGAGAATAATACCTAGCTATTGTACCACAGTGTAATTTGAAATTTCCAGCAACTACTTGTGGTAACGTATTCAAAGTGCCAACCATTTATTTGTGTGCTCAGTGTTTGAGTTGGAAGTCACTGAAAGCAATTAGTGAATTTTGGGAAGGTCACGGAGTTGACGTAAAATGCAGTACTCATTGTCATGTTGATATCATCAACAGATTTTTTTTTTATGCATTCCAATTGTGTGCACATATTTTAATGGGATTTGTTTATCTAGCTGTAAGAATTACAGTCTTATTTGTCAAATTTTCAGAGCTTGTACTTTTAACAAAAGGAAATGAATAATTTTTTTGTGAGATGGAATTCAGTGCAACGTTTTGAAACGGTGTTCAGGAGTTTTGCAACAGTATATGTTGAAACTTTTTGTGACCATGCTCTGTTTTATCTGTGGTTCTCTAAATGCACACTTAATAAGCTGTTCTTCTCTTTGCCATTTCTAGACTTTGACAGTTTGCAAATTTTGCTTGGCAAATTGATGCAAATACATTATAAGTTCACTAATCCTTAGCAACTGAAGAAATCCTAAGGAGGTTTATTGAGCTTTGGAAATTAGTTGTGATGACAAAACAATTTGCCAGCCGTCTTAAGGAACTGGATAAAAGACGTGGAAATGGTTGATTCAGTTGAATCCTGTAGGGAATATATTGCTCACATTCTTGAGAACATCCCCAAATCTGGATTTATGAGTACAAAGTACAAATCCCAAAGCATTAGATGATGTTTACAAAAGAACAACTTGTAAATAGTTCTATTCCATTATACTGTCCTTGGATTTAAGGCTGGCATTTCAAATCTTTAAGTGGCTTGGTTTTTTTGTAAATGCTTTCAGGATGCTGTTCAGGTGTTGTTAAAGCATTCAGCAGATGTCAATGCCCGTGATAAAAACTGGCAGACACCCCTACATATAGCAGCTGCAAACAAAGCTGTGAAATGTGCTGAAGCTCTGGTGCCTCTCCTAAGCAACGTAAATGTGTCTGATCGAGCAGGCAGAACTGCATTGCATCATGCAGCCTTCAGCGGACATGTTGAGGTAAGAGTTATTTTGCTTAGCTTGTTTCGCACTCATCGCTCTGTCCCTCACATTTCTGATGTTTAGTTTCTCAGTTTAAGATGATGTTTCCCCATCCCCTCAAAAAACCCCAACCCCTGTTTTGTATTTGAATTTGTCTTGTATGCATCTGTGTACAAAATGGTTGTGGAAAATACATGTTACACCATTTAGTTGGAAGGTTATTACAGCATTCACCTTTCTTAAGTCAAGCAAATTTGCTTCTGTCTTAAGTGGAGTTAAACTAGTAATAAATAAATTTAAAATGGGAAAAAGAAGGTATTTCACTGTTCAGTAGGTAGTGAACATATGGAATATGTTGTCACTGAAATGTGGAGGAAATACATGTAATACGCTCTAACTCCCTAGTTTTCAAGCCCTGAAAAATGACTACCGGGAAATTCCCATTGTAATTGTGTACAGGTAACTGGAGACAAAATGGCAACAGGCTTGCTTTTAGTGATTACCTTTAGTGAATCCCTTAGTAATAGCCTGAAGATTTCAAAGATTCCACAGCTTTGCCATATTCCCATAAACTGGGAAATGTTTTTGTTGACATAGTTTTGTGTTCCTTACAGTCACTTCATTACTGCTGCCAAGGTGGGCAGCCAGTTTTTTCAAGCTTATGGAATATCCAAAAAACAACACATTTAAATCCTTTGAAAATGCATATGTTTTTGTTTGCGCCTATGATTTTCTTTGTCTAACTTTTAGCAGAGTTTTCCATTATGAATAGAGGATTTATTTTCTTTCTGTTTATCTCAGATGGTCAGCTTACTGTTGTCTCGAGGGGCCAACATTAATGCATTTGACAAGAAAGACAGACGAGCTATACATTGGGCAGCATATATGGGTATGTACATATTTCAGTTGATTACTATTGTGGTAGTAAAAAAAAAAATCACCTTCTGTTTAGTGGTTTTATGTATTTCTAGGAAAAATATTTACACTGTAAGCATTGAGGTTATCTGTGTGTCTGCCAGAAAACCATTAATAGTGTACTTCAAATTGCCTTGTAAATGTGTTTGGAATTGGAAGGTGAATCATAGAAAATGCAGAATAAGAGTTCTAGGCTGACACTGACAAAGACTTCTTAGCTTTGGCTAATTGCTTTGTTTCCAGGTAATTCACATGCAACTGCAGATTGTATTTGTCATTGCAGAATATGTTGAACCTGTTTAGAAGCCAAAAAACAGTACCTCATTTAACTTCCAGAAAAGGTCTAAAAATGCCCTTGAACACATGCATTGTGTCATGTACGAGTGGTGAACAATTAAGTTTCAGTATCAATTTCAGGAAGAAGCCAGTTGAGGTGGTTCCATGGTCTTGATTGTTATTCAGTATTTTAGTTTATTGCTTCATAATTTTGTCCAGCCAAGGGAGAAGAATAAAAGCAGTAGCATCAGTATTTTATGAATCTGCATGCCTGGGAATTTCTTCAAAGATGATATGGGGAAATAAGACTTCATTATATGTAATTTTTTGTTCCTGTTTTGATGATCTGTATTTTCTCAAATTTTAAATTCTCCAGAAAATACCTATCTATGTGCCTAAGATACCATCTTACAAAACTTGAGGAGAACAGTCAGGAAGGGAATATGGTCCTATTATTTAAGGCAGCTTTTTTTTTTCAGAGGTGATCTAAAGATATGAACATTTTTGTTCCAGTTATAAGAGGCAAATACTACTTGGAATGACTGTCTCAGTGAAAACCTTTATATATAGGGTTTATAAAGGAACACCTTGTATATTTGACAAGCATTTAAGTTAATGTACAAGGAGAGTAATATCTACACTGCCCCTTCCCTGAGTAAAACAAACTCATTTTACTGTATCTGATATCAATCCAAAAAATAAACACACACAAATTGGGAAATTACATGGACTCATTGCATTGACAGCTCTAAGTCTAGGATAACTCTGCCTTGGAGGCCTGGTCTTAGGCAAAATGCCCCTCAATATGCAGTTTGGTATTAATGCTCATTGTTATGAATGAGAAAATTACTTATAAATAGGCATAATGCTGTGCAATGTGTATGCATGGGGGTTGGTTCTTAAAAACAGACTTAAGGTTGCTAGTTAAACATATTTCTCATCTGTGATTCTGTGGCACTGAGTATCTTATGTAACTGCTTTGGAGTTGTTACATTTATCCAAGCAATGTTTCCCAGTCTTGCCAGGAGGGAGCAAATGAAAGCAGTAACTTCAAAATGGGAATACAATTTTAAAGTTACATAGTGAGCAAAACAAAACATCAGTACCATGTGGGGCAGTACCTATTTAAATACAGTTGCCAGAAACCTTACCCTGACTTTTGGGGGTTGATAATGAGTTGTTCGTTGTATGAAATGTGCTTTGGTCCGAGGACTGAGAATTCTGGTCTTCACAAACTCAAAACTACACATTTAAAAATCGGGCTTGGTTGTAAAATCTCAATGGTTGTAAAAGTGAACTTCTCACGAAAGCGTGGATTCACACAGAAGTGGAATTATTAACTGTTCGCTTTGCACAACTCTGTGTTTCAACCCAATTTCACATTAGTCTTACGTCCCTGACAATGCAGGTCTGAAATAATCTGATAGCAATGTAAAATAAGGCTGTGAAATCCATATGTGAAATGCTAAAAAGAAGAACAGGACCCTGTTGAGCTGTCTTCAGAGGAAAAGACCAGAAGGTGCCAGTGAATTGTGATGTGATTGTCACAGCATTAATACTGTAACTTATGATTTGAAGCTGTATGATATTGCACTTCAAGTACTGATACCAGTACTTGAAACCAAGAAGTTAAAGAACAATCCTCATTTTTGATTCAACATTCTTTGCGCTATTTTGTATTAGTATTTTGTAATCTACTTACGTATGCAAAGCAATGTCTGTGACAGGCCGTCCAGCCACCTTACTCAAGGTGATTATTTGCAAAATTTTGTTCAATGAAACTTGTGCGTGAGATGGCAGAGACCTGACAAGCGTCAATGAGAGGACAGAGATGTTTTCTGGTTTGTGGTCACACAGATGAGAGAAAAGTCTTCTCTATTTTTCAGATAAGCTACATTTATTCCAATTTTAGTCAGTGCTATTTCATAGGCTATCAACAGGAAACTCTGTTAATGAACAGTATTTGCGTGGGAAAAATGTAATTTTTCTGATGTGGATCAACCTAAAAATCCTTGCAGACAATAGAGTAGAAAAAGTTTTTGCAAGTCTTCAAACAAGGCAAAAAAACCTGTGACATTCTCTCTCACAATTTAGAGCCATTTTACACTGCTCCACTTGTTTGCAGAAAGCTTTAAAGCTTTTCCTCCATATGTAACTGACCCTAGAATAAAAAAAGAAGTTATGCTTTTCGTCACTCTACTATAAATAACTTTCTAGGGCTATATCCATTGTTTCCCTTCCTTCCTGCTTTTCACCCGGCTCCATTGCTGTCCAGCTGCAAGGCTGCGACTGAAATGGACTTTCATTCTTGCGTGCTAGCGTCGCCATCATTAGTGCATCGGGATGTCTCCTCAGCGCTTCCCGCTTCAAGTATCTTGCTCTTCTGTGCGAGTGTCTTCCACTGATTGCTGCTTGCGTTTTCAATGCAGGTCAGGGATTTTTTTTTGTTTTTTCTTCTCTTCAAAGTTTTTCTGTTCTGTTCAGTGTCTCTTCCTTTCACTGCTTTCAATATTTTCTGTACTTCTGTCTCTCACATAGGGCTTGTTTTCATTCTTGTCCCTGTTATATTTGGGTCAGAAGATGAGTATCATGTTTGCATTTCTCTTTCTCTTCTTCCCTACAATACTGAAGTAATTCAGAAGTGAAATATTGCAGCACCTCACATTGCACTGGTAAACTCTACGTTTCTGAACGTTATAGCTAGGTGAAATGTCGCTTTTTATGTTGTTGGGCATGAGCATAAAATAGGTATTGTGGTGACTGAATGTTTATCAAAATAGCTCTGTCTGTATTCCTTTGAGCAGACACTTCCTATTCAAAATTTCGCAAATTCTCTTAGTCACTGAAAAACCAAAGATCCTCACTTTTTATGAAGCACTTACGCTGAAGGCTGGATTTGATACTTTTTACTTTTACATGGCTGACTGGATAAGCATAAGTATTCAGTGTGCCCCTCACCACTTTTTTAACTAAGGTAAGGGTGTCACTTCAAAGCTAAAACAAAGAATCCCACATCTGTCTGTATGGGTCAGTTATGAAGGTAAAGCACTAAATGTATCGTGGTCTATTTAACTCAGTATGTGCTCCTTTATCTGCAGACTTTGTCATGATTATCCATGTGTTTTCCGTGATTGACTTGTTTGGCGGTTAAATTAACAACTGAGCAAAAACGACAGATTTTTTTGGTTACCCCGTTTTCATAGCTTTTCTCTTAGCGTGCAGTGTCACAACTGCGTGCAAGCTAGCAGGGGAGCCTGTGGGCATGGTGAAGGGGAAAACTGGTTGCCGTTTGCGGCAGCGGTGCGGTGTTGGGGCCCCTTGCCCAGCCACAAAGCTGGCAGTGAGAGCGACTGCTGCTACTTCAGGGTGGGCTCCCCTTTTCCACCCTCGTACCTGGAACTCCCCCCAGGTCATCCCTTCCCCACGATCCCGCTCGACTCTTACTCTCCTCACGGTGACTTAGGAGAATAGCTGATGCTTTCAAAAGGCTACGGTTCCTCAGAGGCCTGAGTCACTTCTGAAAATAGAGCTTTGCTGAATCCTGTATGATTTGGTTCAGCATTTTAAAGGCTTTGCAAATAAAGGAGGTTGGATGGGAGGGGGATATATTTTAATTTAAAAATAGAGTATTTTCTTCTTTTTGTGTTTGTGTAATTTTTTCTAAGTTTATGCTGAAGGCTTTAACGGGTGTGTTTGCAGATGAGGCAAAGGTGGAAGACTGACAGTCACATTCTCTCTCAAGTTGTTAACAGAAATTTGCAGTAAATGTTTAATAATTACAAAGTTATTTCACCTCTCTAGTTCTCAAATCTTCCCAAAAAATCCTTCTGTGAAGAAGACAAGATTTTTTTTTTTTTTTTTCTAATAGACAAGATTATTTTTGCCGTATAAATGCTGTGATTATTGGAGGGGGTATGTGGAAATACTCTCTTCTGGAGATGAATATTTTATGTTGCTTTTATAGTTTGTGATGCAATTAGAATACAAGAGCAATTCTTTATTTTCCCTATCAGGTACAAATGAATAATGTCGTCTTCATGTTATAACAATTGTACAATTACTAAGTTTGTAAACTTGTGCTGGTTAATATAAAATGCAGTCTCATTCTTTTTGTCTTTATTCTTTTAGGTCATATTGAGGTTGTGAAATTACTTGTGGCCCACGGAGCTGAAGTGACATGCAAAGACAAAAAATCGTATACACCTTTACATGCTGCAGCATCTAGTGGGATGATCAGTGTAGTCAAGTATCTTCTAGATCTTGGAGTTGATGTAAGGAAGAATAAAACAAAGTGATACTTATGTTTTTGTTGTTTGAAATGCTCTTGTTAGTATTGTAGGACGCTGTTTATTTAGGAGCAGGTTATGATATAGTGAAAACAGTATTTCCAAAGATCTTCACTGACATGCTTTTTTTGCTACAGAACCTCATTCCCCCAAGTAACTTAAGAACCTTGCAGATTTTGCATAATTATTTGGAAATAAATTGGTATTTAGTAGGTTTTTTGTTCATTTGGTATTTCTTACTCTTAGTTCATTGGACTGGAGCTCAGGAAATAGGAATTCCGTTCCTAGCTTTGCCACACAATCCTTTTTGAACTGCAGGAAATTAATCTCTTTTGCTTCAGTTATTTGTAAAATATAGATGTTACTGACTTTCTTATACCGCATAGGTTTTGGGAAATACTAAAAATTGTGAGAAACTTCAATGCTACAATAAGGAAGGCCATATTAATATTGAAATGAAACATAAATGAAAAGGCTATACAGTACCTGCATGTACTCCAAGCGTGTTAATAACAAACTGTGAAACTGTGTAAGAAATCTGCATTGTGCATCACATTTTAGTCTTACAAGGCTGGAGAATGCTGCCAAAGTTCTATCTTGAGAAATAGATCAGAATCCAGTATCATGTTGTGCACAACAACAAATTCTGTTTCTATATGTGCGCCCCACCCCTCACCTCGCCCCAAAAAAAGAAGTCCCTTTCATCTCTCTTTTTAACGGGAACCTGCAAATGCTGTTGAAAAATGATAGAGGTCCATGCTGTGCTTAGTCTGTAGTGCCTGTGCAAATTGCCACTGTTGACATTTTTTCCATATGTGTGTTCTGTCAAGTTGCATACTGCATACAGGAAACTGGTGTGGAAACAATTGGAGGAGGTTGGCTCACTTGTAAAGCAATCGTACTCTTCCTTGGTACACACTTCTCGATCAAAGTACTACATCCAGGACATGCTTTTAATTTCTGGTTTTGAAGAGTTCCAAAACGTAATGAAGAAGTTGTCTCATGACATGAGATTTTTCTTTGTCATAATTAAATGCTGCAGTAATACAGGTTTTTGCCTACTAACTAATCTTTTTTTTTTTTTTTTTTTTTTTTCCTCTGACAGATGAATGAACCAAATGCCTATGGTAATACTCCTCTCCATGTAGCTTGCTACAACGGGCAAGATGTTGTAGTGAATGAACTCATAGACTGCGGTGCTAATGTAAATCAAATGAATGAGAAGGGTTTTACACCTTTGCACTTTGCTGCTGCGTCAACACATGGAGCATTGTGTTTAGAGCTTTTGGTCTGTAATGGAGCAAATGTAAATATGAAGGTAGGTGAATCCAAAGCCATCCATTCATTCTTAAAGAGGCGGTACGTCTTTATCAGAAGTAATTTTTCAAAATCATTGTTACGATAGCATTTAGAAGTTCCCACTGATTGATGGAGTACTTCTGTGAAAAGTACTATAGGAAAAAAAATGAGCCAGTATGTTGCTTTAGGGAACTTGATCTGAATCTGAAAACCTCAATGGGATGTAGTAAATAGCCCAAAAGAATAAAGGAGAAAGATGACAATACTGTCTGGTCAATCTCGATTACATTTAAATGTGAGAATTTCACATAACTTGTCTTCCCTAGTCTATCCATATGAGTAAGAGCAAATCATATGGAAAAATACAAATGAATATGTTTTTCTTATAAGTAAGCCACATTAACGAAATGAAGGATATTTCAGAGAAGTGTGTATGAACAGGCTAATTGCTGGAGCAGTTGAAGAGCTGATAATATAAGATCCTAAAATCTAATTAACAAGGGAGAGTTGTGAAGGGTGTATTAAAAATACAAAGGTAAGTAGATTAGGCCAATGGAAAGTCTTAAACAGCTGGTTTTTTAATTAGCCCAGCAAAACTTTGTGAGCAGTCAGTATACATTTTACATCTCTACTTGGTCACAAGTCTTTGGCTGCAGAATATTCCTTACTATCCAGTCTTAGTGTAGGTAGAATTTCTAATCCACACAAGCATAAAAGCAAACTATAACTTATATTGTCTTCTCAAGTGCGTAGGGTAAGGTCTTGGGATGTGGAAGAGAGATGTGAGACCTCCTGTTTTGTATTAAGTTGATTTTTACTCTACTGATGAAAACGTAACTGTGTTCAGAAATATTCAGTGGCAGTATCTGGTGTCTTGACACGTTTCAGGCTGGGGAAAGTGGGAAATGGGTGTGTGGAATGAAGAATCCAAGTGTTCCTCTTGCAAAATATCTAATTGCCTGTACTGTTGCCCACATGTGGTAGGAAGAGAATTATCTATCCTTTTGTTTCTTAAAGAAAAATATAAATTTAAAAATCTGTTTGATAGAGTTATGCCTGAATTTCAGCACAATCTGGATAAGAGGTTAGTATTAGAATAGCTAACATTTCTGTTAAAAATCATGGGGCTTGTAGCTTACTTCATGTAAGATATTCACACTGATTTTCAGCTAACTAATTCTAAAATACAATTTAATATCTATTGTTAGTACAAAACCTGTAGCCCACTGAAAATTTGGGAGCAATTTAAAATAAGCTATTTGATGTGGAAAAATCTTACTTATATGTTACTGCTCACTTTTACATATATTTAAACATGCAGCTCATTTACTGAAAACGTACTTAAACTCAGTTGTGGAAAAATTCATCACCAAAGGGCCCTGGAGGAGTAAGTAGCTTGCTACAGGGTTTATTGCCAATGTGCCCTAAAATATACAGGTCACAGTCCATTTATTTTTGTTGCCAGCTTTCTGCTCTGCATAATGTCCCAGACTGGATATGACTGAGGGTTTAGCCTTACAGGGCTGACTTCTGTCCTACATTCTTGAAACATTTCTCAGTAATGTATGTTCTGTCATGAAAATAATCCCACAATGTTAAAGATACTAATAATTATGTATGTATGTTACTTACACAAATAAGAATAAAAGAGAAACATAAATATTACCAAGCAAAGAATTACTGTTTTCCTGTATGGTGGGTTGCAATGGTTCATGACTTTGTGCATATTTCTGATGTAGAAGAAAGAAGCGGGGAGAGCTTCATTTCAGAAAGATGTGCAGCAAGTAATGGTGGTTGGGTTTTTTGGCTATTTGTTTTCAAATACACCTTAATTGTAGGTTAGGAATGAAAATAAAAAAGTTCCAACATTCTATTAGGATAATTAAACACTGTTAAAGATTATAATAATCTTTATGTTTGAACTTCAAATAAGAATCTTTGTTTCACGTAAGGTATACACTGTAGATACTGACCACATTTAGTCAGTTATAACATTAAGTAACCTTAGAAATTGTACAAAGAATGGCTAATATCTTCAAAGTGACTGGCAAAGTTCCTGAATTCTTTGAAGTTTATAATGTGGGTAAACTTTCTGGAGGTGACAAAAGATGTTTTAACATCAGAGAGATGTATTGTGGCCTTCCTTCCCATTCAATTTTAAGTTATGGGATTCAAAATACAGATTTGTTGGTTTCTGTAACTTAAAAAAAATCTTTAGATTTAGTATGGGTAAACCCAGGTTTTCTCTTAAGCTTACTCTGAGATGACAGAATCATTTTTTCTGAAATGTGATAGTGATGGGGCTGGGAAATGCAGCCTGAAGCATATCAGAGAGCTGAGAATTTCAGTTCTAAGAGCTTAGTAAAGATTTGGTTACTGAAGTTAGCCTGCTTCAGAAGAAAATGTCTTTACAGTGGAAAGGGTTAGTAGCTTTAGCAATAGGTTGGCTGTAATTAAAATGTGTTGATTTAGTAAGTATCAAAACTGTTAAGTGCAAAATTAAGCAAGTAGGGTTGTGCAGGGATTTTAAGCAATTACAGCTTGAAAACAGCATTTATCCCCTGTTTCTGCACTGTGTATCTCCATTGTAATTCTGTTAATAGCATTTCTGTGGATTTATACCAGTATGACTGAATTTGGCCTGTGAATTTGTGCCTGAAGGTGTGAACAGCCTTACTTTGTATATGAAAACTTACCACTTGCACTGTTGAAAAGTACCAGAACAGAGGCAAAAGAAAATAGTTTCCCAGTGAACTTCTGCTTCCCTGGAAAGGCCTATCAGGATAAATCTTGGATTTAATCAGAACAATCCCTAAAAAACAGCAAAGGGAAATTGAATTAGAGTATGTTGTGTAGCTAAGAATAATTTGTAGAGTTAAAATGGGATGTTTTTAGAGCGTTCTTACTAAGTATTTATTGAAACCAAGCCTGTTCAGTTTCCAAATACTGAGGCTGAAGTTCAAAGTAGTTCTTACAATTGTTATAAGATTCATTCTTCATCATAATTATATTGCTTGTGTAATCTGATTCAATAGTTCCCCCACTGTTTCTGTGTTTTTAGAGGTAACAGTGGGTATGGATGGTAATCTAGGTGCAGACTAGACAGTACTATTAGAGCACTTTCTGCTGTGGATGACCTAGTGGGGAGAACAAAAGGGAAACACTCTTATTCTTGATGGCAGATAGAGGGTAAGTGCTGGTGCATACCTGTGGATGCTGGCCTGATCTCAAAAAGGGAATACGTAGCAGAAGATGATAAGAAGGGCAACGAAGCTGGTGAAGGGCCTAGAGCACAAGTCTTATGAGGAGCAGCTGAGGGAACTGGGGTTGTTTAGCCTGGAGAAGAGGAGACTGAGGGGAGGCCTTATCACTCTCTACAACCACCTGAAAGGAGGTTGTAGCGAGTTGGGAGTCAGTCTCTTCTCCCAAGTAGTAAGCGATAGGACAAAAGGAAATGGCCTCCAGCTGTGCCAGGGGAGGTTTAGGTTGGATATTAGGAAAAAACTTCTTCACTGAAAGGGTAGTCAGGCACTGGAACAGGCTGCCTAGGGAAGTGGTTGAGCCCCCATCCCTGGAGGTATTTAAAAGACGTGTAGATGCTTAGGGACATGGTTTATTGGTGGACTTGGCAGGGATAGGTTAACAGCTGGACTTGATGATCTTAAAGGTCTTTTCCAACCTAAACGATTCTATGATAATGGAATAGTAGAAATATGTTATGCCCTTTATCACCTCTGTAGGCAGAGGACATAATTTCATGCTTGTTTTTGTAGCCTTGTCAGTGTCCATATAGTACTGTAGAACAGTGAATCCTGCTAAGTATTGCTCATTACTGCAGCACTCTCTCCTCACTGTTCAGGATTTCCATGCATGGAAGAACACGTTGAAATGAGTACGTGATGGGACGGTATTAATTGTTTTATGGGCTCCCTTGCTGCTTGAAAATTCAGTGACCTAAATAGAAGAAGTTATTTTACTTCCATTGGTGATACAAGAACAAAGAATTAATGCTAGGGGGAGATTTCACTTGGAGGAATGCTGTGACATGACAGACCCATATTTCCCCTGACCCTCAGTAAAGCTCAGTAGTCTGAGTACAGTTAATATCTGAGTAATCACTTGATAGAACACCTTGTGCCGTGTGTTAATTCTTTCTGTCTAATAGCAATTACTGTTCTTAGCAATTTTCGTATGATCTTAAGAATTTTGTGGATATGTTTTCTCTAGTGATAGAGGAGATTTGGGTGGTTTCTTTCCTATTACCATACTTAATTGAGTTTCAGTGAAGACAACAAAAGTTATCATTAGCTCATAGCTATTCTGTCATGTGCTCTGATCCTATCTGATCTCATAAAATCAGACAGCTGTAGTTAACTTAATATTTAGATATAAGACCTTAAAGGCATAAAAAAAGGAAATTGAAGAAAAAGTTTTGAGGGTACCTCCTTGTTTATGCAGTCCAACCTCCTGGCATCTCAGGAAACAGTACTTTGCTCAGTAAATAGAGCCTTGCTGTTTCTGTGCTTAAAGAGCTCTTTGGCTACTGGTTCTGATTCTGTATATCCTTCCCTAGTGACAATGTCTAAGGCGGCAATTCTGAGTGCAATCCTATACCTAGCAGTTCAGCTTCCACATGGGAGTTATCACCTGCATTTAATTTTATACCTGTTCTATGTTTGTAAGTTGATAGAAAATTGTGTGTAGATATTCCTGGGTTGCAAAGGAACCTGAGACTGTTAGACTGGAGAGAGGCACTGTGGATAATCAAATCCATTGTCTTAGAAATCTACATTAAGTGCATTTTAAGTAAATTTGAGGAGAGTAAATCTAAAAATCTGTTATTGATTGTACTGTGGTTTTTCATTTGCAACTGGAAAATTATTTTGTAGCTTATTTTGCTGTCCTTTGCAAGATCTTACTCAAGTTGTCCCGTGAGGGTTCTCACTTGACCACCTTGCTCCTTAGTTTCTAATACTGCCACCTTAAGTTATTCTTATGTCCTTGTAAGGTACTTTATTAATGTGCTCAGTGAGACTTGGATCTACTTTTTTCTGCTCCATCTTCTTACTCTTCGTTAGCCTTCCTTTGAGATACATCTGAGCCGATGAGATTGCAGGCTTCTTTGTCTGAGCCCTTAAATTCTTCTGTCTGTACTTCACTAATTTATTTCCTTGTTTTATATTCCTTACTTTCTCAAAGTTTCCCCTTTTAAAGTTTAGAACGTTAGTTATCAAAGCAGCTTTTGGTCACTCACTCCAACTAAGCTTATTTTATATGATCATTTTTTCTTTAAATTTATTGGCTCTTCAGCTTAAAGAAGGAGAAAAGTGAGGGAAGAAGACACCAGATGTGTAACAATTGTTTTAAAGGAGGAAAATAACTGGACACAGAGAATATTAACAGTTGGATAAAGAGAGTAGAACTAAACTCTGGGGAGAAAGATGAAAGGTAGACATTAGAAGAAAATTCTCTTTGGAAGAAAATCAGAGCATAGAGATTGCTTGGGGAAGTCATCACTTATGATGTGTTTATTTGGCCTTTTCTTAAGGCCTCCAATGACAGAAGTAAAATCAATTGTCCAATTCCTCAAGTGGATTGCAATCCCATTTTCTGTGTTTCTTTGCATCTGCTATGGATATGTGGATGTGTCTTTTGGATTATTTACGGTCAAAGGAATCTGCTAGCTGAAACATCTGGAGATAACTTGGCTGTCATGATCAAGTGTTTTATTTCTTTCAATCTAGATCTGAGAAGACAATGTTTCCCATAATTGCATTGTTGTAGGTGGTGTATGCTGCTCTGTGCAGTGACATAACTAGAAATTCCACATCCAACTCTGTCTAAAAGGGTCTCCAGCAGACTTTCAGTAACACATCCATAGAAGCTTTGCCATTTCGTTCCAAAGGAAGAGTAAAGATGGGAAGACACTTTTGCACATGACAGTAATTTGTGATGTTTCAATACTTGTGTTCATATTGTATGTTCCCCCTACCATCTCTGGTTTTTTTAACTTTGTATTTTGTGAACATATCATGCTCTTCAAAGCCAGTGTTTAAAATTTAAAATGTGGTATGCATGTGCAGCTAAGAGTGCTTTTATTTTCTGTGAGTGTCATGTTTGCAATTTTTTGTGTGCATTTATAGGAACTTTTTTCTGTAGTAAAGCTTTCCCATTACCTGTGATAAAATACAGGGGTAAAAAAATCATCCTGAAGTAATAATAACAGAAAAAACTGGTTTTGTAAGTGCATTGAGATTATGCTGTTAAAAATTTAAATCCCCTTATGCATTACTGTTGGCCTACTTGAAGGACATCTTTACTGGGTGAATGACTAACCGCACTTTTGATATGTGTGTCAAATGTATGGTACTGATTATGGTTGAATAGTTCTACCCTAGGATTACTTGTGGTTTATGATAAATTGCTTACAAATATCACTTTACAGAAATTTCTATGAAACACATGAGGTCTTTAATGTGTTGTCTTCTAAAATAATGTGTAAACCTCTATAGTAAATACAGCTATTTTGTTTCAAGAAACAAACTTAATTTAAAGAAGCATTGTTTTGTTTTAGACTTGGGCAGGGGAAGAGTTGGACATAGGCTTGTTGCTGAAGTTGTGTGCTGTCATCCTCCTCTTGAGAGTGATTATCCTAAAGGCATAACTGTGAGTGAGTGGGCATCACTGAGTTGTCACTCACAGCTGGAAGAGTGATTAAGAGCAGCTCTTTTGAAAAGCTTGCCATGTCATGCCGACTTGTCACTGCCAGCATCCGTCTCGTAGAAGTGCATAGCAACAATTTAAAGGAGGGAGTAGAGGGGAGAGAAGAAAGTAAAAGAATGTCCTTTTTCTTTTTTTCTGTCAGTTCTGGTGGATTAATATTACTGGCCATAAGTAAGTACTGGGTGTTTTTTTTCTTTTCCAGAGTAAAGATGGGAAAACACCTTTGCACATGACAGCGATCCATGGTAGATTTTCAAGATCTCAAACCATCATTCAAAATGGTAAAAAGTGGGAGGGAGTAATTTTGTCATCAGCTTCACAGTATTACAAATATTTTCCTCCTCTTCTGTTGATAACAATTGTACTGAATTTTTTTTCATATCCAATGTCCAGTAGTAGTTCAGTTAATGGTGGAGTCTGGCATATCTACTTATAAAGTTTGATAAGTTACATTAAAGAACCATTTATTTTTCAGAATGCAGGAAAATATATTAATTTCTCTTCCACAACTCAGGTTGCAGAAAGTTTGTCCCATATGGTTACATAATAAAATGCTTCTCTCTGTTTTGCTTATTATTAATATTAAACACCATTGAAAGCTGTATAGATTTTTAAATCCAAAGTAGTTATTCGTGGATAATTATTAGTGTTGCTTAAATTATCATCAGTGCTGTTTTTCTAACAAAAGTATCTGTATGCCTACATATATTCTTACTTAGTAATTACGTTTTATTATAGGAGCTGAAATAGACTGTGAAGATAAGAATGGAAATACTCCTTTGCACATAGCAGCTAGATATGGTCATGAGCTATTAATCAACACTCTGATTACGAGTGGTGCTGACACTGCAAAGTAGGTAACTTTACTGACATGAATTCAAGCTGAGAGAATTTAGAAATGTATTTTTAGATTAACAAGGCTAATACGATTTTTAATACAGTCTTCAAATTGAAATAGGAAACACTTTGTGTATTATTCTGTACTGTACTTTTAAGTAGCTACTCAGTACATCACAATTTGTCCAAAAAGAAATAGATTTTCCTCTAATGTATTTGAAGTAAAAGCTCTGAAAGATTTAACAGGCTGTTGCACTGACTTAATGCATCTTCCTAGCTTGTAAGGAAGTGTTTAATATGTGAAGTTTTCCTAAGGCTCAGTATTCTAACTACATGGTTTGCTGAACCGACCATGCACATGCACTTTGGCGCACAATCATGTTTGTTTTATTTTAATTGTAATGAAACTGTGATACCTGATTATGGTGTATCTTAGGCGGGGTATACATGGGATGTTTCCTCTCCATTTGGCAGCATTAAGTGGATTTTCAGACTGCTGCAGAAAGCTCCTCTCATCAGGTAGGATACCCTTTAAAAAAATCTTACGGCTGCTTTGTACTTTGTTTTTTTTATTCCATAGAATAGCTTTTAATTAAATCTTAATTTAGTAATGCATAAAAGTCTTTATAGTTTACTAGTAGCCTGGGGCCAGTGCTTGTTTTTGTAATGCACAGTCCATTGTTAAAGTGAATGCAAACTTTTACAGAAGTAATTTTTTCTGGAGGGGAAAAAAAAAATTGTCCAAATTGAAATGTGTCTGTAACTTTTTAAATGTTGTGTTTGTGCATTTTAAGTTAGCCATAGAGGTGGGATGACTGGTTCAGACCATAATGCAACTTGAAGGAGAAAGACTAATGTTCTCTTAAATGACTTCATGGAGCATCCTCCATTTCCCTTCCATCATGTCTTTAGCTTAATACAGATTGGTCTATTCCTATCTATTCCTGTAATGGGCACCTAATAGCTCTGAAGACTGTGGACTGCTACATTAACAACAAACCACCAATGCAACAGTTTCTTAATTAAGTGCAACCCAAACTGTGCTTTGCTTTCATTGTTTGATTCCTCCCTGAAGTTGTGGAGGGTTGTAAGGTTATTACTTCCCTTGTGGTCCAGAGTCTGCTCTGGTGTGAATTCTAAGCTCTTTGAACCATTACAATTCTGAGAAAGTAGATTTGTCTGAAGGATTGTGGAAGCGTCAGGAACAGAAGAAGAAGAAGAAACTAAATGGTTCCACATTAATCTGAAGGCACTTCATGTTTTTTTGAAAAAAGAAAAGTGGGGGACAGAGGGTTGGGGAAAAGGAAGAGTAAGAAGTTGCTTCCCCAGCTTTATAGTGTCTGCTAGGAAAGCCTGGGAGAAGAAGTAAAGGAGTATAACTAAAACTACCCATCGGTAAGGCTTTTTATTTCACTGTCCTATCATGGACAAGCTTGCAAGGATTCACTCCAGGAAAGAGCTGTCCTATAGTTGACTGTATTGCAATTGGATATGTTCAAAATGAGGAATACTCTGGCTCTTCTTTCTGTACATGGTGCTGTGCTGGCTGTGCCCTTAGTGGAGATTCAGTATGGCAAAGGAATCCCTGGGGAAGACTTGCAAGTGGTTTCTGTGACTTTTACATGAGTTGAGCAAACCTGGATGTAAATCTAGCCTGGAGCAGATAAGGACTTGCAGAGTATGTTCAGCCTTCAAACTGGAAAGACTAGATACTGCTAACAGCTTATTAGTACATGCTCTTGGTGTGGGGATTGGTATCTGCAGACTATGTGCCCTTTTGATTTTGTGGGGAAGACTCTCGTTTATGTAAATTAAGAATCTCTGGTTTTTTAATTCGTTAATATTCATGTGCAGACCTTAAAAAAACCAAATCCTCAATCTGCCTTGTCCCAGTACTGAATGACATTTAAGTAGTGGTGTCAGAGAAGCAACCTAGGGATATGGAAAGGTATCAAAGACTCATTTTCAAATCAGATTGGCAAACTGTCTTAAATTGTTTGCTGTATATCACTGCCTATTGAAATGGGAGGAGGACGTAGTGGCGCATACAAAACCTATGTTTTGGGGGATATGGAGTAGGAAAAGAGTCTTGAATACTAGCACTCTGAAGTAACACATCCTGTGGTGTTCGCTATTTATTGTTGTTGAACAATTCTTAAAAAAAAAAAAAAATTTTGCATTCCCAGGCAAAAGTACCAAAACTGGAGATTTAATGAGTAAGTTTTGTTACACAAGAGCAGGACTCTTAGGAGAATATAGTAGTTTTCTCACCAAAAATGTAGCTTTGAAACCCAATTTAAATAGTAATCTTCATGTCAAAGTATATGGTTCGATATGGAGTTGCATACTTCAAATTTGTAGTCTCAAATTTGAAGTTCCATAGTTCACACGTTTTGGGAAGAGAAAACTACAATGTTCTCTAAAGGGCTCCTCTGTAAGCAATTGCTATTTAACAGTCTTCACTCCAGCTTGACAAAGTTCTTTCTCTGGGACTAAAGAGCTAAACTCAAGGATAAAATTTAAGTAGCTTCTGGATTTAGTAAGGCTAACATTCCCCTCTTCATTAAAAAAAAAAAAAAAAACCAAAACAAAAAAAACCCCAAAACCTCTGCATAACACTGATAAATTCTAGCACATTCTTAAATTTTCCTGTTACCTTCATATATTTTATATTCAATACTAAATTACACAGAAATATTAATAGGCAAATAGGATAGGAAAGAATATAGTCTCTTGCCTCAGTGCAGCTAATTGTCTCTTACATTATCCCTTTCTGTTTTCCTTGAACGCCTGTTTTTAAAAATGTTATGAATAGCAAGGATGTGTTTCAAACGAAGTAAATTTTCAGTGCTTAAGCTCTTTTTTGCAAATAGCTGTTAATTTAGCAAGCATTTTTCTTAAGAGGATATGAGAACAGTTTTGTGAAAGGTGGTGTTACATAATGATCTTACAAAATACTTGATTTGTAGGTTTTGACATTGACACACCAGATGACTTTGGCAGGACTTGTCTTCATGCAGCTGCAGCTGGAGGGTATGTAAAAAAGCATTCATGCTTTCATATTTAGTGTTCTTTTTTCAATTGCTGATCATTCCTGTTCTTTTTTTATTTCCTCTCTGTGCTTTTTCTGCCCTCTCCCCTTGGACTTTATGTAAGCATGAAAATAATTTCAAGATGGATTCTGTCTACAAACAGTAAAAATAAATTCAGTATTCAGCTCAATAAGTAATTATTGGAATACAGTGTCCAAGTATCATCAGCCTTACCTTAGGTTTATGCTTGGGGATGAACTGAAATTTATTTTAAATTCCCATGGATGATGATATACTTTTTAGAATTTACAGCATTCAAAGATGGCATGCCCAGCTAAGATCACTGTAGGACATGAGGCGGAGAACAGCAACTTTGGGAAATATGTTTTTACCATATCCATAAACAAAAGATCAATCTAACTAAATTAAAAGCCATAATTAAATTCCAGAGTTTAGGTGGATGAAGTAGTCAGAACTACTTGCTCATCACTTGAGTTGTGATCCATATTGATTATTGTTATTGTATTGTAGGTTTTCTATAGCAGCTACTCAAAATTGCCTGGAAGATTTGGGTAATAAATTTCATGATACACTTTGTGGGACACAAGAACTCCATAATATTGATATTTTCATTTTTCTGTTTCAATGTTGTCTAAGTAATACTATTAAGTAATCATTCTAAGTCTAAAGATACTTGATAGATACATCCTTGTGGCAAATGATTAAGGTTAAAATGCTATCTTTTCATATAAAAACACATAATTTGTGACACATCCCCTCATTCATCTCCAGTTTAGGAAAGTCACTAAGATAGTGTTTAAATTATAAGCAACATTGTACATCTATTACAATGATCATATTGTATTGAAAATTAATTACACTAAAAAGTAAAATATTTATGTTGCAACTTATATTTGGTCTTAAAAATACACATTAAAAACTTGCCTCTCTGCTGGAATCCTGGTAGTAAAAAGCATGTGACATGCAGGTGTTATTGTTTGTTTGCTTTAAAGAATTGAAATGTCTATTAAATTAGGTTAATGTTTATGTGCTTTTATGCATGCCATTTGATATCAATAAAATTCCTATATATGGACTTGAAATAATTTGTATTCTTTCCTGGTTTGGTCCTGCAATTATGAAATCTATATTACATATAAAATATATTTATCAAAATTTTCATATGATAGTTCAGTTCAATTAAAAATAATGTACAAGATGTATATGTGTAGCAGTTCTGATATTTGCAGAAGCCAATATTAAGGAAATAGAGTTTGCAATCACAAGTAATATTGGATTAATTTAATAGGAATTTGGAGTGCCTCAATCTTCTGTTAAATACTGGTGCAGACTTCAACAAAAAGGACAGATTTGGGAGGTAAGACATTCTAGATTTGTATATTGTAAAGGGCTGTTAAAAGTATTACAAGAAGTAGCATATTGCTATGTGGGCAAGTCTGTGTGTTCCAGTTTAAATGTTTTTTTAAGATACGATGTCTCTAATAAACTATGCTTCAGCATATGTTATCAAAAGTTACAAACATATTTTGTTTATTGTGTTTTGTTAAGTAGGTGTTTAGTCTTGTTTTTAAAGACTAAGTTCCATATTCAACTGTAATTTTTATGAGCTGTTTTGCTTATAACATGGATATAATGAGTTTGAATTGCTCTCATCCAAGGACATTAGTGATGTTTTCCAAATAATGCATTAGTCAAACCTATAAATCTGTTGCTATTTCTAAGCTTTATATTAAAAATCCATTATTTTAACTGCTTCACCTTTTTCCTTTCATTATATCCATCCCTTTCTGTTTCCTTGTTTGTGCTCTGAACTCTTTTGGAATGATATTGATTTCTATTTTTAGTATAGGATTATTTAAGTTTAGATGGCATGATCAGTACTTGTGTAAAATCTCACATCACATCATGGAAAATATGATTTTCCAGGATGTGAATGGCAAGAGTAGCACTTGAGGAGAATGTTATGGATCCAAAGCTGTATTTTGCTTTAAATTCCACTGCCATTCTTTCCTGAGAAAGGAAATCTGTCACAACATTTGTCAGTGAAAGTTGATTTTTTTGTCGGTTTGGCCTGTTTTTTGGTTTAACGTGCATGTTACAGAGCAATTATTTCAGGAGAGGGAAAAGATTAACATAGTTAAAAATGGAGAGAAATGGGAAAAGGTAATTTTAAGGAAGAGGGAAGAGGTAGGACACTTTAAAGTGCCTGACTCTCTCCTCAAAATTGAGATATTTATAGTAGCAATCTCTTTTTCAAAATAGAAAATGGAATTTTGAGTCCTCTCGGTGCTTTTGAAATTTTATCCAAACTGGTTTATTTAGAGAACTGTTTATGTATTTGAAACTGGAATGAGTTTCCTCTGAGATTATATATCAGTACTAATATTTCACAGTTTTGTTATAAGAAGACAAGGTATATATTTTAAAGTTTTCTTTAACAATACCTCTGCTGTGTTACTATCGTTAAAAATAAATAAATAATGCTTACCTCTCTTAGACAAAATTCTGATCTGTTTGTTGAAAACATCTACTTGTTAATTGTTGTATTTTGTATTGACCTTGTTTAGTTGCTATGCAGTTCGTAGATTTGTCCATATTTTTCCATGTGGCTTGAAATTACTTAACTAAAAGATAATATTTCTTTTGTAAACTTGATTTTCCTCTCTGTTTACACAAGAAAATTCATATAAAGCTTTCCTTAATACACAGTTTGTGCATATTTTGGCTGACAAATAGATCCCCTAGATATTGTTCTGTATTATTAAATGGCCCCTAGAAAATGCCCCCATTTTTTAATACTGGTAACGATGCATTCTTCACCACAAATACTTGTTAAAAAAAAATGTAAGGAGGATTTAAGTTTCATTTTATTTTGCTTTTTCTGTCTCTATATTATTTTGCTGTTATTTACCATTGTACTTTTTATTTAAATGTGTACTAAAGAACTCCACTCCATTATGCTGCTGCCAATTGTAATTATCAGTGCCTGTTTGCCCTTGTGGGATCTGGAGCTAGTGTGAATGACCTTGATGAGAGGGGTTGTACACCTCTGCACTATGCAGCTGCATCAGACACAGATGGAAAGTAAGTGGCATGCTTTGTACTAAAGCCTTTCTCCTTAGAGACATTTGAGCTGTGAATTTTGTGTATGTTCTGCCTTCAGATTTGCCAAATGCATTTTTTGTGTTTTTAAAGATTAAACTTGACAGTGGATTGTTCATTGTATATCAAATATTTTATGCAACAAATATTTCTGAGAAAAATGAACAATAGCAAAATGTATTGTATTTTTTTAATGTGCTATAATGCAGATGTCCTAATTCAGGAATTCATTGGGAATAGAGTTTTAATCCCACCTGCTGTGTAGTGGTTGAGTAAATATCATTCGCGGGGGTTATTATGACAGTTGTGAGCAGCGGGGTCGTTTTGCTTTAAAATCACATTCTGATGAAGGATGGTGTGTTTTATGGAGGGGTCTTAATGTTGCCCAAAAATCTGTGTAGTTAGTCAGAAATACACTGTAAAACTAGACTGTGAGTTACATTAGGTCTCCATCAGGATAAAAATTAACTTGACATTTCAATATAAGATGTTTTATCCATTTGGTGTTTGATTAAACTATTCATGTTTGGCGTTACAACTCTCTCTCTTGTTAGTGTAAATTTTTGTGAAGTAGTTACACTTTTATTAATGAAACGCATCCAGAAACTTTCATAAATCTGTAAATGCCTCTTGCGTGTGTTTATTTTGTAACTAATGGTTATATTTAACATAGATATTAATGACTTAAATGCTTACATGCAAAGCTTATATAGATAGCACAAAATTGATGAGGTTACTTAAGCTCCAGACATTGTATATATTGAGGGGACTTGAGAAGAGTACCACTTGCATGTGCACACATTCACATACACAGGTCAAAACAAGCTGGTGTGCAGCATCGCATTTCAAATGCATACAGTGGCACCTTCACTGGAAACGAGTGCTACTTGGTGCCACATCATCTTGTTTTAATACAGCACCTTTTAAAAGGTGAGGTAGCAACAGGAGCAAGGTGGCATATAACTTACGGATTGGGTTTTGAAGGATAAATAAAGAATACTTTCATGGCCATTTAACTAACATTTAAACTACATGCCTTTTTATGGAAGGCCAAATTTCAAAACAAAATCGTCTGCCGCTTTTTATTTCTACTTTCAATTCCTGCTGGAGTTTGCTGAGATAATTTTACTTTAATTGCCCTCTTACAAGTTGAGCTAGGATTAATTTTAGCTTCACAGTTGCTCTGAAAACCTCCAAACTATAATGGTTCTTCAGATGACATCGTTTTGCCATCTGTCTTATAAAGCAAGAATGATGATGGCAGTACTGCAGAGCTTTGGGAGATAACTCAAAGAATTGCCTCTGGAACCCACATGATATTGCCCTTCTGATTAACAGTTGGCTCTCTGGAAGACAGGCTGCAAAGCAGAATGGCCTGAGGAGAAGCTTTTTATATTTATGCTGCAAGATGATTAGTAACAGCTGGAAAACCAGTATTGCTCATCTCATATTCAAAATAGGAATAAGCTAAAAATGATTACTGAGTTGGAATATAAACCCTGGGAAAAAAAAGGTCAGGAAATTATCTGTATAGAAATTCCAAAGATATTTATGTGCATTTTTATAGTCTTTGTTCAGACATCTTTACAGACAGATTTTTAGGGACAAGGATGTTTTTGTTGAAAATTATTTTCCTGTTTGTTCCTGTTTGGAAATGTTTCTTTTGTATCTTTAACAAATGCTTCTGATCTGGAACAAACACCAGTAAGCCTCATTTTGACAAGACTAGACAGAGAAACATGATCACAGAATGAGATAAACTAAGCAGCATCTTAGGGGAGAAAAAACACGCTCTTTCTATGTCAGAATTATTCAATAGACAGTACAGCAATAAATAAATGGGAAATAAATTTAACTTATCTGGGCTTTCAGAAAGTTTGATTAATCTCCTTTTAAAAAGGCCTGTTGAGGACAGTTAAGTATCCAAAAGATGCTAAGTTAATCTCTTTCCTGAATGAGAAGAAACAGCAAAAATAATTACCTGTTTTTCATTGGAAAGAATGGGTACTCAAGGATTTTCAGTAGACTTTGCTTCCCGTAGTTTATTTATTGTATTATGGTTTTTGTGAGCACACAAATACTGAAAGTATGGAAGTATAGAAATTTAGATAGCCAAGGCCAGTGATGTTTAACATTTATTAACGAGCCATGAATGCTAATACAAAATCATTGATTAAAATTAACAAAGAAAGTTAGATGATTGGGCAAATAAAATGTAGGGACAGTAATTCTCACTTGATGGGACAAATTGATTTGTCTTTGGATTCTCAGAACTCTCATCCCATTTCAATTCAAATAAAAACATGCACGGTTGCCATTAATGAAATCCAGGCATTTGTTTACTGGGCAAATAAAACCCGAATTAGTTGGTTAAAAACATAGATATGCTTTACTGGTAGCTTTTTATTAGATACGTTGAACTTGGTGTAAAGTAACTTACATCTTGTGTTACATATGTTATTCTTTAAACCTGGACAATTTTCACCTTTTTCACTACCTACCTAAGTCCTTTTCTCCTTTATGCTGGACACAAAATGATGAAAGTGAGAGTGCACCTTAGTGTCGCTCCTGTTCCTCTCAACTTTGTAATGAGACAGAGTACTTTGTAATTAGACAGTTCCTTGTTCATAGTTTTTCGTGCAGCTTTTTGCCCCTTTCATCTTCACTCACCTGGTTTGTTACTTTCAACCTTTGTCTGGGATGGAAAAGCAAACGTCAGGTCTTTACTTCAGCAAATCACTGTTGTTGCACACGAGGTTATCGGGCCCTTGACCCAGTACAGCTGTCTTACTCATGTTGAAATGCGTTTCCATTTCATCACAGCTGGTACTGGATCTCATTCAGATGATGGACTTGCCTGGAGTCAGCAGATGGAACAGTGCCCTTCCTTGAAAGAACTTACGAGGAATTCTGATGTTGTAGGGTCATGCTGTCTTCCCTCAGGAGATGGCTGCTTTTGTAGAATTTCTGCCTGTATTTCTCTAAGGTTTGAATGTTCTCCAGGGTTTTGAATGATCAAGTTTCTACACTTAACGGCATTGACGAGAGGTCATGTTCGGATTCCTGCCTCTCAGATCTAAACCTGCCATATCCCACTGCAAGTTTTTCACATGACGTCACAGCATAGCCATATCATACAACTAAAAATGTTGAAATTTCCTTTAACTTTCTACCAAACAATTTCCCATGAGATAAACGGGAACTAAACCCCTTATATTGTCAGTGTATTCAACTGGCCCATTTGTCACTACTGATCGTGGTAATCTGTGAGACCTTTAGATAAACTGTGCTAAGGAAGAAAGATTCCAAGGTGGATTTGACAAGATAATATATTTTTTAGCTTCACTTGTATTTTATTTAACTGGTAAAGGAGAAGTATTTCATAATCCCAGAGAGAAGAAGGGATGGTGACCTGTTGTACACTTCAGAAAACCATATGGCTTCACCAGCAAGTTCAAGGTCACGATGGTGACTAGCTATAAACATCCCTGCCTTCCAAGGCTGTGTCTTTGTGCTTCGTGACCTACAGAATTAATCTTTCCAACTCTAACATAAAGTATGTGTTATGTACAAAGTAGCTTCGCTTAAAGGTGTTCCTGGACTATTATCAATGCAAGGTTCTCCTGTCTGGATTTGCTACAGGAACAATAAATAATCCTAAGCCAACAGTTGTAACAACCTGTTTTAGAAGGATTGGAATGTCACTCTCCCTTGCTGGACTTCTGCCCGATGAAGTGGCCATACAGATGTTGGGTATCTTTAGACTTTCACCTCCCAGATTTTGTTGAGCTCTACTTCAGTCTTCAGAAAGCCCTTCTATTGCAGGGATGGATGTTCCCCTAGCTGCTTGGTGGTCCTTTCCTGAATGGTCAGGCAGTCCTTCAGTGGTGAGAAGACTTACCCATTCCATTCTTCATTTTGCTCTAACATAACAGATGATCCTTTATAGGCAGAGAGCACTTGGGAAAGTCATGCATATCTCAGGGCAAAAGCACCAACTGTTTCAGATCAGTGTTCTTGAGCTCAGAGCTGTGTAGAACACATGCAGAGCTTTCTGGTCTTCTCTTCAAAAATATTGTGCCCACGTCTCAACAGACAATCTAATCACAATGTGCAATGGTGACAAGTGGGATGTCATGAAGTCCTCGTCCTCTCCCCCCCCCACTAGAAGCAAATGATGCAGTCATTCAATATACTAGCAGATGGTTTTGAATCAATTCAGCTTTGGTGAACCCAGACTGGGAGATCAGATCCAAGGATCTGAAGTCCATCTGCCTTTTGTGAAGTACCAGATGTTCTGTTCTCAAGTCAGGTAGTCTTGTGAATTAGACGCAATCTTGGTTCTGTTATCAGGTCAAATGGTATGTGCAGTTTCTCAGATCCTGAAGGATCTGCTTAAGGCAGGACATGAGTAGACCTTCAAAATCCTAACTGTTTGAGCAAACTGGGACAAGTTAAATACCAGAATCATCTTAATCTGTCAATAAGAAATGTAAAAGCTCTCTTCCTTTCCTATTCTATTAATTCAGAAGTTTAGAGGTTCTGTACAATCTTGATATTTCTCAGTGTCTATGTGGATGTTTGGGGGCTCTTATTATAGTCTCATGAATACATCTGCAAAATAACCTGATGTTATTCTGGAACTGTTCGTTTCTCACCAGTCTTTATTCTGTTATCCTGAAGTTCTTGAAGCTGAGATTGTTATGTGTCAGGTAGTTCAGTCTAGATCAATTTACCTTTTCATTCTCTGGTGGCTACTGCTTCAGAGTTCTCATTATTTGTAGGCTTTGCAAAATGTCTCTGAAATGGTAGACAACATAAAAATATGACTAAGTAAGGTTATTGGTTGGAATCGTTTAGTGTGCATGCATGGAGTCTCTTAAAAACAGAAAAATAGGGAGAAGGAGCTGACTTTAATACCCTATTTTTCATCCTCCTGGCTGAGTGTCTTGGTTGAAACTGCGCTGATCATGTTCTGCCTTACAACTTTGCGTAAGGAATGGTAGGATATAAGTATGCCAACAACTGTGTTTGCTATATAAAAAAAAAAAAAAACAAAAACAAAAACAATCCAATAAATTAGTGTCGGGTAGTGGTGTGTGTGACTTTTGGATACATACCATGAAGAACTCAGCTACTCGTTCTCTTCCTTCTGTATTAAGTACAGAAGAATGTACTGATACAGAAAAACATACAAAAATAGTAATCATTTTTATTAACAAAGGTAACTGCAGTTGTATTAGCTAGGAGGAAAACAGCCATGAAATACTAGTTTTAACCAAGTCAGATAATTCAGAGGATGCAGGATATCTGCAGAGAAGGATGCTTTCAAATTTTGGAAGCTTTGTGATTGACCTTAACACCTGGTGTAATGAGTTAGGTGTTCTCTAGTCCTAGCCAATATTGTACATTAAATCAGTGTTCCTGTGTGCTGTATTCTATTTTCCAATTGAATTGGAACAATTTATCACTTAGTGTAAAGTTGAAATTCAACATTTAGATATATGGTTGCATATGTCAATTTAAATAGGTGCCTGGAATACTTGCTAAGAAATGATGCCAATCCGGGGATCCGAGACAAACAAGGATACAATGCAGTTCATTATTCAGCTGCTTATGGTCATCGCTTATGTCTTGAATTGGTAAGAAAATGTATCATAGATGAAAGCTGTAACAGCTGCTCTTACAGAGTATGATGCAGAGGCTAGGGGATTCCTCCACCTTAGTTCTTCATCTGTAAGCTAGGTTGATAGTGCTTTTCAGCCCCTGTGAGGGTAAATATTTAAGCACTTGGTACTCTTAAAATAGGGGCAAGGTGAGGAGCTAAGATGGTAGATACTGGTTTAAAAAGATAATACATTCTGAGATGAAGAGAGGATGTGGGATATTAGTTTTGTTTTGTTTCTTAACTTAGAACACAATGCTAAATTTATTCCTGATGGCTGAAATAAAATAACCATAGGTTATCCTACTGAGAAGTGTTAAGAAATATCACAAATGTCATCTGAAGGAGCAAATTAAAATGTAGGAAAAACCTGTAAAGTAAGGCTGCCTTTTAAAATAGTTCACGTAGAGTAACTAACGGCCACATAATAGAATTTTAGATAATAAAGCCTCAGGTAGTTTTTTATTAATCCCTTTGGAAAAATGTGTATGTTAGTTGATATGCTAATTTTATCTTCTCTGTGTTATACAACTTAGTATTTTTATACAAATTATACTTTTATTCAAATATATTCAAACATGAATTCTGAATGTTTTTAATTGCAGATTGCAAACGAAACGCCTCTAGATGTTGTAAGTGTATTATTTCTCACTGTTAAAGTACTACTGTACAGCAAAAGGGAACATGTAATTTTAAGAATACTGCTTATTTTTAGACTTATTCAACCATTTCTTCAATGCATAGATGTGTTATTTAATTTCAGTTGCAATTTAGATTTAATTGCAATTCAGAGTTTTAAAATAAGAAATAATTTTCTAAGCCATTTATTTTTTTTTACTTAAACATTCATATGACCATGTTATAAAAGTGTGATAATGAAAACTTAGTGATCTGAATGTATTTGGTGTTCTTCAAACACTTTGAATGTTTTAATTCTACTAGTGTACTAAATTAAATATGATCTTGAAAAAGACACAGAATTAAAACTTCAGAACACATCTGAAACTAACAAGTAGAAATGTACACACATAGATATTTTAATCCTGTTTTACGATGCTTGTGCCTTTTTTGGGTCCGTTTCTTCTCTTTGGGAAATTTTTTTCTGTTCTGAGAAATCCTGCTTTCTGGGTTTTCATATTGTTTTCTTGCTGACTTTTCACCTAATCTAAATGCTTACTTGTTTGGTTTTGAGGTTTTTTTGGTTGTTTTTTTTCCTGACCACGGTCGTTCTCACCTGTCCTTGTCTTCCCTTTGTATGCATTTCATCTATATTATTTCATATGGCTGCTTCAGGAACAATAATAATTTTAGCTTAGTTTCTGGTTTAATTATTGCATTGTTATGCAAAATTAATCAACTGTGCTTGGGAGATGAATATGGGGGAGTGGTTGCAGTCATTACAATTCAAAGGTTGAAGGAGATCTAGAATCCCTAAGGAAACTGTAATCCTATATTATTCTTCCTATTTTTCTTCCTTTCTTTTTCAATCTGTGTATACTGGAAACTGTAGCAATTATTGCTGAATGTTTTTAAAGGTGAGAGGTTTTCGCACTCACTCTGACTTTCTCTCTGCTAAGCTAATGGAAACATCAGGTACTGACATGCTGAATGATTCAGACAACAGAGCACCTATAAGTCCACTGCATTTAGCTGTAAGTATTTCATTCTATAGTGATGATAGCTCATCTAATTGCAAGCAGTTGTTGACATAGGTTTATTCATTCTGGATTTTTTAAAAATAGGTCAATAGCAATAAATGAAATGCAAAATTACGTACATAATATTCTTGAATGAGCTATACAGGGCGATTTTTGCATTTCGCTTGAAACTTGCTTCATGGAACAGGTTTCATTTGGAATTTTCTAATTAAGATTTATATTATAATTTGTACTAATGAAATTTTTAGAAGACTTGTTTTGTAAGTAACGATGACTTTTTTTTATCATCATTGTTTTACCCTCATCATTGTTTAGTATAAGAAATGTTTGTCCTTAATACTTGAAGAAAGATTTGCACAAGGAGTAGTGTAGGAGAGGACCTGATGAAACCGTCTATACAAATATACTCACAATACAGAGTAACCAGCTCAATACGTAGCTTTCATCTTTTCACTGGACTTCGAGCAATTGAAAAACCACAGTGTACTTTCTGAAAATAGCCTGTATCACGCAGTACATATATACATATTTATATGGCCAAAGTAAAAAGTAATCTTTAATAGTGGTAAATGAAAGCAGTCAGAAGAGACTGTTTCTGGAAATGAGTTTTGTCTGGGGGCAGAGGTTATCTATCCATGAGTATACATTTAAAATTTATTACGGAAATTATAAAACCATAGTTGTAGATATTTATTTTCATTATTAACTTTGACACTTTGTCTTGACGCATACCTACAGAGTATTCTCTATGCTATTTTTTTATCCTTGTATATCCATTCTGATCTCTGTTTCATCCCCTAAATCCCTTTTGTTTTACCAGTTGTGTTAACCTGTAGCTATTTCTACTGTATTCTTTTTACTTATAAATCTTACTGGCTTTTTCTTTTTTAAATATTTTGTTAAAAAAAAAAATAGGAATTAGTTAAGTTTGCATATGTTCCTCACTTGAAATAATCTGAGGGTGATGTAACTGTAACATGAAGCAATGAAACATGCAGTATTCAAAATACTGGTAGTTATACAAATTGGAGACAGATGATTTTCTGAAAGTAGTTTCAGTTGCTGACTGAAAGGATAAAATGGAAAAAACCCACCAACCTTCTTGCTTGAAATTGTGGGGGTTTTTTAAATTGGTCATTACTATTGTAACTACTTACATGCTACATCAGTAGCTCTTCCACATGTTAAAACAAAAATACTATCTTCACAGTTTCATTTACGTAATCCTGGTAAGAAAGGGAAAAATGTGAAGGATGGGAAAGCTGAAGAATTTTCTTATTTTTTGTAGGCCTATCATGGCCACCATCAAGCTCTGGAAGTGCTGGTACAGTCGCTGCTGGACCTTGATGTGAGGAATAATAACGGAAGGACACCATTGGATCTTGCCGCCTTTAAGGGACACGTGGAATGTGTAGATGTGCTCATTAATCAGGGAGCATCAATCTTGGTGAAAGATTATGTTGTAAAGAGGACCCCGATACATGCTGCAGGTATGTGCTGACCGCTAACCTCTCAAATTTTGGGTTTTGAAGTGGATAATCTTTGTGTTTAGAAGTCTCTATCATTAATGTTCTAAGAAATGGTGTTTAGGAATAGACAATGACTTTTAAGGTATATGCTGTGCTGAGAAAAGTGTAACAAAGCAGTTGCAGGTAGAAACCAGTATTAACCCAATAAATCATTCCAGCTCGCGGAGTGCTATTCCACACTGCTTTCTGGAAGGGTGCATTGTCCTTGTCCATTCAGCTAGCTAGGCTCACTGTGCTGACAGGTGTCAGTGGCATGTTCCTGTTTCTCTCCTCGTCTTTCATGCAGCCCAAAATGTAGGCCCAAATTTAGATACGTGAATTGTGTTGCCTGTCTTGGCAGTGAAATACTTCTAAAAATGACTGGAGTCTAGGAGAATTTTGTCAGTTTGAGAAGAGACATGAAAACTATACTCTGGGTTTTTTCCAAGGATTTAAATGACTCCTGAGTGTTTTCAAAATAACAGCAATCCTTTGCAATATTTTCTCACTGCCTTTCCTAGAAAACTTCTATAAACCTACCTTTCTCAAAGTCTAGCATTCATACTATATTCTTATCTTTTTCCTCTCTTTGAAAATAGGCTTACTTAAATTGACATTTATAGTTACGGTGTTATGGAAATGTTGCAGTAAAAAGAGCGTTATGTACAAAACATCATCATTCTAACCACTTAATTTGTTGTCCATGAGCACAAGCTGTATTCTTCTATTTGATTTAGCATCTCCTAACTTCTGTTAGCATTTCTGTCTGCTAGAGAAGCATGAATTGTCACTGTTATTATGTGGACTGAATACAGCAGCTGTATGTCAGAAATAATTTCCCCTCCAACAAGCAATCATTTGTCTTTCATGAGTTGCATTTAAATGTGATTTCTCAATTTTTTTGTTTCTTTTTCTTTTTCTTTTTTTTTTTTTAACTGCTTGGTTGATTACTTCTATGCATTACATTTCCTTCCTCTCTTTCTAAATGTGATTTCAATTATCGTTTCATAACTGTGCACATGCTACACTTGCTAACAAAATCGGTATGATTGGCTGGCTATGTGTTTACCTGTGCCTTAAAACAAGCAAAAGTTATGCTAATTGCTATATTAAATTATTCCTTCTTGTGATGTTGTATAAGCATATGTTCTAATTATGGTTAATGTGTGCAACCTCATTTATATGTAAAAAAACAAATACCCGTTGGCAATTGACAGTTGGAATCGATTACTTTTAATACTATATAGCTGAGAATACCTAATTTCTGAAATCATTTTCTAGTGTTCACATTTTTGGTTTTTAATTTAAGTTATAACAATGGTAAAGCTGTACAGTGGGTTCTCAAGCTAACGGGCTTTAGCCTGAGCAGGTTACTGTTCTGTTTGAGCTGTATACTCAAAGGCAATTAATGTAAAACTCATTTTTATGATGTTTTACAGCTACAAATGGTCATTCAGAGTGTTTGCGGCTATTGATAGGAAATGCAGAACCACAGAATGCAGTGGACATTCAAGATGGAAATGGACAGTGAGTTTAAACGATACACATTCTGTTCTTCACAAGTTATTGCATTTTATAAAAGGAAAAACTAAATATTTTACATTGGTGATTTTTAATTTATTACTTTAAAGGGAGATGATATTTGAACTAGGACAAATGAGACTGTGTATTTTGCAATAAACATAAAGTTGGCAGTGAAAAATGTTCTTGTTCACTTGGGAGGAAACTAAAATGCGTCTTCTTGCCCAGATGCTGAAAAAATGGATTCCAATAATTTAATCAGGACTTCTGAATTAGGCGATATTAATTTATTTTCTTGTATCTAAAAAGCAAATAGGAGTGGCGTTCAAGGAGTGAAGATAGTGCTAGAGAAGATCATTGATGATGTAAATTTTAACAGCATTGTCCAGAAGGACAGTAGTTGTTATATTTCAGCTGAGTGCTAGTCTGTTAAATTTCCATGTAGATTACACTTTATTTCACTCTCTGCTTAGGACTCCTCTGATGTTGTCAGTTCTCAACGGGCACACCGACTGCGTTTATTCACTCCTTAACAAAGGAGCAAATGTAGATGCCAAAGATAAGTGGGGAAGGACGGCATTACATAGAGGGGTAAGAGAATATTCCTTTTCTGTCCTTTCCAGTTTTATACATACTGATTTCAAATACAGACTTAATATGCAGTGTTAATGAATTTCTCATTATTCTCATCTTGCCATTCTTAGTTTTTAATTGTCTTTTTAGTTGCTTTCAAAAGGCAAGCTTTTGGCTGTTTGCTCCGTACACTCAGAATTCTTTTGGACTTCTAGAGTCTCTTAATCTTGCTGTAAAGTGTTGACTGGAGAGGTCCCAGAGTGCAGCTTTTTGTTATGGGGTGGGGGTAGTGTTAATGGGAGGAAGAAAAGCGTGATGCATGCCATATACCAAATATTTTTTTTATAGTCTCTGCCAGATAAGACAATTGAATGAGCCCTGGAGATTAGTAGTTCATTCAGTGTTATTCCAAGAAATTATTCTGTCATCAATATGATAATACATTGCTGTTTTTCCAACAGAATGGCTGCTTCCAGGAACAAAAATAACTGTGCTTATTTTGTTATTACTTAAAACTGTAAGAAATTGCCTGAAGTTTGCTTGCTTTAGTTACACACCTTGGCTTATATACATGAATATTTGCAAACTTGCTATTTCCTGTCTCTCTCCCACAGGCAGTTACTGGGCATGAGGAATGTGTGGAAGCATTGCTTCAACATGGTGCTAAGTCCTTATTACGAGACTGTAGGGGGCGAACCCCTATACACTTGTCAGCTGCATGTGGACATATAGGTGTTCTAGGAGCTCTCCTGCAGTCAGCTACATCTGTGGATGCAGTACCTGCAATAGCAGACAATCACGGCTATACATCACTGCATTGGGCCTGCTATAATGGTAAAATAAATTAAAGTTAAAATACAGGTCTAAATATATTTATTGATATCGAGATAGATGTTATTACTAATTATAAAAGCAACATATGAAGTCTGTCCTCCTCCAGTTCATTTTAGTCAACGTGACAATATGACGGAGACGTATCTTGAGGGGAAATGCATTAACATCTAATACATAATATGAGGTGTTTATTTTTGTACTACATTTTTGTTATGAATTGCCTTCTTAGTTTTATGCCTCAAGGAGTCTTTCAAGAAATTCAGCATAGTACCTGTGAATAGAAATGTGCCACACATCCCAAAAAAATAACCTTCACAGGGAGTCCTGGGAGGAATGGTTTCAGATTAAATCTTTTTTTAAACTTCCTTCAAATCAACCTTGATAGGCTCAAGGAGCTAAAGTATATAGAAGTGATTCAATAAGAATTTTTTTTTATTGACCGTTACTTTTCTTGAATTTGGGTGTGAGGGAGGCCTTAAAAGGTAGGAAATTCATTCAGCTCCTTTGCTAAAGGTTTTGTTCTGTGTGCTCCTTTCCGACATAGTAGAGGTTCTCATTTATTTCACCTCTGAGTCAGATGATAGAGAATGATCAAGAAGTAAGGCTTTAGAGCTTCACTTTACCAGTTACTTTTAAGTCAATAACTAACTAGACTGTCTTCACAGCTGAAGCAATTGGGTAATACACTGATATTTGAACTAGAATAACATCTCTTTATCACATTCATAAAATTAAACCCTTACAGCTTGGTCTGCTTTCAGAGTGACCACAGTGTCTGAATAAAACAGAACAGAAATATGCTTGATTTGTAGAATGAAAATTTGTCAGCACTTGTGAAAATACAAATCTTCAGACAACAGCAAATGTTGAACTAAGGTTCTCTGCGTATATGCATCGAAGATCAAACAGTTACAGTTGTTAGCTACCTGTACAGCAGCAGGCTATAGAATTTTGAAAATAAGTCTGATAGGTTGAACATGTTCTTTTTAAGCTTTTGTTATGGCTATCAATTTGGTTTTTCTTTGGGTTTAGCAAGACAGTGGAACAAAAATAACCCCCAAATGGTGAAGACATCTTCATGTAGGCTAAGTGGTGAATGTACAGAAGAGTTTGAAACGTGGAGGTGTAAAGAACTAAATTAAGTGTTCTGGATGTTCTTCAGACAGCATGAGATCCCTTCTAAATTTCGGAAAGTTTACAGTGTTTAATGTCAGTTTGATTTTCAGGATTCTAAAAATGTCTTCGTTGCTAAACTTAGCCCTATTGAATATAACCAGTGTGGTATTGAAACTTTCAAGTGAAATATTGCTTAATCCAATTTAGATACATATTTTTTGTTGTAATCCATAAATAGACCTTTTCCCTTTTTTTAATACCTAACTTTTACATTTGCTTTAGGTCATGACAGTTGTGTAGAGCTCCTCCTGGAACAGGAAGTTTTCCAGAAAATGGAAGGAAATTCTTTCAGTCCGTTGCATTGTGCTGTGTAAGGAAGTGCAAAATTATTCTTCATAGATTTCATTGCTGTATTTAACAAAAGATTTTTCATTCTGTAAATAACAGGCTGTTTAATTCCTTATAGGATAAATGACAATGAAGGTGCTGCAGAAATGTTAATTGATACATTAGGTGCTGGTATTGTAAATTCAACAGATTCAAAAGGAAGGTAAGAGTGTAAATGCACAGTGGGAGAATGTTTGTAATGTAATAGTTACAGTGGCTCTGCTAAATTCTATAATCATTTGGGGGTTTTGTATTGGCTACTTACATTAATTCCCCCTTCCCTCTGTTTTTATTCTTTGAAGAATTTTTTTTTTCTGTGCTAGAAATAAATCTTAGATTTTTTTAAAAATCCTGTTCTGATTCAACAAACTTGAATTGGCTTTTTATTATATAGGCAAGTTTGAGCATGTTTTAAATTGTGTCACTTTATGGGTAGTATTTTATGTGTATTTTATTTTTTCTGAATCAAATTGTATCTCTTATAAACAACATAGAGGGAATTATTTGAAACTTGAAGGTGACTTTCTAAAGGCAGCCGTCACAACTCCAGCTATACTGATTTCAAAGGATCAATGAGAGGGACTGCCCAGTCTTTTGTATCTGCAGTCATTGCGCCCCTTTGAATAAAGTAGAAACCATGGCTGAACATGGCCAATATTGTCTTTTGATCTGTTGTAGAACTCCTCTTCATGCAGCGGCTTTTACAGATCACGTTGAGTGTCTACAGCTTCTGCTCAGTCACAATGCTCAAGTAAATGCCGTAGATTCTTCTGGGAAAACACCTTTAATGATGGCTGCAGAAAATGGACAGACAAATACAGTTGGTAAAGAGAAAGCTTTATGTATTTCTGCTCTTAAGTTTGTTAATCTTACTATGGGTAAAGTTGCCTTACAGTTAACGTTCTTGTGGATATATTTTGTGAAATCTATGTTTCGTTTTGCACAAATGTAATCCATTAAGACTTTATGCTTTTAGTTAATATAAATGTTTATTTCCCCAGAGGTGCTGGTTAGCAGTGCTAAGGCTGATCTGACTTTGCAAGACAGTTCTAAGAACACAGCACTCCATTTGGCTTGCAGCAAGGTGTGTGCGTAGTCTGACCTACCAGTGCTGAGCTTTGTGTTATCAAGCACTGTTTGCAAATACTAACTTGTTACTCTGAAAAGGCATTCAAAGCAAGTTTTGAAGAGTATTTGTTATATGACTGATGTTTGTTCTGTATTAAGGGTCATGAAACTAGTGCCTTGTTAATACTGGAGAAGATTACGGACAGAAACCTCATCAATGCCACCAATGCAGCCTTGCAAACGTATGTATCAGCAGTGAGTGTGTTTTACAGATGAGTTTTTGGTGTGTTTCTGCTAAAACCAGCATCTTGCTCATAAAGAGGAATATTTTTCAGAATTTTTTCCCAAATTGGTTGAATCTTGATTGAACTGCTTACTAGGTACCAAGAGTTTAACCAACTTGAAGTGAAATGGTGTTTTGTTCATACTTAAAGTTCTAGTTTTAGCTGAGTGGAAGTATTACAGTATTGTAATTCAGGGAATCCTGTGTGGAATTACTGCAATCCGCTGAGATTACCTGTAAACCAATATTTTCCTGTTTTATAAATTACCTAATTTTTCAATTAAAATTCACTTAAGTTAACAACTCATTGGAGGGAAACTAAGACTTGCTCTTCAAAGCTAGCTAATAAAAACCCTAGCTGAAGTATGCTTTTATTCTTCAGCATGCTTTCTGTTAGGAAAAGATACCTATTGCTACTAGGATGGAAGACTATTTTCTATTAAATATTGTGGAGACTATAGTATTCTGAATGCTTCCTGAAGATCTTCTCTCAAGTAGAATTTAAGCCTATTTTGTTAGCTCAATCATAAGGAAAACTTAAAAATTTATTGGTATGTCATACTGGGGAATATATTTCAGGATGGGCTATTAAAATTACTCTTCTGCCTTTTTTTCCTTTTAAAGAATGCATTTGTGTTATAGGCAATATTTGACACCTGATATGTAGCTGAGTTACGTACATGAATTGGTAGACTGCTTGAGTAATGCTATCACAAACCATTTAGGAAAATGTGTATTTCTCTGGTCTTACATCCCTTCTGGAATCTGTCATGTTCAAACTCCTACAGTTCTTCCAACTATTCTCAGACATCTGCTTGAACTAAGGAGTTAAGATAGTAGGACTTCTTCCTCTGCTCTTGCTGCTCACCATGGTGCACCTCAGGCAGCATGAAATAACCAGAAAGCAGGAAAGGGATTCATTGCCCCATTTCTGGCTTGAAGGGGGGATATCTTGGGAGGAGGAAAAGCAAAAATGAGACGGGAACAGAAGTGGGAAAGTATGCTACCACAGCGTTATCTAATTCCACCCACGTGCCTTGGCTCATATAGTCTGATCAAGAGATGTCATGGGGAAAAATAGGTACATATTCGCACCTCCATGAAATGTTTATATAAATTTCAAGATTTTAACAGTTGTTTAAAATATTACTCATTTAGCAAATGTTTTTTAATAACTAAACTGACTTTCTAAACAGCTTTCATCATAAACAATGTCCTACTTTGTGCCAAGATAAGCATTACAATTGTTGGTCTCTATTTTAATTACAGTACATTTTTCAGTATATCTGTGGTGTACAGTAGTTCTTGAATTTTAATACTTTAATATAAGCACCGGAGATACAGCTTCTCCTAATTGTATCTTTTGCATTTCTGGTGTCTACGTAAGGTACTTGTTTCTAAATCAAAATATAGTTCACAGTTAATTCAAACAGTTTTAAGAATCTCAAAACGAATGAAGAGCAATACAAAGCAGAAGGGAAGTAAGCTGATTATTCTGTTTCCTGCTGAGTGGTTGTAGGGTTTTATTTAAGCCAGTGGGAACCAATTTTGAAAAACTGTTGCATTTGATAAAGATATAATTAGAATATTTGAGGTAAAGCTACACTTTCCTCAATAGATCAAGTCACTGCAAAACAGGGTTATGGTTAATAGTTTGAGGTTTTGAAAAGTAATCTGTTTTTTGTGCTTCACTCATTATACCGTAAAATAATTTTTCATTTCTAGTCACAGTGGAATATAGTGGTTTCTAAAAGGCAGATTGATGAAATGCTTCTGCATCTCTTATATGCATTTACATGCAATAAAATGACTACCATTCTGCTGTTGCTATTCTAATGATTATTGCCAGTGACATGGAGTAACTCTCAGATGTCATGATACCTGTTACAACAGTTCAGTGAAGGATTTATCAACAGTAAGGTACCAGATGTTTGTAAATTTTTAAAGTGATAAAGTTCATAAGCAGGCAGGTCTCTTCTAGCAGCTACTTCCTCACTGTGTGGTGCCATAAAAAGAACAAAGAAAGTGCACAATTGTTACTGTACAGTTTCTTTGCAATAAGAGATTCGCCGATTTTCCCATCTTAGTTATTATACCTACAATATTTATATAATGTGTAAGTAACATACCAGTATAAATACTTCAGTAATCATTTAACTAGATGCAAGCTACCTATCTTATTTAATATCTTGTTGTAAGGTTTATATACCAGTTTCCTTATCTTCACAGACCTCTGCATGTTGCTGCTCGGAATGGACTAACGGTTGTAGTTCAAGAGCTTTTAGGGAAGGGAGCAAGTGTACTTGCTGTAGATGAAAATGGTAAGAATAAATTTAACTTTGTTTTCCCCATAAGGAACTGTGGTTTTAAACTCAGCTCACTGAAAAGCAATAACCCTTTGGCAATTTCATATGAACCTTGCAATAGGTTCCCCCACAGAAAAAAAAGTGTGTTGTGTTGGCAATGGATCGTTTTAGCAAAGCAGCAGAAGTGTAAGGGGAGTGAAGACTTTCAGAACAATGCAGGTCACGGCATAGAAATGTTTGGTTTGCATCTGTAGTTTTATAATGAATACACTAGCTCTGGCATACTGGAGACGGTCAAAAAAATGTAATGCTCAGAGTAAAATATAACTTTCAGCTGTTAAGAAGCTGGGTTGAATTGCCATCCATTTTGTCACGGTAGGTATATTGGTGTTAGTTTTTAAAAAGCAAGTATGAATTACAGATCTCAGTTACTGGTCTCAAGCTTCTGGTTCTTTAGAGTTTTTTGGCACATAGTAGTAAGAAAAAGTAAATCCTATACCTTGCCAGAACAAAAGAAAATCAGATCTACTGACTTCTTGCTTGCATATTTTCATGTAAGATATCTGTGGTCCTCCAAAGCTGTGCTTTTAAAAGCATAAGAGCTCCTGCTCTTGTGCCATACCCTAACGTGTCTTAAATGAAAGCAGTAGCTGGGGTTTGGGGCAGGGATGGGTTGGGGTTTTTTTGGTGGTTGTTTTTTTTTGTTTTGTTTTTGTTTTTTGTTTTTTTCCTGGAAGGGATGTGCCTAATTAACAGTTCTAATTATATTTCCAGTTTGGAAAGTTTTTCCTCTCTCAGTGTTTACTATGACTTTCTCCGTGTGTTTCTCAAATTGCACTGCTTAAAGTGACATGGGTGATTTCAAGATCATTCCTTGCCTAAAATAGGGTACAGGGGTAACTGCTAAATGAAACTCCCTAAACTGAAAAGATTAGAAAACATACCTCTGAATTTTGTTTCTCATCACAAGGATGATAACTGGAGATGTTGTTTGTATTTTTGTGGGCTTTTCATGTGCACCCAGCCAGTGCCTTTATGAGGTGGATCTCTGACATAACAGAGAAAAGAGTTGTTTGTATAGAAGTCACAGTTCTCTGGCAGCCTGGGGATCTAACTGCAACGTGTTAAACTTCTTTTTAATTCTGCTCATATTTTAAATTTTAAAGTAACTGTGAGTGCTACCTAATCTAGTTCCTCGCTGTGGTTCTTAACTTTTCTTTCGAATAGCTATTGCTTTGTTTATAAAATTTTAAGCAGCCTTCAGAATATTCATAATGAATTCTTTTTCTGTTGGATGAATGTGCCAGCTTAAAGTACAGTATTTGCAAAGTGATGAATACTTTGAGTTGTGAGAGTGCAGGGGACATTTTCATGGGATTTATCAATTTATTTCACCTGTCATTAATTTTTTTCTTAATTCTTGGAAGTATTAGTATGTCAGCAGGCTTGCTAAACCTGTTGCAAAATCTTTTATATTAAATGGAAAAGCTGGCAGTAGTGATAGCCAGGTTCTGCTTTAAGTCTACTTGTCTTTGATTTTAGCATCTACTGCTAGAGTATAAGTGTTTCTAAAGAAAAAAAAAAAAAAACAAACATCCATTTATTTAATTCCAATAAAGTAAAAATATAGGAGAAACTTTGATTTTTTTAATTTTTTTTTTTTATTAGGAAGGCTTAAGAGTATGATTCATCCATTTTTGGGGGTGAAAGCTATCTGTTCAGCAAAGCAGACTGGAAGAAATAGGCACTGGGATATTTTGCATCACAACACTGGCATTCTCTTAATTTAGCATAACTCAGATAATTTCAGTGATACACCACGCAAGCTTGGCATTTCAGATAGAATTAGGTGAAACTGGAGGTAGTTTTAGTGTTTTACATGGAAGTGTGTCTTGATCTATGGAACATAATCAGCAGAACTTCAGCTGGTATGGCGTGGTGATCCCCTTTCTGTCTCTGAAGTTGTTGCTTTCTATAAAGGCTGCATTGACCTTTTTTACAAGCAGTCTCTGTATCTGTATAAAACTACTTCATAGTCCTCTGCTGCTATAGCTGGGCTACATGAGCTTTGAAAAAAACTAACATCACTCCAATTCTCTGCATTTCAGTTTATAAATAATTTATAAGATATTTAGAACTCTAGATTTGAAGTCATACTGCTTTTGTTACAGAGCATCTCTTAATGTGGTGAGATCACTTTGTCAGATGTTTAAGAACTAATGTCTTCAGAATGCAACTGAAACAGCAAATTAACTGTCCGGTGTACTTCCCAAAAGTCGTCATGTTGAGGGCTCATTCTCAGTTCTGTATCAGTTCTCACTCCAGTCTTTCAGTTCTTTTCCCATGTTTCCACACCGGTCTTGATGAAACTTTGCCATCACCCGCATCTACAAAAATTCTGTTGAATTTTACATTATTTATGCAAGTTTACGTGTCTTAAAAGAAATTATTAGCTTTTTCTTTGATTTGACACCAGCTACAGTTTTATTTTTGGTCACTCGACTAACTTTTCAAGTTTTTTTTTTTGTTTGTTTTGGGTTTTTCCCCTGCTATTTAACTAACTAGGCTAGCTAAATTTCCTGGTATGGTCTGTCTTTTCTTTGTTGTATTCATGTGCACCACAGTAGTGAGAGAAGGCATTCTCTAACTCTGGAGATTGACATAGCATGGAGGTTTCTCTTATTTTCTAGATTCATCGTTACAGGCATCATTGGCCTTTCAAGCTTTTAAAAAAATAAAAGGGGAGGAGGATATTTTTTTTTGTCTAGTTCTTTTCCAAGCCCTCTTTTACTCATATTCTAGTTTATATTGGAGATCTCCAGTTTTGCGGAAGGAATTTCTCTTGTAAATGCTTACAAGATGACTCACGCCTCAAATGTCTTTCTTCTCTTTCCCAAGTGTAAGACTTCATTCAGTTGATCTTGAGAACTGTCTTTGCACTGACCACATTAATAACCCTCTGATTTTCCTGTAGGCGCCTTCATGGAAACTTTCAAGCCGCAGGGGAGGGAGCAGCTCCGCGTTTGGGCAGGGAGAGCCCCGGTCTTAAGTCCGCGTCCACCACTTAGACTCTATTTTCTGTTGTGCGAGGACGCTGCTTCACCTCACTCTGCTTCTGTTGCCCTGTCTATAAATGAAGATAGAGATATGTTTTTTTGTTTTTTGGGGTTTTTTTGTCCTGTGAAAGCTTATGCAAATACAAATACAGATTATGGAGAACATTATATGAGAACTGAGTTAAGAGTATTTCAGTGGAGTTGGTACCTTTGCCAACATCTTATTAAAAGAACACTTAAAGCACTTATTGTTGCCCTGACATATGAATGATCAGTTTGCAGTTGTTTGAGGGACACAAAAATATAATTTGTTCATATAATTTTAAAATAATATAGACAAAAATAAAGTGGTGGAGGATGCAGATGTTAGTCTTTCATGGTGCAAGCAGTTACTTCGTTTTGCTATGTCTAAGGCAAGAATAAAACTGTGATATTTCATTCCTAGTTATGAAAGCCAGAAGCTTAAGAACTACAACAGAATATTAGTATAAATACTGTTTTTAGAGAACTTTTACAAGAAGCAAGTAATCTGTTTAATCTTTACGTTGGCCTTTAATGTTTTTTTATGATGAACTGGGATGCTGAAAGGTAGCTGGTGACAGCTCGTTTTTCTTCTTTGAGATTTTATCAAATCATGTTAATGAAAGAAATGGTGTTGAGTATGGCCAGCTGGAATAAACTTACTTTGTGTGTCATCTTACCTTCATACAATCTCCAGCAACTGTAGATACTAAATTGTGTGCATTTGAGTATCAATGCTGAGCCTTCTGTTCTGCCTGACGTGCCTGAAACACAGTCTTCGCCCGAGTGTAGCAAGCTCTGGCCCTTGCTTCTGAATCCTCTCAAAATGTATCTTTTCTGCAGACTGGCACTAACTGAGCTGTTTAAGTGCTGTGATACCTTACTAACAATGAACACATCTGCTGCGCTGCACTTCTGTACGGCCCTATCGCATGGTCAGCTGGTGCGTTTTGTGCTTGAATTATCTGTGTGTTTCCTTGGGTTGTATGCTCCTCTGGGCAGGGACCGTTGTCTTACTCTGTTCCAAGCACCAAGCACAAGGTCTGTCCTGAGCAAATAATAGTTCAGCTGCAAGATTGTCTGTCCCCTGCTTGCTGTGTTCTTAATTTCTAGCTACAATTATTTACCATAATGTGCCTACTTGTTTAAAACTTCTGTGCAACTGTAAAACACAGCGACTACTCCTGAGCTCTATCCTAACACTTGACCTGGATCTACTTCTACAATAAAGACGATTTCTTAGTAGTTGAAACACTCGCCGGTAGAACAGGTATTGCCTCATTTTCCATGCCTTCCTAAGGTCTGGACAGAAATCCATCATGTGGTTTGCTTTAAAGCCATCTGTTATTTAAGATTATTTGTGTGCTTTTTACATGGATGTTGCACACCTTTAAGTTGTGGACGGGGGTGTACTGCAGGACTTCAGCCTCCCAAATGTACCTGAACGTGAGTCTTCCTGTGGAGCTCATTGCGGGCGTACCTATCGCCTGCAGTGAGAGATGCTGCAAGGTGATCTGGCCACCTCCTTCTGTCTGGAGCCAGGTAGAGGGAACTTACTTTGGTCTTGGCAGCAGAATTAGCTGTTACCTGTGGTTGTACTAATGTGACTGCCACGCTTCTAGAGCTGCTAGTGTCACCACCAGTGACAGTGCCTCGGTGTTGTAGAGATACCCTGAGACCTCTGCCAAAGCTTATCCTCAGGTGCCTTGCTGAATGATGAAGCCTAAAGCCTGAGACAGGAGCAATGTGCAGATCTCCACTGAGGAGAATCTGAAGCGTGTTTCTTCACATTTAATGAGGAGAGGCAAGCACACAGGGAAGGGGGAACCTGCAAAAGGAGAAATGTTGGAGCATTATTTAAAGCCATAGTTACCCAGAAGAGATTTCACAGCTGGGTAACCTGACTGCAAATCATTCCACAGCCCCAGACCTCCTGCGTTTGGGGGTTGTCACAGTAATATTGCCTGGCAGGAGTTTGGCCAGGCCAGCTGGGCAACCAAGAGGTGCAGTTTCTCTCTGCAAGTCCTAGCCTACGAATCCAGCTGGCATTTCCTCAGACTTCTGTTGATTTCTTAATTGATATTCCTCAAATAAAAGTTAGACATTGGCTGTATAGTTTCTATTACTGTTTATTGTAATGAAGTATTATAGGTTGATTGAAATGGTATGCTCTGCCTTTTCAGTTAACTGGCCCTGATGCTTTAGCCAGCTTATTGAGACAGGACGGTGTTATTAAAATAACTGTCTGTGATGAACAGCTATATGGAAGCTTCTAGATAAAGAAATATTTAACATGTTGAGCTGTAGTTTCTGCGGCGGCTCTGTAGTGAATGCCTGCACCCATCACTGTTGGCTGCCATTAGTTGTCTCTCCTCAGCCAGGTGACTTCCTCACCATTTTGAAATGCAGGCTTTTCTCGCTGGCCTGGAGTGTCTGACTGTGCTTAACAAAACAATTACGTGTCTGTTCCAAAGCCCACTAACTTCTGGGTTGTTTTGTAACCGAAAGTTAAAAAAATTCTAATTTATAATGCATTCATTTTATGTTTGTTGTTGGTTTGTTTTTTTTTAAACAGTGCAGAACTAAGCAATATAAAATACTTCTGCAGCTGAAAGATTACATGATCTTGGAGGAATTTTTATCTTGTCTTTATTTTAAATGAAGGTTTTGGTTTTTTTCTTGACTTTCTAGGTTACACACCAGCTTTGGCCTGTGCGCCTAATAAGGATGTGGCTGATTGCCTAGCTCTCATTCTGGCCACGATGATGCCTGTTTCGTCGAGCAGCACATTACCTTCCCTTACGTTCAATGCCATTAATCATTACACCAACACCTCAAAAACTGTCACCTTCGATTCCTTGCCAATCATGAGGAGTGACCATAGCTCTTACTGTACTTTCAACAACATTGGCAGGGAAGATGGCTACCCGTATACAGAAGAAGACGAACTCAATGACTCAGATTCTGAGACCTATTAGAAGCTACGTTTTGTAGGTCTGAAGAGTGAACCCTCACGCTGGAAGGTCAGACTTGTGCTTTTGAAAAAAAGCTATCAGTGTTTGAATGCAAAAAGAGGACAGACCTTTGAGAAGATGTGTTTTTTTTTTTTTTTATTGTGGTTGCATATAAAAAAAAAATCTGTGAGACTCTTAGGAGGATTTTTAAGAGCATATTTTGCAGAAGAAGCATAAATTCTTGAATAAGTACTTGGAATCCATGGCAAAAAAAAAAAAAAAAAGAATGTCAAAACTGTTTTATTTAACTGTATTCTACCATTCTGGTTTTGGTGCCGGGACTAGTTTCTGCAGACTGGGCACCCTACTTGATGTAAACGAACAACACTATTGTACAACACAAAGGATGCTAGATTTAAATATTATCAATAAAACTAAAACCCTTTTGAAGGCAATAAATGAGTTTGGTACAGTAGGCATTGTTTGTGCTGCAAATTGCCAAAGGACCAAATAACTTAAAGATTTTTTTTTTTTTTTAATTAAATACCTTTTTGTGAAAACTGGAACAGGTTATTTGAGAAGTTGTTTTAACCAAACCTTAATTACTTCTGAAAAAGAAGCTTAGATTTGGTTTTAAATGTTGATTTTTTTTTGTTTTGTTTTGTTTTAAATCATCTGAAAGCCTTCCGACACTATTAAATGTACCATGAAAGAAAGCAGATGTACTTTTAAGTTTTGTTTTCTTTTTCTTTTAGGAGAAAGGAAAATGAACTTGTCATACTTTTATAAATACTAAAATTAAACCAGCTAATGAGGTGAAGTCAGGGTGAAAAATGTACAGTGTAATAAACAAGGGAAGGGGTGGGAGATGTGGGAGGGAAGCAGTAATTGTTGCACAGTTTTAGATTTTTTAACTTCTGGGTTTTGGAATGAGATTTTTTTTAATTTAAAAATACACGAGTAACTTGGAAACTATGAAACTGCATAAAAAAATTGAAATGTCTTGATAACCCTGTTGTGACTGAGAGTTCTTTTCGATAATTTGTCCACTTCCTTACATCACAAATTTGTATGTAAGATTAAAATTGTATATCCCTATCACTTTTTTTTTTTTTTTAAAACCCTGGAGTTACAAGGGGGGGAGGTGAATTTAAAAGTATATTTCCCTATTAGAAAAAAAGTACAGTGTCTGGTCTGTGGGAAGAGCTGTGTATCTTTGTTGTGCTCCATTTAGAAAATAAACAGCAGAAACAAGTCCCTGTAACGTAGTTCAGACTTGCCCGAAAATTTTTTTTTTTTAATTTATAACAGACTACTGTGGGTTTTTTAATTGCCTGAAGAATGAAAAACTGACATAAGTAAGCTGAAGTTTTGTCTGTTAAATATGAATATTTACTTTATTTGGCTCTGCTTTAACTATAACTGTTACTTTTCAAGTGAATTTGTTTATGTACATGCAAGGAATCCTTGCATGTCCTGGTAAAGTACAAATAAATTACTACAAACTGATTCCAATTTCCTTTTTATCCTTTTTGTATTGTGAAACTGGAAATCTTTATGATATTGTAAATTATCAGCTGGTTTTCTGAACATAGTGTGGAAACACGGGACAATATTTTGATCTATTTGATAATTTTGTGGGTTTTTTGAAGAATTAATGAGCATGTACATAGAAATAGTGACTGCTTGAATACTGTATTTACCTGCACTCTTTCAGTACTTCAAGATTCCTGTATATTTTACGGAGTATAATAAAACCCAAATGTGAGTTCTACTAATGAATAATTTATTTGTATCTACTAAGCATTAATTACAAAGTCTCTTTTGTTGAACTGTTAGAATTTGTAAAATCTACTTCACAAAGGCTTTGCCAGCATTTTAATTCTAAAGTGAAGGTGAGTTATTTCAATTTAAAGTAATTCAAAATGTTAGATGACTTCACTATTCCTTTAGGCTTCCTTCTAAGTATTACTTTCTTAACCATTTGTGCCTGTGTTCATTGTTCATATGTGCGGTATGTTTGCCCGTGAGCAGAATTAGATGACTTCAGGGAGATCGTGATTTCTGTGTTTTCTTCCCTCTGAATATTTCGACGTGTAGGGCTGTGTGGGAGTGATGTTTGTCCCTCAGCTGAGCGTGCAAGCAGCGCTCCAAAGATCCATGTTGGCCTGTCTTGAGATTCACTGCGTCTATTTAAATACAGAGGGTGAAGCAGCACAGTCCCGTTGTTCCTCATATGCTCCTGGAAAATCTGAATCAGAATGCCAAGTAGCACGCCTGTTATTTAAAAGGTAACAATTGCATATTTCTGTTAATGAAACTGTCCCATTTTTGTTGCTTCAAAGGAACCGTGAGCGAGATTATATTAATAGGCCTTTATTATCTGTGCTAACTTCTATTTGACTTCAAGATGAGCTGTTACCTCAGAGTGTGGTGCCTGTAGCCGTCGGGCAGTTCGTAGGAGGGGACACCCCTGTCTTTGAAAAATGAGCAGGGCAGTAGAGACTGAGAACTATTCATGACCACTGGGTGACAGGGGAGAATAAGCTCAGAAGGCACTGGTTTAAAAGTTGAAGATTTGGATATGGAATACAGGCAAATGCAGAAAACAGTGTGGTTGAACACCTTTGTTTCCTTATGTCAATCAGAAATTGTGCCTCTCTTTCATTTCATTACTGCGCACCTCTTGAGGAGGAAAACTTTTTTGCCGCATTAAATTGCATTATTTTTAAGTTTTGTGAACTACTTAGAGCTAAAGATCTGTCTTTTTTATTACAAATTGTTAATTCCATTTAGGAATTCAGAGTTCCACAAGTTGTGTATCTCATCTGTCTCATCATTAGAAGTTATTCAATGAGCCTGTACATTGTAATTTGCATGCATTTGGTTGTTTCTTTTTTAAACAAAACAAAACAAAAAACCAAAAAAACTCCATTACTACCTGGCACTATGAGTAGGACAGAAATTGTGCCTTGTAAGTGATAATTGGGACTATTATTAGAATGTGGTCTTATTCCAAAAACAGAGCGTGATTTGTTTAGAGAACACGCTACTGTGGTCAGAGACCACTTTCTTAATGAGAGGTCAAGGAACAGAAGGTTCCTTGTTTCTGTAAAACAAATAATGCTGTCTGTGGCTGGGGGGGGTATTTAAAAAAAAGAAAAAAAAAAAAAAGAAAAAGAAAAAGAAAGGAAAAAGTGTTCATACCTCGGTGGAGGCCAGTTCACTTCCAGAAAATTATATTGGAACCTCCATCTTTCTAAAAGAAATCCTCCTCTTTTTGTACAGATGAATAGGGCACGGTTATTGTTACAACCTTCATCCAAACAATCTCTTGGATTTTCACCAAGACAGAGCAGCGAGCCTTGGCTGGCCCACTGAAGCCCTATATTAGAATAAAAGAAACCCTCTTTATTCAGGGTGGGGGTGTGGGGGGGGTGGGGGGCTGGGGGTGGGTGTGTGTGTGTGTGTTAAATGGACTTCAGGAATGAGAACAACCAGCTCTGCTCAGCTTTCTGTGTACTCTGGCTTCTGGGATGTTGTAGGGGTTTTTCAGTTCTGACAATAAATGTTCTGCAGGAGAAAATGCCACGTTAGTATTCACCTCCCAGGCTGAGCTGTTACTTTGAGTGTAGCACGGTAGCATAAATGCTCGATGCTGTTAAAATGAAGAATGAGTTTGTCTTCCCCCTGCCCCCCGAGTGACCCCACTGTAATCAAAAAGATTTTTCTTGTAATTTCTTACAAAATCTTGACGTCTCTGCGTCTCCTGCTTTGTATTTCCTCCTATTACTCTTTATTGCTTCCCCACCCCTAGATATCTCCAAAATAATGATATATTTGGAACAAGCAGAGCTAGAAATATGCAATTTATAAACTTGGATCTTCGTTGTGGTGGGTTTTTTTTCCTGGTCGTATATTTTCTGGTTTAAAATTCTGACTTGTCTACCAGGCTAAAGAATTAATAAATGTTTCGTTAAAAAAAGTTAGTATTTAAAAATGAATGACTTCAAAGTTTTGCTGCTTTTAACATCTACACAAAGGACACTGAAGATCCCAAAGCTGCTCCCTAGGCTGTATAGAAGATCACTAAAAAGGAGCATGTGACAATGTTTACGCATTCTTCAACCCAATAATTCTGGTTTTGAGAGGAATTTGCCTTCCTGTCTTGCCCAGAAATTATGTACATTTAAAGGCAACAACTACTGTAGTAATCCTGAATTTATTTATTATTTATCCTCTATTTATATTCTAGTTTACAAAAAAAAAAAAAAGATAATGTTCATTAAATCCAGCTGGTTTGAGATAACACAAGTGTTGTTCTGATAGCTCAGCTGCTTTATTGCAAAAAAAAAAAAAAAAGTGTGTGGTGACCTTTCTGTTAATCGTGCAATGACTGGGTGAGAGGATAAGCCTGTAGGAAGACTGTAAGCAACAGTGACTACTGCACAAGACTGCTGTCTAGCACATACTTGCGAGAAGTTTTTCCATGCGCGTAATCCTGGAACATTTTTAAGAGTGCTGGATGTGTCCAGGGAGCCCATACTACTTCATTCCACGTTTGGATCAGTGAGGTTCACATCTTAAAAACTGAAACCTAAATACGAAGGGTGGGTGTTTATGGGAGCAGCAGTTGCGGAGAACTGGAGGACGTGCTCTGTGGCTCGGTGTACCGCAGGCCGGGTGAGGGAGGTCCGTGGGCCTCCCCGCTGGCAGCTGCGGCGTACTCTCCTCGTCTCCCGCCACTTCCTAAAGAAATGCCATCGTGCTTTTGGTTAAAAAGCAATGATTCCTGATAATCCAGTCCTGGGTGGATCAGACTAATAACCTTGGACAGAAGGGCCTTTATAATCTCTTAATAAGTAGTTTAAACTTTTAAGACCAGTTCCCTAAGTCTGGATTTAAACTCAGCCAAATCCATTTTAGTATCAGGAGAAAGTAAGTATTCGAATTCTTGAAGTTGGTCCAGCAAATTCATATAAATCCTTAAATCCAAGATTGACTGGTAATTATTGCCCCTTGTAGTAATCTCTCAAAGATTTGTGATGACTTCCTTTTAATTCTTTTATATGCTACAGAAGCTGATGGGACAGTCGGAGAAGAATTCTTTCAGATTAGGATTAAACCCCTTTTTTTTAATAAATTTGTAGCTGTGACTCTAAATTGACCAAGATAGTAATTTATAAAACATGGGTCTCCTTTACAGACTGAAACCCAAAATGTTAAATGTGAAGAGATGCAATACAGGCCTCTTTGTTTGTTTGTTAAGCTGATAGCATTGGCTTTTTTATTTTTCTGGAGTCCTTTTCTCACTGTAATGTCCATATGTTTTGAAGACTGTTAAGTGCAAAGGAACCACTGTGCATTAATTTGAAATGGCAAAACAACTGGTCATTCTTAAGAAAATATCCTATTATTGTATTTATAGTGATCTATAAGCCTTATCACAAAAACCCCTTCGTTTTATTGCTTCATAGGAGAAGCAAACGCCTGGCTGGACGTTGTAAATGTCACCGAGGTCTCTCGTGTGATCCACGTATCCTCACATGCCTACCAAGAGAAAAACTGTCTGAAATGGCAGCCTCGGAAAGCGCGTTTCTTTCAGGTGTTCAGTCATCTAGAGCCCAGGAAAATCACAAGAGTGTTTTGGTTGCCCTTCCCTGGGGGAAAAATAGTTACAGATGTGACTAAAATTTTCAAGCTGTGAGCTTTTTCCTGTCTCTACAACTCACCTCACAACTGAACGTTCCTGACAGGGGAAGACGACAAATGTCCCTGCTTGTGGGACTTGAAGATTTCTTGCAACTCTTTCCAACCCAGTGTCCCAGTCTCCTTAGCACTGTTAGTTGTCTTCAAATAAAGCAGCATCTAAATTATCCATGCCTCCCTGGTGCTGTGTATAAAAAATACAAGATAATAAATTAAAAATAAAATAAAAAATATAAAATAATAACTCTTATTTTACATTAGGATAAACTGAGCTCCCTCCATTCCATGCTATGTTATAGGAATTTTCAAGCTGAGGTTGGAAAAGGAAACTTGCCATATTTCACCATGGAACTGTAAACATAGTTGAATAATATGGAACCTGAAGAGCCTTTCAAGCTGTCTTAATAGTGTTAGTGTCACTAAATGTTTAAAGAGGAGAAAAACACCTTACATTCTCTTTTTTTTTCATTAAAATTGCAATAGAAGCAACCAGAAATTTTGCTATTCGGATTCACAACAGAACAAAACAAGTTGATGTAGTTCACAAAGCTTAAGATACTGAGGGCTCAGATGTTCTTTTATGTTAAAAGAATGTATTAGATACCTTAAATAGTTTTAAAGCAAAATCTAAGGATTCACATCCTATCCTGTCATCTATTTCCTATCCCTTGCCAAACTTTGTTATTCAAGCTGTCTGCATAGTTTTCTTAAAATCTTAAAAATCCTTGTTAGAGTCTATTAACATTTTACTGAATTCAACCCTTTTAATCTCTTCTACCAAGAGTTTGTTTGATCTGCTGTGCGTACCGCTATCATCTTTGACTTCTGACCTGCGTGGCCTACGCCTGCTCTCCCAGGGGAAGGAGGAAGGAGAGCGCAGTGAATCTCTGAAGTACTTCCATTGCCGTTGACCATTCAAAACTTGACGGAGCAATAACTCTCACTTCAACCTGTGAATATTTGGGGTTTTCAGGAACAGCATTTGTCACCACTTTTGGGTTTTTTTTTTTAACCTACAGAAATAGAGGAGGAGGGGGTAGTTCTTTCTAGCCACTGAATCTGTGTGTGTGTGTCAGTAGTGTTGTTTAGGTTCAGGTCCTCTTTCTGTAACAGCTCTGAAAATGTACTTTTCTTCACTTGGCTCTTTTACTTGCTTTAGATGGTATGTCTGAAACAGCCAAAGAGGTCAGTCAGTTTTTTGCATTGGTCCTCTTGGGTTTTCTGTGATGCTGGGGTGTTCGTTAAAATACCTGATGCTGCCAGACGGGTCACAGCCTGGGCAAGACCATGCTGTGCCGCACGACGATGGCTTCCTTGCTTCCGTGTTGATTGCAAGAGGCTCTTGAAGCTCAGTCACTTCAGTTCACCTGTAGAGATCTACCTAAACGAGCTTATGCCCACCTCTGCATTGTGAAGATCTCTGCTCTGAACAGATTGTCCCAGTTGGTCACCAGTTCCTCAGCCTGTTCACATGCCTCTCAGTAGCTGAACTCCAGCGTCCTGTTTGCCACACGTTCCTTCAGTGTGCTTTCTGGGGGTTTCTCTCGCTGTAAGCAGAGTATCCCTACATCCACCTGGAAAACTCACTGGCCGTGTGAATCCCAAAGCAGCAGATCCCTTACGAAGAAACCCCCAACACCTCTGACTCGTGTGCTGTTACCCCTGCCTGGGCAGACAGTTCCTCTGGTTGTCTTTCCATCCCAGGGGAAGCATCAGGGCCCTTTAAAGACATCGTCCCCGCTGCCTGTCTCAGACTGGATGTTCCCTTGGTCTCGGTACAGATTTCCAAATCCTGATTTAATTTAAGTCAACAGACTGAGTGAGTTCAAACTCTTCTAGTCTTAAGCTGTACTTCCCGTATGTCAGAAGATCCTTGTGTTCTGGTTTGTTTCTGGTTGTGCTCACAGACAGAAACCATTCAGGAAGCTTTAATAAAACCGTTCGTACCCATTGAAGAGATATTGGATGCATTACAGGGTGTTAGGAGTCTGCCGGTGCAAACATCAGCCTTGCTGAAGGCTTCTCGCACCTCCTCAGTAAATGGTACATAGCTTCACTCGCATGAACGCTGGCTTGTTTGGGAGCGGGGCTGCATTCGGCAGGGCAATGCTGGGATTGCTGTTCCAGCGCACACCTCCAAAACCCGCCCGTCGGTGGTGGTGAGCGTTGGAGGCTATGGCCTGGTCACCCCGTTTCAGAACGGATACGTCTGTTGTCACTCAAAGATCGGGATGGCGGCGGGGGGGCGGGGGAGTTAGTTATTGGTAATTCTCCTGCATGTCTGGTACTGTCTGTTCCACTTCTTCCAGCGTCTCTTTGCTAAAGGCTGCTTTTTTGGGTGAAGGGGACAAGGTATGAAAACACACTCTAATACTTGCGCCTGCTCTCCTCAGGGAAGAGACAGAGCAAACCCATGGAAACGGTAGGGCCAGAATGGCTTGTTTTCGAATAGTTTCGCCATACCCAAAATTAGAATAGCTCTGTGGAACACACTTTGCAAGTATCTCCCAGATAAATGCTTTTTTCTTCCTTAAGCATAGCAAATACAAGTAATGCTAGTTACTTGCTTAGCCTCATTTGTTGTGATAATGACAGTCTGCTTTGGAACTAAATCTGAAACAGTATTTCGTGCACGAGGATGCGTGTTTTTCAGTTTACAAAGTGAGGTGGGGAAGGCTTGTCCTGAGAGCTGAAATCCTCCAGCCGTTCGTTGTTCCTTTCTTTTAGACTTGGTCATGATGGTACTAGAACCAGAAGGACAATAAGCACCACAAATGCTTTTCTTCTTTACCCTGTATGTTCTGGAATTTGTGCAGCATTCAGCAAGACCACCACCGTGGCTGCCAAAGAATTAATGGTTTTTAATAACCCTGCAGTGGGATGGCCTACTTTTGCATCAGCAAGTTTATGTCTAACAAGAGACAGACGTTCCCCTCTCTGTATTTCAGTCCAATATATGCTGCAGGATAAACAAACCTGTTGTGCTGCTGTATCAAAACTGAGTGTGACTAGGTCCTGGCTCACAGTAATACAGCTTGGAGAAGGAAGGTTTGATAGAGCCCAAGATCATAAATATTTATATACTTATTTTGTGTAAATATTTATCTTAAATATTGATATATTAATAAATAAACCTTGAGGTAGAAATTCAGCAATTTCTTGGTTGTTTTGCTTTCTGAAACCAGAAAGCAAGTTCATTCAAAGGAGGAGCTTATTGAGCACCTTTCAGTGCACATACTTGTACCTGCCGTAGTGATTCCAGTTTGAACACATCTCGGAACTGACTCAGGCAACCGAAACGGAGATTCGCAGCTCTCCTCTTAGCGCTCTGCTCCTCACTGCTCCTCCCGGCCACTGCAATGCAACTAACAGACTGAGCAACTGGAACGCGAGGACTCACCAGCGGAACGGTTGTGTTTATTCCGTTACTCAACAGCTATTAGGCAGATGAAGTCGTAACAGCCCATAAGACCACACAAAATCATAATGCTTGAGAATAAATTATCTTCTCTGAATTTAACCCCAAATTAATAGCCTTTGAATATTCTCCACCCAATTCCTTCACTGCAGTAGAACAGTTTGTCACTGCAGTACAATATTTATAGCACTTAATCTAGTTATTGCTCTGGAAACAATGGTGTGTTTTACTCATTTAGCAGCAGGAACCTGCCATCTGGTACACGAGTATTTATGTAAAAACCTTGCTGTCCCACAATTCATTCTGTGCTTTTCACAGCTCTTGTTGAATGAATTTATGAACCATGTGTAAGATGTCTTAAAGTCAAAACTGTCTTGAAATGACCTCTCTTTTACACAGGGAAAGTTAAAGTACTTAAACAGTAAATAACATAGTCGTTGATATTCATTGTTTTCTTCAAACACAATTCCTTACACAGTAGGCTGGAAATCATGTCTCAATGCAGTCTAGTTTTTCACAATCACTTGATATCCTCTTCCCAGACTAGCTGTTTTGTAGACGTTCACAAGTGTGATGTTCAGTTACTGTTAAAAGTATATGAGAAAACTCACTGAATTTTCTAATGGGATTACAGACAACCGAGTGGCCAGTAAATGGTAATGATTTCAGCTGGGAGTTTTTGACTCTTAAGAAAAAAAATAAATCACAACACACTAACCAGAAATCAGAACCTCACCTTATACGAGCTATATGTATGTATACAGATATATTTTCATGCATGTCATGCACGGTATTTGTGTCTCCGTTCCCTTTCCAGTTTTTCTTCCTTTTCCAATGGTTTTCTGTTCCATTCATTTCCATACTCCTAGCCAGGACCCCAGAAATCCAAAGGATTAAATTAAAAGGAGCAAATTCAGTTGAAATGAGAAATATTATTTTCCCCAATATAAAACATCTCAACACATTACAACAATCCTTTATCTTTGCAAGGCAGTTGCTTTACTTCTGGCAGGACGTAAGCTACCAAGGTACAGACTGTACTTACAGCCTATTAGGTGAAGTGCTTGGCTTGTCATTTCAAATGTGGAATCTAATCAGTCAGTCATGTAACAAACATACCTGAAGCTCTAGGCAGTACAGATGTTCAACAACTTATGTTAAGATACATACTCTGAAAATATGGGCAGTTGTTTTCTGATTCAGTCAAGTATCTGTGCTAGTCCTTTTCATACCATCGTCCATACACAGCAGCTGTCAGTAGGCCAGAAGATGTTCTATTTTTGCTTATGAAATAGTGGTTGTTTTTCCAGCCCATGTGATCAGCAAAGTCCAAGGTAATACCAGATGTCAGCAGTAAAGGAAAGATATAAGGGGTACTCATATTTCCCCATAGCTGGAAATCTATCAGAGCAGTGGCATCTGTAACCTCCTGTCCACAAGTGCTAAAGCTGAGACCACCACACTTTACTAATGCACAGGCCTGGACATAGTATGTGCCATGCACTGTATGGAGCCCATCAAAAACTCCCAAAGCGTATAATTCTTCGGTTAAAACAGTTCTCTGATAATTTAAGTAACAACAAAGGGTATTGGCACAAACCTGGAGCTCTCCTTTTTCCCCCCATACAGGAACGAAAGTAAAATTGTCATACATCATTTCTGCATAAAATAGGGGAGGTAACTGTTCATCTCCTTTTTCTGATACTCTGCCAGGCGCCTCTTGTCCCTCCTTAAAGCAAACTTGATCATCTATTGGGATGCTTGTAAAAGTCTTGCATGAGTGATGTAAGTTCTCTCTGAATCTTTCGTTACTCTCCAAATTGTTTTTGTAATCTGTGGTAATCACAGGAATTTCTGCTACTATGAGCTTGCCACCATAACTTTCCATGTTGTGGTAGATGAACGACTTGACTGGAGTGTATATGCCACTCCCTGTCATGCCCAAGGTAGGGTGGTGGATATTAGCTGCTAAAATATTGATGTTGAAAGCTGTTGCAAAAGCTTGTTGAAACTCTACAGCAGACAGGAGCGGGAGCTGGTTCATCCAGGCAGTTGGATAGACAACTTGTTTCAAATTGTGTTGTCTGATGAGGTTCACTGCAGGCTCAAAAAAGAGTATATCAAAGCAAGTGAACATACCAAACTTGCCAGCAAAAGGGGTATCAAAGAATGTATAGTCAGGCTCTGGAGTGGTATCAAAAGCGTATTCAAAATACAGATTGTATTTGCGATACGTGGCTACCAGCATACCGTCGTCATTGAATGCCACGTTGGTATTGAACTGGTATCTTCCATCCGATGGACAGTAGGGATCAGTGTGCTCACAGGGTTGCTTAGTTCCTAAGTTTGCCACAAGGAATATCTTGTTCTTCAGCGCCATGCAGCTCAGACGCTGAAGAATCTGGAAAACAGCACGGGGAAATGTAAGCACTTCAGAATATGGAGGGATAAGTTTTACTTCAGCAGCTATGACATATTTAATACTTTTCAAATTATTATTTTCAACTAGAAATTGAATGCATTTGGCCTTATCTGTAAGATTTAAAGGTACTGATGATTTTTATGATCTAAGCTATTGGAACCTGTAGTTTTCTAGACTGAAAGGTATTTCAGATACTAATTGCAAAATAGCTTTGAAAAAATTCTCTGGGTTTTGTTTCCTGAGAAGTAAGTAAATAAATAATCTCTCTATTTCAAGAGCGTTAATTGTCAGACCCTTCTGACTGTTGCAGGAGCACTAATGGCTTTAAAACACCATAGGCCAACTGAAAGCTTTGGCAAGGCAGCATAACTGATCTGTGTGTGCCTTTAGCTGAGCAAATGTCTAAGAATGATCGTTTGCACCTGCAATGGCTTGTGCCTGCAACTAGGTATTTTTACTCCAAATTTTAAAAAAGTGATTACTAGCTATAACTTAGAGAAGCAGAGATGTAAACGAATAGATTTTGCTTAGTTATAGAAAAGAAATACAAAAAGTTACAGATGACAGCATTACTGGGATGTTTCTTCCACACCACAGAGAGCTGTACCAAAGACTGCCGGTGCTGCAGTCTCCAAACAGGATCTGAATGGCAAATGAAGTTCTTGCGTGCTTGTGCATGATCATTGGTGGTAAAGCTTCATAGGCCAAAGTAGGTCACCATTTACAAATGCAATTGAGGTTTGCACACAAATTGTGCTTAGTAGGCACATGGATGATTACTTACTTTCATTATATTGACTACTGTAACCTTAATAGGAATAGATAGTTTGTATTACTAAGCATGGTTATTTTCATTTTGGGTTCAGACCAGTTCATGAAAATACTATCTTGTAACCTGCAGGTCACATCTTCTGTAATCACACTATGTCTGTGCTAAGCTGTGACTTCTATTACATTATAGCAGGTCAAGTCCTGTTACTTGTGCACATTTTACACACAATCACTGAGTCAGAATGTTCTGATGTAATTAAGTCATTAAAACTGAGTAACAAGAATGCATCAAAAGTGAAGATACTGCTATGTTGTTTTATATAAAACAATGTTGTTCAAAATAAAATCACACACAATGTATCTTATTAGAGAGTAATTACCATTTCAGAGGTTGGAGAGGAGGAGATGACAAATCCAGATGGCTCATAAACAAGCTAATCTTCTTGCATGTATATATCTAAAACCCTCCTCTGCCAAGAATGAAACCAGCATAAACCGAGAGTTCATGAAAACAGAATCTGGTACTACGAGCTGTTAACTCTTGCTTACTTCCCCAAGCAAAACTACTACAGCTAGTTTCCCACTTGGAGCACAAATCTAGCATTCAGTTATTCCACCTCTCTGCAGAAATCATTCCTACATTTACCTCTGTGTCATTGAACAAATATGGCTCTCTGCATGGATTCCACTTCACAGAGTGTGAATGCAGAACGAAATCTAAGTAAGGATAAATGGAGCTTCTGGTGAAGTTGAAGCCATGGATTCCATCTTCAGGAAAAACAATGATCTGTGCTCCCTGTATGTAAAACAAAGGCATGTTTTGTAGGCAAAGCAAATCCAACCTAAATATGAAGGGAAAAAAGGGAATCTCATGGGTAAAAAGAGCTAAAGAAAGTTAAGAATAGCCCAAGTATGTTTTGAGACTAATGTAGTTTGAAAAATATCTTTTCTTTGACTTCATAGTAGGTGTAACTATGTGTATAAAAAAGCTTATTTAACCTGATGCATACCTTTAGCTTGAAAAATAACCTGTTTGACATTATTTTAAGGGCATGCAAATAAGACCAGACTTCAACTAAATTCTTACCAAAAGTAGTTTCCATTCATCATTCAGGTTAAAGACTGATGTTAAAATTTGTCTTTTTTTTTTTTTTTTTTTTAGAATTACGCCATTTGCAGATGAACTCTGTCAAAGGTACTGTATCTGTATCAAACATGCAGCATCACTTAGTCCGGGCTATATACCTTGGTTAAGTATACAGGGTTGTATAGGGTACTGGAAGTATTGTTTTCAGAAACAGCTTGACTGTGGAAGCAATGCAGATTCTAGTAGAAATGTAGCCATGCCAGAGCTAGGCTGGCTCTACCTGAAGTTCAGGGAGATCTGTTCCTAAACATGTGGTGGATTCCTCTTAAATCAGACACAGCATCAGTCACTCAAATACCTGTGACTGTTCAAAAGTCAGTTCAAATGTGTTATCTGTGTTATGGCTTTGGGATAATTTCTGTGTCTTGGATGCAGTACTGCATAAAAGTAGCTACGATGCTTCTGGACTGTGATGCCTAGTCATCATTCTCAAAAACAAAACAAAACAAAACAAAAAACAAACAAACAAATAACAACTTTTTCAAATTATATAAAAATTGTAATTCTTCTAATTTTGTGAAACTTGCAAGTCTTCTTCCCCTTCTCTGCATAGGGACAGTAATGCCTGCCGCCTCTGACTAGAAACAGCTTTGGGTTTTCTTGGGAAGGGAAGGAAAGAAGGCTGTGCATAAGAACAGCCAGAAATACTAGTCTCTTTCCTCTAATTATATTTAGACTGAAAACCATTCCGTGGAGGGTAGGAGAAAGGAATGGAAAACTTTACTTCCACGAAGTTGTTAATGGTGGAACATTCATTTAACATTCATTTAACTTCCTTAGATTTTAGAAACATTCAGGAATTTCCACTGAGAGCACTGGAATAAAATCAAACACAAAGACAGCCGCCTGTAAGACAATCTTTCAATAAAAACATTCCATTTAAGAAAACAGAAAGGAGCTAGGTATTCAGATCGAAATAGAAAATTAATTTCCCTATACTAAATAACTATAGGCGTGTTTTTCCAAGCTTGGAATAACTGAAGTTAGGCGAGCTGCTAATTGGCCTGATTTTTTTCAGAGTGCTGGCAGGTCAGAATGTCTGAAAAACCAGACCATACTTATGTATATAAATACGGCTTTAGTTGCCTGGGAACACAAATGTGAAAGATTATCCTCAAATAGCACTTACTCTATATATACATAGGACACACGCAACTGCTACTAAGCTGCGGCATACCTGTCGTGCAGCAGCCACTACTTGCTGTTCATAGATGTCTAGGTTTCTGCCCATGAGTTCCAGCGCAGACTGTCGATCAACCAGGGCTGTTGGGTTAGGAGTCAGTATGGACTCGTGTTCATACACGGCAGCAACATAATGTCCCTCCTTCGTAACTCCTCCTGAGACAACTTGACAGCAAAAAAAGGAGACGGCCAGCTTCCAGCACAGATCCACCATGGTGTATGCCATAAATCTAGACTGAAAAAACCAGGTGGGGTGGGTGGAGCTTGAGCAACAAGTAGTGCCAGGAATTTAAATTTACCATTATATATGGACTGCAACTGAGACTTTTAACAGTGTTTGAACTGAGTATGTTGTTTTTAAATTCCTGAATGACCACGTGCATATTGTTTCTAAACCTTAAATCTATCTATGTTGGTGCTTGAAATAACTGTGTCCTGTTTAAAAGTATTCTAGCTTCATACATAGTTCCACTGATCTCCTTGCTTTGTCTCCCTTTCCAATTAACTTTACCATTCATTCATAGATCTTTTACATGATATACCAAAATGTCTTTGGGAAAAGTTAAAAGCAGCTCGCAAATTTGCAGTTTCTCCCGCATTTGGTGATGGGGGATGTATGCAAAAGTAGCATTTCCTAAAATTATCTGGACACAATATTTAGTAGACAAGTAGTGGTAGAACTTATTTTATCAATGCTGAAACAGAGAATTGCCAAAAGAATTACATTAGACAGTACTTCTGCATTTATCTGTCTTTCTATCATGAAAATACCTCTCCTGATGGATTATGGATTCACTGTATTCCAACTCCACATGTGTAATAAATAGACTAACTTGTCTCGTACAGTGCAGCTTCTTTCAACATTCATAAAAATGTTGAGTGCAATTCAGATCTGCATTCCTCCAATAAAATGCAGGTAGGTAAGGTTAAAAATGCTTTCATAGTAGTAACAAAAAAGCAAAAATCCATACAAAATGCAGAAAATTTGGATTACTAAGCTTTTCTTAGAAAGACATAAAGAACTAGTGAGTCCGGAAGGCTGGGGCACTCTCTCCAACATGGGCTCCCCATGCAGCCTTTCTGACTTCCCAAGCTGGGAAAATACCTACTTATACAGAACAAGGACTGACTGAGACAGTCAATGGCTGTGCAATGCTTAAGAAATACTATAGAAATGCCATGTTATTCTCACAATATGAGAATTCTGTATTTGTCACCACAGTGTTAGTACTACCATGAAGGAATTAAATCTTGAATAGCAGTTAAGTTGAAAGACCATGCCGAGAGATGCACTGATGCTATATATTGATGGCCCGCAGTCTTCAAGTTCAGTTACTGACTTTTGAATTGTATTTGCTCTTTGGTAATTCTTACCCAAGAAAACATATGTCCCAAAACAGTCTTGGTGCTTTTCAGTCTCTGTGATCCACAACTCCCTGAATTTTTCCAAAGCAAATACAGACTCTGAAAGACACATGCATGAAGAGCCTTCTCTAGTTCCCATTAGGAGGTCAGCAGGAAAAAGAGATCAATTTTAAACTAATCCCATTTTTATTTTTTATTCATGTTACAGTAAATGTAGTTTTCTACCTAAAAAAGAAAGTCTATGGCAAGTTAACTTAAAATCTGTCTTTTCTTAAGTTGCAGAATGAAAAGCAGCTAATAAGCAATCCTCAATACTGCTGTTTTGGGTTTATTTTTGTCTAATCAGCAACTGGTTTAGTGTCTAACAATGAACAAACTGAAGCACGAGGAAAGCTATTCAAAAAGCATTTAGCAAGTAATACCTTAGTTTAAGCCACTTGTGTGCTTCCATGAGCTCTACGCACTATTTGCAACACTGGTTTGATAGCAACACAATCCCGTGTAGCAGAGGAAAATCATAACCTTAGCGCCTATGGTAGGCAGAAGACTTGTTTGCTCAACCAAAAAGTCTGAATATGTAATAACGCTTGTAAGGGTCCAGGAGTATTAGATGCTGCTAAGCTCAACTACATTTCCGTATTTTCTTGAGGCTTAATTTGCCAATGTGTTCATATATACATGCCTTTAATGGTAAATTTAAGTTACCTAAAGCACAACAAAACCAGAATAAAGCCTTGGCATCTCTGTAAACACTTGTATTAAAGATATTCCATTTATATAAACAATTCTGAGAAGGGATGTACAATAAGCTACCCTTCCTATTCTGCATCTTGAGGAAAACACTCAGTACTTATGCGGGGGGGGTGATTTGGCAATGCGTATCAACAACAGAGGATCCTACTTTGTCCTATGCAGCTCAGCTTTGCAAATGAAAGGCCAAGGTACACGTGAAGATATAAAGCAGTAGCAGGGGGAGGGAGAGGAGAGGCAGGAAGCCTCTCACAGTTAAGAAAGCCACTGAAAATAAACACACTGTGTTGCACTTCAGTGACAAAACTATCTATCTTTTCTATTTCTGTCATCCCTTCAGAGCCAAAACGCCTATTTAGGACAGGAATGGGTTCTAGTCAGCCGTTCCTCAACAAAGTTGTCAACTAAGATGTAATTAGAATTCATCATTACTAGTGATGGAAAAAGTTGGAGAGTTTCAGATCACAGGGCGGAATTGCTATGCGTTAGAAAAATAGCCTTTTTGCCTTCTAAGCCAAACACACGAACGTAAAAAATTAACAGGTAAACGGGCTTCTACAAAATGTTGTATTTTACAGACATGCTTGGAAAATTCTCATTTTTCTGCCACGGTTTATTTTGTGGTGGTCAGAAACATTCAAAGTACTAATCTGAATCCCTTCCTCTTCTAGATGCACAAGATGCACTGAACATCTGACTATACAGACTCATCTGGCTGAACCTGGGCCAACTAAAATAATAACTAAAGTAATTCCTCTGAGTCCTTACCCTTGGCTGTGATTACTGTTAGTCCTACAGACGATGGCTGAGCACTTACGTGAGTGCTCCCTAACGCCCTTCCCCTATTTGACAGCTTAAACAACAGAACCCTGCTATCTAATGGATTGCTTCTAACAAGGAGAGTTGTGACAAGCTCCAAGGCTGGGCTTGGGCATAGTAACTTTTCCAGCCAAAATAAGGATAGCACCAGGGTTTACTCAGCCCTTAGGCTGTGAGACTTCAGATAAGTCTCAACCACATTCTGTTTTTCTTTTCCCTAGTGGAAAGTGCTACACTATCTAAGAAATCCTTTCCTTGAAGAGAAATTAATTTGTTTAGGGTCTACAGAGCTGTCACCTCACCTGAGCCATGAGTTTTAAAAAAAAAATTCATAAACTGAAATGCTTTATAATTTAATCTCTTTTTCTGTCCCTTTCCTGTGATTTACGTGGTCTTTTCCCTGGCAGATACCCTTCAGTAGGATCATCTCACCCAAATGTAAGTATTTCATAGCAGTACTACTGTCATGCAGTCACACTACTCTAGTTATAGTTCTATACAAAAGGTAAAAAGACTGGTGTTTAAGTTTGGATGCTGATTCAGACAAGTTTTTCCCCCAGTCATGCTGCAGATTGTTTTCCTATTCAGTCTTTCAGAACCATCTAATCTCAGTACATTGTGAACTAAAGCATCCAGTCACCTACTTTTCAACAACTTTGGAAGGTTAGAAGTTTGTCAACTCTCACCATACATAGATGTATACACAGAGAAAGGCAATACATACCCTGCTTCTTAGCACTTTTATACTCAGAAGAATCCAACAGACTGTAAAAAAACAGAAGCAACGCGGCACTAGTCTGGGTCCTCGTAAGTGATTAATAGCAAATGCCTGTTAAGTAACATAAACACTAATAATTACTAGGCAAAATATTAAATTTGCTATAAAAAATAATTAAAGTCCTTTTTACATTGATATCAATGAATTGTGATGTTGCTGTGATTTTAATATATAGAATATATAACACAACAGCCCCTACATAGATGTAAAAATATAGTGAAACTCAATTTTTTCTTCACTGATCTCCCATCTACTGCTTTTATATGCTGCACTATATTTTAATACAGTATTTTACTATATAGGTTTTTATGAAGTTTTTTTTAGCAACACAATCATAGCTCAATTAAAACAGGTATCTTGTATTTCCTGTTCTGAAAAATGTTTATTCTGTGTGCAATGCATTACATAACCTTGCTCTAGTTTCCTGGCTTGTATTCAGAGGTGCAATCTATTTTTGAAGAATGTTGCCCATTCTAATGTAATGTTTTACAAAATGTAGTATACATTTCACAGGATTCCCGAAATGTGCTTTGTCTCATAATTAAAAGATCTTACGTTATCTAAGTTATTGAGAGTGAGGATGAATCAAATGCTGCCGTTATTAGTGGTTCAGCTCGAACAACTCAAGATGGTAGCACAACCAACAAGTGAGAGGGCAGGGCAGGACATACTGCCAACTATGTCACCTCTCGGACACATGCAAGCTTGGCGTGGCCAGGATGGGCACAGACAGGTAAAATGGTGTGCCCCAGTCTTCGGTGAGGATTTTGGAGAAGCGTCTCACACTACGCTCCCACTTCTCCTCATGAATGCTGGCGTCGGGTATCTTCATCTAAAACTACGCTGTGCTTTGCTCCGCGCTGCGCTACCGATCTCTGACCAACCCCACGAAGCCGCAGTGTTACACCACCGAGTCACAAACGCACTTCGCCCTGCAGCTCCCACGGGCCTTCGAGGTCGAGCTGCCACACGCCAAGCGCGGCCTTCGGGGATCCTGGGCCGGCGGTGAACCCGCTCGCCCGCCCGCTCCGGCCTGCCCCGGTTTGAGGCCGATCACTCGGCAAGGCGAACGCCTCCCCCGCCCCAACCGCCTGCCCCCGCCTCCCCCGCCCCAACCGCTCACAGCCGGGTTCCGCACGCGCCGCCGCCGTTTAACAGCCGCCCCCGCGCGCCACCGCGCCGCGCCGCCCGCCTCCCGCTGCGACGCGCCGGGCCGTGCCGCCCCCTGGCGGCTGCTCCGCGCTCGGCAGCGCCACGGGCCAACGGCTGCGCGGGGGCGGGGGAGGGCAGGAGCCCCCCGGCCTCCGATTGGGTGCCCGCTCTAGCCAATAGGAGGCTTCCCCAGCCTTGGCCCTGGCCCCCGCACCGCCTGCCAACGGGGTCAGAGGTGGGCGTCCGCGGCCCTCCCGGGCCCGCCCCCTCCGCTGTCTCATTGGCCGGGCGGCGTGCCAGTCAACTGCACCCGACCTTCGGCCGGGGTCCCGTTCCGTCCGCTCCCCCGGTGGGCGGCTCCGGCCTGTGCCGGGGCCGAGGCTGCGCGGAGCCGGCATGGCCTCCGAGAGCGCTGCGGAGGGGGAGGCGGTCAGCGGGGCCCAGCTCATCGCTGAGTCCCTCAAGGCTCAAGTAAGAGCGCGGGGGCCGGGGAACGGGCGAGCAGCTTCCCTACGGCGAGCGGGCGGGGACAGTTCCCGCCGGCCGCGCGGCGCGGGGGGCGGCCGGGCCGGGCCAGGCCAGGCCAGGCCACGCCACGCCACGGGTGCCCGCGGGGCTGGCGAGAAGCGAGCGTGCGCGGCCGGGCTCACCCTGGGCGTTGCTGCCGGTCTCCTGGGAGCGGGCGAGAAGGGCTTGCCCCGTCGCCCTGTGGGAAGGAGGGAAGTGCCGGGGCAGCAGCCCAGTGAGCGGGCCCGGCCCCGGCCCCGCCCGGTCCCACTGCCGCCGTGGGCCGGCGTGAGGTGGGGACCCCCCTGCGGCTTTCCCCAGGCCTTCGCTTATTTCTTCCTTCTTACGAGCCTGCACCTTGCCGAGCTCCCCCGATACCTCCGTTACCATCAAGCACGGCTGGCTGCCCGCTGCTGCCCTGCCTATAGCAGCTCCTCCTCCACAGTGATCAAAAGTCTGTGTTGTCTCCAAACTTGAAATGGTGCTGAACTGGTACTGGCTTTAACGAAAGGCTTTCTGCTTGGTCTGTGATACATGAAAAGGTAGTTCAGTTGTAATAAAAATAAGCATGGTCTTTTCCTCTATAAGTTTCTTGGGCATGGCACCATCCCAGTTGTTTCCTGGGGCCTTTTTTCTGTTAATTCTACGTGAAAGCATAGGAACATGTAAGGATACGAGGAATTTTCAGAAAAGGCGAAGTTGACATACTGCGAAACAGGAAGGTAATATAGCAGAGACATCCCAAGTACGAAGTGGTCAGTTAAAAAAGCTAAATGTACATTGACTGAGAAGCTGGGCTGAACAGTTGTGGAAGCGCTGGGTTTTGGACGTCTACAAGCAGTGGAACAATTACAGAGGACTGAGCTGCAAACACCAGCTGCCGTTGTATACGTTCCCACAGTGGCCTGTGAACTTTCATGTGAATATATATGTTGTTACAATTTACTTTTAGACTGCCTGTACAGTTAGTGTGGCTGTATTTCACATGTTTATTAAAGCTAACTTTTGGAAACAATACTGATTTCTTCTAACGCTTTTCTTTTTAGAATATTGAATACATGTTTGGCATTGTTGGTATTCCAGTCACTGAAATCGCAATTGCAGCCCAAGCAGTTGGAATAAAATATGTAGGAATGAGAAATGAACAAGCCGTAAGTATATATCTACAGCAGGACCAGTTCTCTCTCTTAACTGTTTTACAACGGAATGATATCTAATTTACCTTTTCTTACCAGGAAGAATGTGGTCTCTGAATGTTCCTTTAAAGAACCTGCAGAGAAGTAGTTACTGTCATTCTAGAATAAGGGAGAGCATTGGTGGATTGGGTTGGGTGTTTCTTTTCCCCCCATCTGTTTTTAAGTGCTCCCTCCTTTTCTCATAAGGGAATTGCAACTTTTTTTTTTCATTTTTAGATGCCTTTCTCCAATAAGGGAGAGAAGAGAGGATGAAAATAGTGAGAAAAAGAATTTGAACAAAGCATTCTACTGCAGAAAGAAAAAATGACCAGCTTTGTCTCATTCAAGTGATTTATTGTCAGATTTTTATCTGCCAGTTTTGGGGGAGGCTCATCCAGGTTTTTTGTTCTGTAACTTTCTATAGACTTTCCAAGATACTTCTCCCTCAAATTTTTCTGCTGTCATTTTCTTTTGCTGATGTCTTCCCTTCCAAATTAGGACAATATTATCATTCTCTCTCTAATTCGTAGTATTTACATTCCTTTTTCAGAGTGTTCTTAGCTACTTCTTTCCTTTTTGTTTAGGAGGATGTTTTATTTGGGAGTTATTACCTACAGGTCTAAAAGGTACATTTTTCCTTGTCTCTGTTCTGTTCTTGCAGTGCCCAAAGAGGAAAGTATTCCTGCTTATAAACTTGTCTTGACTATTTTCAATAATTATAATATCTTTTTTCCCTTAAATGTGTTTTAAAAGCTCCCTAAACAGCAAACCATAGAAAGTTATAATGTTTCTGAGTGGTCAAAATCAAGCACAAACATGCACTTAGACAGTCTTAATTATATATATTTCAGCTTCCTTGTCTAGGTATCAGAAATCAGATGCAAGCTCATTAGCATTTTGATGTTATGCCACTGGCTTTCGATTTGTTTGGTTTTCCCCAGTAGTAACTCTTTAAGCATTCAGTAGTTTCTTAGGTGGTCTGAGGTTGAATATAACCTCAGGTTTATACCTGGTTTTCAAGGATTGCTACACAAGCTAACTCTGTATTGGACTGCTAGCAAATGGACCATCAGCTTTCCGTACTCAGAGTTGCTCTGCTACATTTGCCAATTTTCCATAGCTGATGCCAACAAAAAAATGTTTGATTATTATCTTATCAGGAGATTTTTCTTGTGTTTTAACTTGTTTATGGATCCTGTCTCTCTATGAACACTTTTAATTAGAATTGTACCGCTTTTCCAAGGAACTCCTTTTAATATTCTGGAGCTGCATGGTATTTAGGTGCCTGTATTTTGCAGCAGTGTTCTTTTTCTGTTTTCCACCATGTAGTTCATAGCCTTCATGGATTGTCCCAGATGTCAATAAAGTATTATAATAGTAGTTCTCCTAAATCAGGTGGTCATGAGCTGTATGTTTTTGCTGTCTAATCCTTACATCCTTATATTGGAATGTGAGGACTTAGAGGAATGCACGTCTCTATGGAAAATCTGTAACATGTGAGAGAGGCAAACTTATACAAATATTTTTTAAAGGTGTATTTGATTCCTTTGAAGGACTGGGAATTCAACACAGTCTTTATATTCCCGTAGGCCATTTAGCAAGTATTCTAGTTTTAGCTTTGGTTATTAACATGATTAAAATTAATTTCCTCATGTGTCTGTAATTAACAGAGAAGATTGCTTTGCACTGCCAAATGAGATGCTGTCCTATTTTTCACTCTTCACTAGACTCTTTTCTGTTAAGAGTGAAGACGACTGCTGTGTAAATGGTGAGATACTTTTGCTTAGGGGAATAACAATAACATGAAGACTTGTTTTAACATCAAAATGCCAGGGTTCCTCTTCTTTGGGGAGTGGAGAAGGATGAACAAAGATATATCTTGTAGTGGGTTTTGTTTTGTTCTTTGTCCACAGTGAAGACAGAGTAATTGCTTGGCAGAAGAGAGGGTAAAAGGTTATACACAGTATATTCAAGATATACACTTAATATTTACGTGTCATGGTTTTAATTGTCCAGGTTTATTAGTTATGTGGTCTGGCTGTGGAGGATGTGTATACAGCTGTTTCCTTTATTGGTGAAGGCAGCCGTATATGATCTGAGATATATGGAAGACAAAGTTTTTTTCCAGGGTTTGAGTTTCTGCCTCATTTCTGGGCGAGATGTAGCAAAAGCCCATAAAACAGCAGAATAAACTGTTTGACTAGAAAGCCCAGGAAAAAGCATGAAGTTAAAAGTTAAGTAGTACTGCCAATATCCATTAGCTAATCTCCTGCAGCCTGTACCATGGCATAAGTTTGCTAGGAGCAGTTTAACCCATGTCCTGTATGCCCCTTGAACACTGAATAGTTGTGTTGCAACTCGATAGGGGCGTGTGTTTTGTGTGTCTGTCCCTGGGTAATGAGAGATTGCTGTGATTGTTTAGAAGACCGATAACTGATAACCCAGGTCAGTTTTAAACTTCAAAAAAACCCTCTGCTAGATTGTTATTCATTAACAACACACATTGCTAATTTAGTTCCTAATCTTTAATAACAATTATCACTACATATTCAAAGCAATCTCTTCCTGATAATTGTATCCTTAGTCATGAGTATATAATATGCTGGGGCTGGTACAGCGTAGTTAGCATGGATGTTGCCAGCTGTCAAGGGAATCAGACTCGAGAATCCTTCAATAAGGGCAGCTGGAACCAAAGTCGACATCTTTTTTCTCCACCCCTTAGATTCAAGATCTCTCTTTATCAGATGTTTTGGTCTCTGAACAGACCTTACGCCTTGGCCTCCATGCCTGGACTATGGGCTGCGGTGCTGGGTGGGTGTTACTTTCCCAGGCCAAGACAGGTGCCTTATCCTGTTGCACACCTGTCAGTTGTTTTTTGTTCTGGGTTGTTTTGTTTTATTTTGTTTTTCTCCCTTGCTTAGCCGTTGCTGCTTTTCCTAAAGCAAAAGCAGTGTCTTCCCAGATCTCAAAGGTGTGCTTTTTCAGTGACCAGTAACTGGCCATCAGCAAGTTGCTCATTATCCTGGGACTGCTGCTTTAAACCTGTGTCCATGTTTTCAAGACTTCGCTTAAGTTGTATGTCATGACAAAAGACATCATGTACCAAGCTCAGGTTCATACAGCAAGTTCTCGTAACAAGTTGACCACAAGCCCTACAGGAACATTAGGTACAATTAATATAAGGGCTTCAGGCCTGCTCCTAGGCATGGCAGTACTATTTTAACTGGGCCGCTGGGCACAAAAATGCTTCACCATTGTTTACTAGCTATGTTGTATTAGTTTGCTTATGTTTAAGTTGAAAACAGACTAATTTAATTAAACCCTGCTTAATGTTCTTCTACTTGTACGGGAGCAACAGGCTTCTGCTTTGGCTACAGTTCAAACCCAGCACTCATGGGTGGTTACAAACTTTTTCAGTGCCTGCATCTGGACCTCCTACATTTCTTCCTAATGTCGATTGTGGGTTTGGTGGTCATTGGCATTTTATATGCTTATGTCCTTCTTGCCTGTCTGAGGAAAATAAGGATCTGGTTTCAGCTGATCAACTGTGTTGTGACCTTAACAGATAACATGAGTGCCATTACTCATATTTTGGTAGTGAGGGTGCAAGGTTCATAAGTAAAATGGGTTTTTGTTCTTACTGTTCAGACAAAAAAAAAAACTCTTTGAAGTATGCCTTCAAAATTCTTTACAATCTCCTCTCCTCTAAATACAGATAGATTTAGTCATGTTGCTTCCTTGCAGAATGAAGCAGTAAAAAGTTTTAATGGCAATGACTGTACGTGAACCCAAATTCTATGTGCTGCTCTATTTTGCCACTTAGTTCTAAAAAATGATTGCCATGGAAACTTAACACCATGCTTTGAGCTCCATTAACAAGATTTTTAGTAACACCTACTCCAAATATTTCTAAACTTTTGCACGCAGATATGTCATCAAATTGTTATCTAAGTCTTGAATATTAGTGACATTTTTCTTCTCCATGTCAGAGGCTTATGAAATGTAGAAAGAGATTTTTCTTGTCAATGTACGTTTTTTGTCAACAGTTCCGTTTCCTAATGCTGCAAAGAAAATAAGGGCTGCTTATTATTCCTTTAAGCCCCACCTTTTTCTCAAAGAGTTGGTCTGTATCTATAGGAGCATGAGGCTATTAAAGACAGTTTATCCTTCCGTGTAAAAGGTTATAATAAGTCTGTGTTTTCACTCATTTAAGCTGACATTGCTAACATGCTGTGTCACCTAAAATTATTCATAGGTTTGAGGAAAATGTTTAGTAGCTTTGTAAACTTTTAGAAGGAGCCTGTGTGTTAGTTATTCTTCTTACCACAATAGTACTCCAATAAAACTAAAAAACAAAATCCCAACTCTATTTCAAAATGAAAGAGGCAGGCTATAAGGCCAGGAGCTTACTTAAAAAAAAAAAAAAAAATTGCAAAATGACTTTTTTCCATTAAGTGGTAGAACTTGCTCAATTCAAGACAAAAGCATGAGAATATGAGGGATGGATTTGGCAATGTCACATGTGTGAATCCTTTGGAGTTCTTGGGTTGCCTACAATCTTCTGTTTCTACTTGATCACATATTGTCTTGTTACCAGGTGAACTTTATATCTGAATGTTTAATATTACTACAGGAATAGCATAAAAACATACTACATAATAATACTGCTGCTAAGCTATGTTAACATGTTGTAGGCATTGCTTTTGTGAAAATTACGCAAAATGCAATTTTTCTTCAAAATGTCAAAGTACCTGAAGCTAAGTATGATACCAGAAATGGAGTGAGAAGTACTTCAGCAGTTCAGCTTGTAAAAGACAATCCCTAATCTCCTAATGAATCTCTTCAGCATGTGATTTCAACCTTTTGCTTAATGTCTGAAATACAATGAGTCATTCCAGTGATGGCTGGATTTCTGTTTGTTGCCTTGCTTTTATAAATCCCTTGTCCATGTTAGTCTAGAAGGCAGTAGGAGGCAGAAGTTTCTTATGCTGTTCTGTTTGCTTTGCTTCCCTGGTTACAGGGGGTTTCTTTTATGCTGTTGGTTTTTTGTTTTTCAAATCCTAAATATTCCTAATATAATATCCTGGAACAACAGAAGCCTGAAATGTGGAGACGAGTTTTGGGATTTTTCACATAAGCCTTCATGAACGTACCTTATAATGGGGAGGGTGAAGGGGTGCTTCTACTTACATTTAAGCTCTAATGATCAGGGCAAAATCTGTACCTGCTTATTTTCAGTATTTTTGTTGAAAGTTATGTACACGATATCATGAAATGTATATGTAATAATAACTGTATAATTAACTCCAGTATTTTCAATAGGCCTGTTATGCTGCATCTGCTGTTGGATATTTGACTGGCAGGTACATTCCCTATTCATTAATATTAATAATAATATAATATTAACTGTATTAGACTCAACAGTTAGAAGCTACGGATGTTTTTCTGGTTTTGAACTGGGTGTTTTTAGTGTGGGCAGATGTAGGGCAGTTAAAATGAAACATGAATTTTAAAATAACTGTCAATAATGATTATCAATATTTCTATTACTATGATTCAGGGCAGGAGCGAGGAGGTGCTTAAGCTCATATAATATTGTCCACCTTATAACTTTATTTCTTCTCTTTTAATTTCTGAATAGCAGTTCAACACCATTGGTATGAGGGGCAGAAATCATGCCACCATTGTTTGTTGCAACTTGGTGGACCCGCTATGCCTTAATCTCATCATCTGGGCGTATTATTTAACAAATACCTTACCAACACAGAGGCTGAACATATGCCTTCCAGACTCGTCTGTGCTTCTTCTGGCACAAAATACTGGCTTTTCCTCTTTTCTACTGCTCTTAATGTTCTTGGGAAGCATTCTGTGGCCTGTGACTTGTGAGGTGTGCTTCTTGGGTATTCCATGGATCCTTTTCTAAAGTAAACATCTGGTGGCTGCTTGCTCACAATTGCAGACCCGATGATGCAGGTGATCAGTCCTTATTCTGTCTGCAAGCATGACACCTGTGTTATACAGTTTTGTAGTTTTTCTTCCTTTGAATAATGCTCTGGAAGTAAGCTGATTTTTTTTTCTGATATGTAAAGAGTCTGTAAAGCTACTGAAGAATGCTCAGTAGTTAAGAATTGTCATTTTTATCTCATCACCTGGAAAAACAAGTGCCTCTGCCTGAATTAAACTCTAATAAAATTTGTGTTGAATTAGATGCACTTCTTCCTTTGTGAGCTTTCTTCATTGATATCTAGTGCTAAAGTGGAGTTGAGGAGACTGCAAACATCAGTGGCTTACCAAATTCCATATAAATGCTAGATGATGGAGTAAATGCAATAAAAGAAGTAAGGAGCTGTGTTATGATGAGCCTGCATATGTTGCAGACCTCTGTGTGGGTGGCACGTAACAACTGTTCACTTGCTTTTTCAATTGGGTTGATACAGCTAAATGATTTCTGATTCCCATGTCTATCTTGGTCCTTCATACAAACCTCTTGCCATTCATGCATTTTGATGACATGAGTAAAACTTTAATATTTTATATTTCAGTATTTCAGCATCTTACTAGTTTTTGTTGGTGATTTATTTGGTGTTCTTTGTGCTCACTTTCCTTTTTTCTCTCTTTCTCTTTGTGTGTGTGTGTTTGTTTGTTCATTTTTGTTTTTTGTTTTTTCCCCCCCCGCTCTAGACCAGGAGTCTGTCTTGTAGTGTCCGGTCCAGGTTTTTTACATGCCCTTGGTGGGATGGCAAATGCAACCATGAACTGCTGGTAATTTAACTACATTTTTGCTTTAAAATTCTGATAATTGTTTGGTGTGATTTGTTGCAGATGTTGAGCTCCGCAGTATTTAGTATAGGATTTTTTTTTTTCTTTTCTTTTCTTCCTTTCTCATTTCTGGGTAATGAGAAGGGAATTCTTCACTTATCAACCCTAAAAGTAATTTAGTTCCATTTTTTGTATTCTCATGGATAAAGTTCTCCTTTTTCCTACCCCATTACGCATATATTAGAAAATCTATAAGTATACCTGATTGTATGGATAAATTTGAAAATGAAGTCGATATTCAGCCTGTAATGCTTTATTGATCGTGGAAAGTCTCAGAGGTTTTTCTAAATTTAAATCCACATTGCCTTTGCAGTACTGTATTTCATATATGAACAAATTGACAACTGCATTGTTAAAATCCATATTTGCTCCCCACGCAGACATTTAGAGCAGTAATTAAGTATTGAATTAAATGATGTACAGAGTGATAGCATTTACTCCCACAAGCCTTCACTGAGACATAGCAACTTCAGCTGGTCTGCCAGTGAAAGCTGTTCAGAAAGCTATACAAGGTGTTTTGGGTAGAAGCTCTGGTAATACTAACCGCACGTGATCTGGAGCATTAGATTAGCAGTGGCTGATGGACGAAGAAGCTCGATAATGGGAACACTAACAAATCAAGTCTCTGACACTTTGGAAAAAGACCTCTAGTGTTCAAATTCTTTTTAAAAAATTAGTTATTGACTGAAGTTTTGCTGTCCCTATGTGACCTTAGATTAGAAAAAAAGATCATATGAAAAACTTGCTTTTGAACAGTCATGGATGTGGTTATAAGAAAGAAGCATTCATGGCACTTGCTTATGGATTTGCAGGAGACATTTCAATTTTCTCACAAACTGAGTTTTGTCTGACATTAGCTCTGTTTACTTGACTTGATCTCGCATAAACCTGTACTCTTGGCAAAAGGTGAAGGGGATGGCTTATCTAGTTTGGCAGAATATTTGACAGTACAATATTTGACAGTACAGTAAGAAGACTGGTTTTCACTGACCAAACCACAGTGATTGGCCAATTTTTTTTTTTTCATTGGTCACATCAGCCTTGCCTTTTGCCCGCCATGTGCCAAAAGGAGAGAAGTAAGCATTCAGAACTCCCAAATTTAGTGTAATGAAACTAATTTTCCTTGGCTCCTTCATTAGTAGGCACCTCCATTGAGTGTCCAAGAATCCCAGACATGCTTTGACATTTACTTTTGGCTGGCATTACCATTGTAAGAAAGGGTGCTGTGCTTTGGAGAGGAAGACCAGGGATTTTTCTGTTGAGTTAACTGACCAGCTTTCTGGCCTGTTTCACTAGACAGCAGCATGAATACTTGGGCAGGCACTATGGAGGAGGAGTGTTGCAGGAGAAGAGCAGGAGTAGCCCAAGCAAAGGACAGGAGATGAAAATATAATACACATTGAGGGGTTTGGTTACGCCGATGTAATACAGTCTGCTGCGAAAAGGGACATAAGCCCACATCATCTCCACACCCTTCTCCTGGCCGTGTACTCCTGCTGCTTGCCCTCTTGACAGCTCTGGCACTTGTCTGCCTCAATGATCACATTCAGTTCATTATTCTGGCAGAAAGCCAACCCAGCAAAAATAAGTAAATAATGTCATGTTAGATAAGTGATCTAAATCGGCTCGCTTTGCATTCAGGCAAGCATCAAGCACCTAGGCGAGGGAGGGAGTGAATTATGCAGCTGGGAGCAGAAGTTAGAGAGGTGTTCCTCTTTCTGTGGCAACAAGGTAGTAAGTCTCCTGCTCTATACCATCCCCTGCGAGGAAGTGGCGTGGGGAGATCAATTTGTAGGGCAAGATTAGCCCTCACTGGTATCTTCCAGATGTCATGCGATTTCATGGCTTTACACCTGACATTGTTAACTTACTACAATGGCTGAGCTTTGGCTCATTTCTCACAGAAGTAAGCTAATAGTTGAACTGGCCCTGCTGCTCCTGACTTTGAATATCTCAGGCTAGGTGATAGTCCTTAAAGCTCTGTCTGAGTTGTCCTCCTTGAGCCTGGAGACCCATTCTTCTGGTTCTGCTCCGTTTCAGTCTCTTCCAGATGAAAGAAATCTCTTCTGTACCAACAGGAAGAAAGTCAAGCAGTCTGATAGCACAATTTGCTACCAGTTGTGCTTTTAGATTGTATTGCCTGAGCATAGATTGGCTGAGTAGAAAAGCCTTTGGTTTACCCTGGAAGCTTGTCACAGTGAGTTCTTGGATGTGTAAATCTAGCCAACTAGGTAGCTAATGGGGCCTTGGTAAACTGCATTTCCAAGGGTAAAACCTTTTGATATTTCATGTTAAAAATTACCTACAGTGCTGCTTCCTTCTCTTCTGCCTCATTCTGAGCAAAAGTTTTTGTATCTCAGTTTGGCTGTGAGAATAGACTTCAAAGAAGAGTTTGCAATAGTTTTAAGATTTCCGTGTACAGTAGCATGGTGAGGTACCATGCTCTTTACCTGAGGTTGCAGCTGAAATTTTTTTCAATTTACTAAAGTTCTCCTGCAAGTACATAGTGCTTGCTATTCTTATTAGTTTCATTGAAGTCAGTGTTATTCCTGCCTCACTGTTGTTTTTGACTTCGTTTAAACTACATGCAGTAATAAGCACAGCTCTTAAAAATGTCTACAGTATTGTGGCAGTAGTACAGTATGATGATTTTATGGGGGGAAAAACTTCTTCTTGTTACAATTATGTAAACTTTCAAAGCAGAACCAAATCTTCTCAAGGTATAGCTGTTGGAGCTGGCTTTCTTAAGGGTAGAGCGTTCTGTTTCTTATATTTCAGCATTAGGAAGTAGTAGTTATTTTGTTTATTGAAACATTTAAATACATTTGAAAAAGATAAGTGAAAGGAACATAGGGTTTATCACTGTGAAACAGACTGGTTATATATAGATAGTCATAATCATTTTTCTGAGGGGAGAGAATCAGCAGAATAAAATATCTAGAGTATACACCAAATGGATTTTCCATAATGATTTTTCATAGAGGTAAGATAGAGCCTGAAGTTCTCATCTCACCGTGTCAGGGGAATAGAACTGAGATTTTTTGATATGAAGCTTCGATCTAGATATACGTATCCCCAAATTTTATGGTGATTAAATTTAGCATTATGCATTGAGCATGTTGTAAATGTTTCAGCTTAACACCTTGTATAGATAAATGCAGTCGAAGGAAAGACGGTATCTGAAGAGAAATTGTTTAGGAGAAAAAGCTTAGAAAGCTATTGACCCAATATTTCAATTTAGTATGGATGAATGAGCAGATTAATAAGCCAGCTTTCTCTTAAGTCAGCATTTAGTATTTTAAGGAGTTTGAGTTTGACCTACAAACTGAATAAAAAGCCGATTTTCATTCACTGTAGGACAATAATTTATTGTATTTTGTGGAAATTATAATAGGAATGTGTTCCTGTGGAATGTATAACCCATATTGTAAACTAATGTTGCCTTTATCACATAGCTATGAACTAATTTAAGAACAGGAGCACTTGTAGGCATGTTAAATTTTTGTTCATCTCTTTGGTCTTTGTTTTTTGAGTTTTGGTTTGGTTTGTGGGGGGTTTTTTGTTTGTTTGGGTTTTTTTAATAAAAACTGACAGCTCTTCTCCCTGCTTTCAGATACTCAGCTAATTTCTGCTGTGTTCCAAATTGTATATGAAGAAAATCTAATCTTTCTGAAAAGATTGTTTCCTACTGTGTTTCTTAGTTCTAGTGTTTGTGCACATTGCGATGCCTCTTATGAACAAATATCGTAATACTTTTTAGATCAGTCAATACTTTTTAGATCAGCTGTTGTCATTCCTCTCAAACCATCTTGTCACCCGTGGTATCAAACTTTAATGAAGATTGCTAGCAATGTGACTTGGTTTTAGAATTTTTATGCTAGATGTGGATCACTTAATACAGCCAGATTGTCCTACAACTAGTGACCCAAAAGCTGCTAGGCAGTCTACTGGCTGACACGCTGATATTTAGAATCCACTCCTGTATTGTGCTCATCACTTTCTATTCTGTTGAGATCTGTGAATGCTGAAGGTGCACAACATCCCAAAAGCAGTAGGATTTGACCATCAGGCGAGCTTACAGATGTGATTGCAGTTATAACCTTAATCATACATACATTTTTTTATCTTTTTTATTATTTTTTATTTACTTTTCTAGGCCTTTGATTGTTATTGGAGGCTCTTCTGACAGAAATCAGGAAACCATGGGAGCTTTCCAAGAATTTCCACAGGTACACAGACATACCACTTTGTACAAAAGGGTTTCAGTTAAATAATTGGTGTTGTTTCTTCATTAGTGTAAGAATAACAATCCCAAACGCTAACATTTCCTAACAGATCTTATAATGCTGTTGATTTGCTCCATCTACTGGTTTACAATTGACACTGCATAAATACAGCAGATGATTTGAATGTCTTTGTCCACAGTCATGTTAGAATTCATGCTCTGTTTTAGGTTCTCAGCCGGTATAAACTGCTGTTGTTTGTCTGTTTTGAGATGAAAGAAAGCAAAATAAACTTTCCAAGAAAAGAAGCACCACTTTCTGAAAAAAAATACCTAAGCATTCAGTGGAATGAGTATGGCTTTGACAGTTTCCACCAGCTGAGGAGCTGCATTTTTTTCATGTGGGAGTTTTCAACTTGTTGCTTTCCATTTGGCATTTTTTCCATTTTATTCATGTTGAAATGAGATGGAAATGAGCGAATCACTTTGATAAATCAATATAATGGTTTTATGCATTTTTTCAGGTTGAAGCTAGTAGGCTGTACAACAAACTGTCTGTCCGCCCAAGCAGCCTAGAAGTTATTCCTGCTGTTATTGAAAAGGTATGAAAAAATACTAAATTAGCAACAGAACATCGAGTAACTGTCTCCTACTGTATAAGCTTTGAGGGTTTATTTTTTGTATAGCTGTTACTGTAAATAGTTTGATCCTGCAGATGTCAGGTGATGTTTGATTGAGTAAATTAACAACCGGGGAGGTTTTTCCTATGAACTGTGCTATGGAACAGGTTTGAAATAGATTCTAGTCCAATCTGATGCTTACTGATCCCTGCAGTGTTTTTTTGTTAGCTTCAGATAGAGCTGGAAAATTTTTAGGAAAGAAATGCTTTTAGGGAGAGGCACAATAGCTAGAAATGTAGTACTACAAACTTCAGCTCTTTTACCACTGTCATTATGTCAAGGAGATTCGGAGAGGGGGCGGTGGAGCTGGTTGTGTTTGGGTTTGGGGTTTGGTTGTTGGTTTGGTGGGGGTTTTTGAGAGAGGGAAAGCAAACACATCCTTATCTCAATGTCTCAGAAAGGGTTACAAAAGTCTCTTGCTACTGCTGTAGCAACACTTCAGCCACGTCAGCCTAAATCCTGCATACAAAGTGTTTGCAGAAGTGCAAATTCAGCAGAGCATCTACCTGTAATAGAAGAATTGGAATCAAAAGTAATAGAAAATGGAGTCATTGGTTTTTCTCTGTGCCACTTTAAATAGCATTCAGCATGAGGTTTAATTTAGTATTTCCCAAACACAACAGTTGATAATGCAGTTGTCTCATTGTAAATTAAACAAATAATTTACAGTCTTAATACAGTGCATCTACTGAAAGGCTTCAGCTGGCTTATAGGGGAAAATGTAAATAGCTATCAAAACTTTAATTCATTGGTATAAATCAATCCATGGGAGCTTTCCCTGTGGTGGTTCAGCAATATGAAACAGCATGTTCCTTCTCTGCCTGCAGAAGGGTTTGCTTGTTTTTTACACATAGATTTTTAAAATCCTTTCAAACAGTGGTTAAAACCGTCATTATCTGTTTTCTAGGCTGTAAGAACCAGCATATATGGTCGTCCAGGTTCCTGCTATATTGACATACCTGGGGATTATGTGAATCTTCAGGTGAATAAGAGCTCTGTCAAGTGCGTAAGGATTATATTCATTATTTTTCAAGTCACTGAATAAAAGAAGTTTTAGTTTTAAGTTACTTTTGTATTTTTTTCCTTAAAACAAGAAAAAGATAAACGAGCAAGAGATTAAATAATTTGCCACAAGGTTGAAGTGATACTAAAAATCCAACCTCTAAATGTAACGTTCCATCATAACATGTAGTATAGATTATAGTTTGTAACGAAATGAGCAGAAAAGAATGAATTATTATGATGGTAATACAGTGATGTCACTTTGTAAATCTCTGGAACAACACTACCTTTAAAATTAAAGAAACATGCAAGAAGAAGTTCAAAGCCTGTCTTTAAAAAATATATCCTGTTCTGATAAATGCTGTGAGTAACATGGTGTGTAACAACTGCGGTTTTATGCTAAACAATAGGTTTTGTCTTTCAACATTTCTTGTTTTGTTTTTTTTTTTTTTAAAGAGCCTCTTTTGTTTTGCTTGACTTCCAGGTATGTGGAATGCTGCCTGCCACCTCCCATCAGCACAGCTGAATGCTCTGCTGTATCCAAAGCAGCATCTATCATTGCTCATTCCAAGCAGCCGCTGCTAATCATTGGCAAAGGTAGCATGCTTTGATGTAGCTTTGAACTGTATGAGTTCTGGACGAGAACAATGACCCAAGTGATTTCTTTTCCCCATAAATGTTAGCCATTTCCTTTTCACTCTCTGTTAAAACAAACAAACTTCTTTGAAATTTGATGTTAAAATCTGCTCTGTTTTTAGAATATTTTTATTCTGTTGTGTAACTGTTGTGCTTTTCATCTAGTTTAAGGGAAAATCAATTGATAAAATACAACTTTAAGTAGGAAAAAATCAGATAACCATTGGCTTAAGCCTAGAGCCAATACCAGGGGATCACTTCCAAAATTCCAAACAAATTCTGTTAGAATACAGAAGTGGTATTCTTTGTCTGATGCTCTGGCATATATAGCAAGAATCGGATTAACCAAAGATCATTTTTCCATTTGGACTAACTGAAAGTGCCAGCCTACTTTGTGGAGATGTGAAGCAATGCAGCAGGTGTTGCTGTTATTGCTGTTTTATAGACTTTCCATTGTACTCTTCCAGTGTATTTCATTCCTGAAACAGAGGTGTCCCTAAAGATAGAGAACAATTACTCTCTGTGCTGGTCTGCTTATTTTGTCCCTTTTTGTGGAATGTTAGTCACTACAGTGGCGTTTCGGTTGAAGATACAGGTCTGCTAGGAACAGAATTGAAATAACCACCTTGTTTCACCCAGGTTGTTTTCCTGCAGACATGGGTTCTATGTTTAATCAGGGAGTGAAATGATTGAGATAAGATGGATCTTATCATTGATTAGGTAATGAAATAGTAGACAGAAGGTAGATCAGGAGAGGTTTTCTTTTTTTTTCCTCTATCTGGCTTGATACACATGAACAACAGGGTGTTCTTTGAAAGTGAAGGTAGAAAACTCAAAAATACATAGATACGTGTTTTGTTGATGTCAACAATTGAGAATCTACTGAACAAATGTGTCTGGACTTTCTGCTCTATATTGTTAGCAGAATTTTTGGAAGAAATACAGAAGTTTATTCTTCAGGATTTAAGAGTCATGGACTTAAGTCATTGCACAAGGACCAGTCAGTTATTCTAGATTGCCTGGGCAACCTTAATTCAGCAGCCTTGTACTGAAAGTAGCATCACAGTAAATGTATCCACAAACACATATCTTTACAAGGTCTTTTTGAGCTTCTCTTTTTTCATTAAAGGCTTATAGTAGACCTGTTTGGGCAGATTGTTATGGAGGATGTGATACAACAACATGCAGGGGGCAAGCAAAAAATGACATGACACAACACAAAGGTCATCTCCTGTTGTTGCTGTGGAAGTCTCTGCCCCATAATACCGAACTTCAGCCACTCAAAATTGTCATTTCAGATAAACAAAATCTCCTATTTTTCCCTGCCCTGCTTTACAGAAATAGCTAAATAGTTCAGCTGAAATCTTTTTAAAAAAAAAAAAAAAAAAAGCTTTTGACAAAAAGATGGGAAATTTGAACCCAAATACCTGTAGGTTGGCCTGTGATGTTTTGAGTTCTCCAGGATGAAAAATAATAAGCAGCTTTCATAATGGGAAATAGTATTCTTTCTGCCACTAATGTAGTCAGGTTAATTGAAATTCAAGCAAATACAGTAGGTTTCTGTAGTATTAAGCAGTCTCTTTCATTTCATTCAGGTGCTGCTTATTCACATGCTGAAAACAACATCAGAAAGTTGGTGGACCTTTGTGGACTGCCTTTTTTGCCTACACCAATGGCAAAAGGAGTAGTTCCTGATAACCATCCAAATTGTGTAGCTGCAGCAAGATCAACGTAAATATAAAGCAAGGCTTCTAATCCTAACATCTGAGAAACAACTAGGAATTGTGGTGGTCTACAGATGCAAGGGAAGAAAAAATGCATACAGCAAAAATTTTTCAACCACATTTTGCACCTTATTTTAGACCACTGAAGATCTTGCTTGGAAAGAGAACAGATTTAGGTGGATCACTTTTGACAATGCTTAGTGTGCTGGCCAGGAAGACACTTCTATCTGAGAGCTAATGTTCTGTAACTATGAAACCTATGGCAAGTAGATGTATCAATGTTGTTAGTAGGTATTTCATAACATAAAATGAAACTGGTAAACAGTTTATGTTAAGCATTTAACGTAGTGCACTAGATAAACTACTAGTTTTTGGTTTAACACTATATAAACAGAAGCTTAAGATGCACACGTTGCAGTTGAAGTTTTGGTATTTGCTGTCTCTGCATGGTGTTTGCAATACACCGTCATTAAATTGCAGTTTATTTAAAAAGAAAATGAAGGTATTTCAGACTACACTGAAGGACTATGTTTAAAGTAACTTATAAGAGCTCTTTCTGGCTTTTGGCAAAATTAATGCGAATGAACCATAAGAGCCCTACTAAGTATGAATATGCACAGAGTCAGCTTGCAGATGGAGCATTTATATACTTTGAGATTAAAATACTGTCTGTTGTTGAGCATCTTAGCTTTATCACTGTTAAGCATGCTGTTAAGAAAAATGGAGAATAAAAGAATATACCAAATACTGTCTACCCAGCTGAAAGGTAAATTAACAGGAGTCTAAACTGAGAGGTCCACAACAATCCTAATTTTGGAACCCACTGTCGCCAGTATCACAGTAGCGAGTCTTTTGCTTTAACCTCAGCGTCATTATAGCATCTTGTTAGTCTCCTAGTGTAATGATTCCTATCCCAAACACAGTGTATTAGGAAAATGGTGATTAATTTTCTTCTTGACTTCCTGAACTCAAGAATGGCTTGATGATTGGCTATGTAAAAGGTTACATGGTTTTGGGGCTAAGCAAGCATCTTAGAGAAAGGAAGGATTATGTTCTGGGGTTTGCTGTGATGGTTAGGATTACTTCTAATTTTGAAAACACTATTAAACTTAATAATAATTCCTCTTTGTCTGATTCTTTTATTTCCCTTTATTAGGGCATTACAGCATGCTGATGTAATCATCTTGCTTGGTGCAAGGTTGAATTGGATTTTGCATTTTGGTCTTCCACCAAGGTTTCGACAAGATGTAGAGGTTATTCAGGTAAGCAGGAAAATTATTGTCACTTGAAGGAAGTCCTCTGTATTCTAGCATTGCTTAGAGCAATTATTGTAAACTGTTTTGGTAGCGTACTTCATGTGGCAAATACTGCCCTATGGACAGTGCAGTACAGTGTGTATAGTTATTGTAGTTCTCCAGAAATAGTTCTGATTGCTTTAATTATTTTTTTTTTACTTCATTATTGTCGTGGTTTAACCCCAGCCAGCAACTAAGCACCACGCAGCCGCTCGCTGACTCCCCCCTGGTGGGATGGGGGAGAGAATCAGAAGAGTAAAAGTGAGAAAACTCATGGGTTGAGATAAAGACAGTTTAATAGGTAAAGCAAAAGCCGCGCACAAAAGCAAAGCAAAGCAAGGAATTCCTTCACTACTTCCCATCGGCAGGCAGGTGTGCAGCCATCCCCAGGAAAGCAGGGCTTCGTCACATGTAATGGTTACTTGGGAAGACAAACGCCATCACGCCCAATGTCCCCCCCCTTCCTTCTTCTTCCCCCAGCTTATATACTGAGCATGATGTCATATGGTATGGAATAGCCCTTTGGCCAGTCAGGGTCAGCTGTCCTGGCTGTGCCCCCTCCCAGCTTCTTGTGCAACTGGCAGAGCAGGAGAAGCTGAAAAGTCCTTGACTAGTGTAAGCTCTGCTCAGCAAGAACAAAAACATCAGTGTGTTACCAACATTATTCTCATCCTAAATCCAAAACACAGCACTCTACCAGCTACTAAGAAGAAAATTAACTCTATCCCAGCTGAAACCAGGACACTTATTTTTTCTAAAAATGGTTACAGCATTGTTCCAGCTATCAAGGACTTGGTGCTGCTGTAATGAGGAGGGCAGACACTTCAATGTAGTTGACCAGTACAGGATTAGACTCATGATACTTGTGTGATCTTTGGAGCACTGGAATTTCCATGATTGAAAGCAAATTGTCTTGAAATTGTGAAACCCTTCATACTGTTTGGCTGCTCTGAGCTGGATTTCTTTTGAAATAGAATTACTTTCAGATCCAGAGTCAGTCATTATAAGAGCTCAGTTGCTCAGAAATGTTAATAAGAAAAAAGGAAGAAAGGCTATTTAACTAATTAATGTATTTGGCAATCTGGCAGCTCTTAGAAAGACAAGTCATTAAATTGTTTATGTACTTAAAATCTCCTCCCTTAGAGTCTATGATAGAAGAGTAGTAGTTGATTCGGTGTGCTGACTGGCCTGCCTTCAGTGTTCTGGAACATAATCTCAGCTTCCAAACTTTGCATCTTTTCCAGAGCAATAACGTAGATTTTTAAGCTAGAATTCCTTTTGACTTGTGAAATAATACATCTTTTATGTTTCCTTTTTCTAAAGAATGTAAAGAAAAATTTTTTTTTCATCTCACTTAAAGTAATTTTTTTCAATGTCAAGGGTTAGTATTAAAATACTAATTCAGTTCATAGTCTGTGTGACCTGGTCATAAGTTAGTATTCCAGGTAACCTTAGAGGTCTCGTACATCACTGATAAAGAAAGTGGGGAAGTTTCTTCAGTGGTTGCAATTTACTTTTCAGTTTCTTCATATTAGCCAAATTCTTACTGCCAAGTAGCATACACAAACTTTTCTCAGTAAGAAAATGACTGCTTTGTATAGACTTTAAGGGTATACCTAAGCCTAGATTTTTAGTTCTCATATAATTATCAGTAAAATCACCACCTTCTTCTCCTTAATGTTCTAATAAAGTTCTAAACTGTCTATACTTAAGAGCTTGAAAGAAGCAAGCAGTCAATTCTAAGGATGTATATGAACTTTTATTAAAATGGGTGTGTAGCATAGAATTGTACTTTGAATAGATGATTTGCTGATGCCATTTCAATGAAAGGCAGGGGAAGTTATCTGTTCAGCCAAAACAAGGTATGAAGACATTGTTAGACAATGTTCCTCACTTGAACTGAAAAAAAATTCTCTTTAATAATCCTTGAGTTGATGGTGGTCTTTCTTTTTGAAATATAGATTGATATTTGTGCAGAAGAGCTGGGGAATAATGTGAGGCCAGCTGCAATTTTATTAGGTGACATAAACGCCGTGACTAAGCAGGTAATGTAATGTCCTCCTATTTTGACCTTAATTTCCTCTGACCTATATAAAGTAAGTTACCAGTTAAAAAAAAGAAAAAAGAAAAAAAAAAAAACACAACTGTTCAAGGAAAACCATTTTTCAGGCAACATACTCATGCTGTGCATCCAGTCTATTCCCAAATTAAATGTTAAAGATTCTGATTAGTGTTACTGTGATTGTGCTGGGATCTTTCTTGATAACATTATTCTTGATGCTCGTGATGGTTTTTTTAAGTATGTTGAAAGAAATCTCTGTAACATTTCAATGTTGTTCCAGCTCTTAGAAGAATTCAGCAAAAGACCATTGAAATATCCTTCTAATTCGGAGTGGTGGAAGAGGCTAAGAGAGAAAATAACGAACAACGAGGAAAGATCAAAGGTAGTGTTATATTAAAGAAAAGAGGAGGTTTCTCACCTTAACAGGTACCGATGCGTTAGTCAGTTTTGTCACTGGTCTATATCCAAGCTCCTCAATTACTTCTGATAGTCATGTCACCAGACTTGGAAAATTTATACCATTATACCTGGCTTGCTCTTGTCAGGCTTATGAACTGTAAGTTAAGTCTTAATACTTAACTATGAGTTAAGCATTCTAGGTTTTGTATAAATTCAAACTGTGTGGAAGTCATTGAACTTTGGGATTGGGTTCTTAAAGCCAGTAGTAGAAGACCACAGCCAGAGCTGCTGTCACAGCCACAGAGCAGTGACTTCTAATGGACAGGTACTCCAGCTACCTCTAAGTACTCCCAAGTGGAAACTAGCTTACGTGAAGATGAATTCTTAGTTTTCTTCTGTAATTGTGCTGTTTTATCTGTTTAGCAATGCTGGTGGAAGTATAATCTATGTTAAAAGCAAGTAGCTATTCAGGCCAAAAGACCACAGATGCTTGGCATATGCCTACACTTATGCACCTCATATTCTGCAAGTTCAGATGCATGTTTCCAAGGTGAGGATCTAAAATAAATTCCTTCTAGCAAATCACTCTTTTGAACTACCTCCCAGCACACAGATGACAGCTCACTTAGGGTTATCAATAGTCAAACCTATGTGCAGAAAAATTTCAAGTGCCTCTCAGGTTAAACTGAGTTTTAATAGCTTCCTGTTAATGATAGGCCATCCAAGGGTTGCTGAGCTGAGTGAGCCTCTGGTAAATACGTTGTATGACCAGGACAGATACAGGAGGAGTGACCTTGAAGTAGTGCATGGAAGACCAAATACTTCAGCCTTACTTGGCGGAGTGCATTTTTATTTCCGTTGTTATTATTTACCTGACTCAGTTCTGCACCATATTATAAATTCTATGCATAGGAGTTACTAATGTCTCTTTATTTTTAAGGGATTAGCATTACAGAAATCCCTGCCTATGAATTATTACACAGTCTTTCATCACATCAGAGAGCTGATACCCAAGGACTGCATCTTAGTAAGTGAGGGAGCAAACACCATGGACATTGGACGAACAATGCTTCCAAATTACTATCCCCGTCAAAGGTGTGATATTTTCTTTGTTGTGCTGACTCAACAAGTTAGATCTATGTATAAATGTTTTCATTTAGCTGAGAAGTATGATGGTCCAGAATTTTTGTAATCCTTTTTAAAGGTTCTAAATAAAAAGTAAAAGTTTAGTAAGTTGAGAGAGGGATTAAGGGAAGTTTTCCACTCATATACTGATGACCTGTTGTAGATTTTAACAATTCTCTGGGACTTGTGTGTGTGCTCTGCAACAGAATGGTGATAGTTTCTCACTGTTTTGTGGAAAGTGAGTGAGGAGCATCATGCTGAATTCCCTGATCTAGATGTTTATCTCTGTGCTCAGAGCCTGTGGTAAATGTTGATTTAAAATAAAAACAATCGTTGGGATTCTCATGTTGAAAAGAATTCATGCGAGCAGTTTTTCTTTGAAACACACTTAAAAACAGGGAAAACTTAAGAAGAATGAACTCAATTTGAAAATTGGATTATATATTGGGCACGCTTTCATGTAAACCTGCCTAAAATGTAGGCACTCAAATGGGTAAGTGTTGGGATGTCACTTTAAATGTGTATTCTAGTTTTAATGTAAGTAGGAATTAAGTGCTGTTTCTTGAAAGGGGGGAAAAAGTTAATTCTGTCTGGTGAGGTGAAACTTCTGATCTGACTGTGAAGCTTGTGCCTTCTTGTGAAAGTAGCGCTGAAGCCCTAAATGAACCTAAATACTTCTTTGTAAACAAAACACAACCAAGCAAACAAAAAAACCCTACTTCCAGTAAAGCTGGGGGAAGAGTTTGCATTTTTCCCCCCCTATTTAAAATAAGGGCACAGTAATGTTAGTGGTTGTCTTTTCAGATTGCATTGTGCATATCTGAAAACAAATTTGGAAAGTTAACCCTAGAATAATCTAGTTCTTTATGTACTTTTGTATCCATTATGTGCTTCTGACCGAAATGATCTAACTTAATTACAGCTTTCAATTTGATTTCAAAAGTTGAACAGAAGACTAAAATTTGAACAGCAGTATTTACCCAATGGCTTTCAGACTTCTAGTTATATTTTCAAGGAATTAAATATAGAAAGATTTCATGTAGTCTGCCTATCTCTACAGTAATTGAATGTTTTTGAAATATTGTTACTATGCAAGCTAAAAGCATACAAGAATAGTTCTTCATTGTAGTACAACTATATATATATATGAGCTCTTAATTTTAATTAGAGTTCCAGTATGTTTATATCACTTAAAATATTTGCAGTCTTATCAAATGTTTGACTGAATATAATAATCTATACATCTGGTATCTCTTTATACCAATTGTTTATGAAACAGTATTCGAATAGTATATGGCAAATTATTAAAAGTAAAGATAAGTCACCATGGATTAACTTAAACTTTTAAGTAGAAATAAAGGGGTAGTAATTCTGTATTCTCCCCTTTAGGCTTGATGCAGGTACTTTTGGAACGATGGGAGTCGGACTGGCTTTTGCTATAGCAGCTGCAATGGTAGCTAAAGACCAAACACCTGAAAAGCAAGTCATCTGCATAGAGGGAGATAGTGCTTTTGGATTTTCTGGGATGGAGGTGGAGACTATTTGCAGGTAACTGGTTTTTGCTCAAGAAGACCCTCTTCGTGTATTGCCAGTATCAATTTCACTAGAAGGCCAAGGACGCTGCTATTAGATGGGGTACTCTTAAAAGTACATGAAAACAAGCCAACAAATATACATGGTCGTTTTTATGCTGTTGTGACATTGTGTTACCAGTGATGAGCAGATCAAGTTTCAGGTGGAAGTTTTTTGGTTTTTGTTTTTTTTTTTCTGAATGTATTTTCCTTTCAGTTTTAAGGAAAAGTAATGCTTTTAACACTTCACAGAAAGGTGCAAGTATTCCAGAATTCTTCCAAATGCATCTTTTTGTAGATACAACTTGCCAATCCTGATTATCATCGTAAACAACAATGGGATTTACACTGGTTTGGATGCAGATGCCTGGAAGGAGATGTTAAAGTTTGGAGATCCTGCTACATGGTGAGCATCTTCAAAGTATGTCCTGTTAATTAAGGAAGAAGTGACCAAAATGGTCACTTTCTTCATTTTTAATGCTTTGTGATCCAGATTGAAACTTTCCATAAAGTGAACTTAGTCCTAGGCTGAGTTCATATAAGTAAGAACCAGTTACCAAAAGCAAGCAGGCAACCAAACTCCAGACTGTTGTTTACACAGCAGTGCAGCAGAGAGATGACTCTCTGTTAGTTGTCTCAGGTTCCTGCAGCAGTTCAGGCCACGCTGTACAGAGTTTATATGGTGGGCTAGCCTCCAAAATCATGATAGTCTCCAACATTACCCGAGACTTGTGTTCTGAGTTTACACTGGGCTTCTGCTTCTGGAGCCGAGATCTCTGTACCAAGAGATCTAGGCTAAATCTTTGCTCAGGAATGTCTGCAGAAGATGAAAATTAGTAAGCTACCCTATAGGCATAGCTTAAGTGGTATAGGAAATGCAGTTCTTCCAGCCCAGAAGAATTCATCGGGCCAGCACAATAATAATCGTACACTTTAAATCAGTGCTGAAGTAATTACATTGATCAGTCTGGCAATTCTTCCCTGCTATTAATCAGAGGTTTTCCTTTTCGTTACAGCGTACCTCCTGTTTCTCTCCTGCCAAATTCACACTATGAGGAAATTATGTCTGCCTTTGGAGGTAAAGGATACTTTGTTAAAACGCCAGAAGAATTGCAGGATGCTCTGAACGCAAGCGTCACTGACAAGCAAACACCTTCTCTTATAAATGTAATGATTGATCCACAGTCTGAGAGAAAGAAACAGGTATGTATATGTTTTCCTTTCTTTTTCTGCAACCTTCATGTGGCCAAGCCTCTGAAATCCCCAGGAAGTATCACTTAAACTGCAGAGAAGGCAGGGATAGTTGCAAGGCAAAAAGATTGTCTTTAGATTTGCAAGATAGGAGAATGGGTGCTTTTACACTGTGCTGTCTGCTTTCCTTGTTTTTTGGTTTGTTTTTATTTTTTTCTGTTGGCTATTATTAATACATAGTCTTTCATGACTGGTTCCAGAATTTATGGTCGTTCCTTTCCATTCCTGACAAAATAAGACAAAATATTTTTGAGCAGTCTTTATTTCCCGTGGATTCCATCTGGTAGTTAATACATATCTGTATCCTGTTCCTTTTACTGTTTGTCCATTCTGATATGTTTTTTTATTCTGGTTTTCTTTCCTTTTTTTTTTTTTTTCTTCCAGGAATTTCCGTGGCTGACTCGTTCTAACCTCTAGTAGAAGATGAAGATAAAGATATGGTGCAAGGCAGCGCATTAAGCAAAACTAAGTTGCTTTCCAGGAGTGGAACTGGTACAACTCTTTTACATAAGCATTGGAACAAAGTGGGATTTTAGAACTGCTATTACGGGAATCTTTAAATGCTGAAACTAAGTAATTGTAAAATGAAAAAGACACATATGAATATATACCAGGCCTTCTAGCAGATTGTACAGAAACACTGATGATAAAATTACATACTTTTTCTCAGTCGTACCCATCAAGATTTGTGAATTAAAATCTTGGATGTCCTAGATGAAGGGAGTAAGCTGAGGGTTTTTAACCAACCACCAGCATGCTACTTGTTAGAGACTTTGTCCTGTAAGGACCAAAGCAAAGTATCTTGTTGTGAAAAAGTGCTGATTGGCCTCATTATTCATTGAAGCTCATTGAGTTGATAGTCACTTCATAATTTTACACGTTGCTTTTTCAGCTTCTACTGCAGGTATAAGTAGTGTATTAAAAATGCAGACTTATTCAAGGATTGAGTTTCTGTCTCTTGCATTTGTTTTTGTTAACTGGGACTTATGGTGCTTGCAGGAAAAAAAAAAAAATCTTAGGTTTTTGTTTGAAGCTTTGTTCTTTGCAAAGGCAATATCATCCCAGGACTGGATTTATTAGTGAGATTTCCAGGATTAATAGATCATAAATCTTTATAATCAGAAACATTTAAAAAAAAACCCACCACCACCACCACCAAAAGAACAAAAAAAGACCAAAACCAAAAAAACCCTCAACAAAACAAACAAACAAACAAGTGTTAGGCTGGAGCTTAATGTTCAGTTTGGCTGGCGTCACAAAGCAACTATCAGCATTCGAGCTGTAGCTGGCTAATTGTGCAACAAAGGTTCTTCATGTAATGTACTTTTGTATCGAAGCTCAGTGTCCAGCTTGCACTGACTGTGATGCAGAGCTAACATCTAAAGTGGGTAATTGGCCTGCCTGAGGTTCTATCTACTGTGTTTTCATCTGTTGTTGCATCTGACAATCTGACTTAGAGCTCGGACCTTAAAAGTGAAGTAGTTCTTGCTCTATGCTTCTATCACAGCCTACAGCAACTACTATTCGGTATACTACTAAGCAGGTTACTTTATGTCTGTTCTTAAATGCACTGGGAGGTTCTTTGTTGTTACGTATGTAAAAGGGAAAATTCTGGCTCTGATTTGGATTTTGATTGCTTTATTGTCTGTGATTCCATTGACATTAAGTGTTAGTTAACTAGCGGAAGGCACTTGGATGAGCCAAGGAAGAGGAGGACTGGGCTGGCAGGGGATCCTGGTCTACAGTTAGGCTTTTTGAAAAAAGCTTGGCTTGTTAGTTCTTGCACTTCAGTGCAGGCCTGGCATGAGGCCATGGGTTACCGTTAGGCAGAGGAATGTCTCTGCACACTCGTGCAGAAAGATAGTATCTGACATGAGCAAGAGCACCGCAGTCTGACATGGAGTACCACTAGTTGTGTGTGTGGGAATAGCCACGTGGTGCTACGAATGCTTGAGTCAAGAAAGGTAATACCCTTAGAAGGGCTAAGAAGTGCAAAAAGATAAAATCCATAGAATGTGTACAACTCATGAACGAGCGTAAGGCTGCTGAGATGGCAACGTTGCTATGTTCTCTGGGGTACTCTGCAAGGAATGTGGAACAACATTGCATCTTGTCACCGATTTTTCTTTCATTCTCCTTTTTAACTCTCACAAATTGATTTTAATATGTTGCAGTGATTAAACACAATCCATTATGATGATGTAAAATATCTGCAAGAGTTAATGCTGGGACTGACCACAGGGGAGATCATTTGCATTGGATAACCAAATGCAGAAATTCTTGGTTTATATTTGAAAATTAATAAAAAGTGATTTTCATACTGTTTCTCCTTTAATGAAAGTATTTGAATTATGTCAGCATTTTGTGTCAGCTGTTGGAAATCAGCTTACGTTGGCTTTTTAGAAAAGTTGTTGAATAGCTGCAATAACGTGCACAATTCATTTTAATAAGTCAAGATGCCTGGAAAATGGAAAGCAAAGAATTTGAAACTGTGGGGAGGCAATAACATAATTGATAACATCAGTTTGGATTTCATTGAGCTTTTAAAGAGCTCAAAAAAGAATTAACACTGCATTTCTTATCGCTTTAAAATAGACTAATACCAAGGTATAATAGAAATTCTTAGGTTGTAATGATTAGGTTTTTTGAGACGAGAGAGTGCACAATTTCCATACAAAACGAAGGAGAGTGAAATCTGTACTACTTTGTTTATATAGCTTACCTGCTTGATACCATGTTTTACACCATGGAGTTGCATCTAAGAGGAGTGTTAGGCAGATGAAACCATAGGAAAGAAAACAGTTTCACAGATAAGACAGCAACAAGGTATCTCGGAAATGTCCTAATTTTATTAAAAGGAGCAAAAAAATTACAGATGTCGTAAGTCTGGGGAATGCTGACCCATGTGGCTTTAGACAACTGGAAATTTTTCTTCAAGGCCAGAGCATGGAATTAAAGGATTAAAGGTATTGAACAGACTCAAGACACCAAACTCAGGAAGAAGGAAATGCCTGGGCCTGCACTGAGGGAAGATGCTGTGGAAGAGGTACTGAGTGTAATTTACTGAGACATACCAGGAGAAGTTAATGTTTAAATAAGGCACAGTTCTGAGTCTTTTTCTTATCATGGCTTTCAGGTAAATAAAGAATATTTGAAATTTTGCTATACCTGTTATGGGTGACCTCCATCAATCATTAGTCTAGTTCCTGTGAAAACTTTTCTTACAGGGGCCTGCTCAGTTCATGTGGTTGGGAAAGCCAGAAGTTCAGGCCAGCAGCACTTGTCCTTTTCAAGGAGAGGACACCGGCATGCATGAAAGGGGTTGGAACCTGGGACCAACAAGTGGTACAGGACAAATATTACAGAGATGTCCAAAACCCAGCAGGTAATTTAACTATGGGACCGCAGGTGAAACAGTCAGCAGCCACAACAAAATGGCCTGTTATAAGGAATAAGAAGTAAGGTTTGTTACTCTCTCAGCACCTCACAAGATAGTTTAAGGTGTTGAGTATGTGTTCCTGCAGCCTCCTGGTATGCTCAGCTTGCTAACAGGTTTAGTTTGCAGTAATTACAACTTTTTAATAATTATATTTCACCCTTAGTATGCAGTGAATTCTGTAGACTCTCTGCCCTGTGAACATTTGGGTATATGTCATGTATGCTTGCCTTCAATTGTTATGGCCATATAGCATATATCCATTTTGATGAGGAATCAGATGTATACTTGATCTGGCTAGATTTGGTTTTAAGCACACATGCAAAGTCCCAAGTACCCTTAAAACAAGCAGCAATGCATCTTCAGGCCTGCTGCTCTGTACCCAAGAAACCAGCACACGCTGGCTGTAAGCTATAGCAAAAGCCCTATTAAGAAATGTGACTTCTGCCCTGACTACATCCATCCTTTATATACTGGAATCAAAATCCCCATTGCAGCTCTTTTTGTGCTGTTTAAAGAGCTTGATGGCTGTGCTTAGTAGAGAAAAGGGTGTTTGGCACTGCCCTACTTACTGATGTTCTGAGGTCAGACCAGGTATCAGAGCTGATCGTCTTTATGACATACAGGCAATGGGACTTGTGCCTATTTACTTATAACTGAATATTGTAATGAGTTAGAAACAGCTATTCTGAAGGAGACATTGTAATGAGTTAGAAACAGCTATTCTGAAGGAGACATTGTAATGAGTTAGAAACAGCTATTCTGAAGGAGACATTTGCTGTTTCTTTTGATGATTTGATTGAAACCAGATGGACAAGGTTTAAAGAGGCCCTCAGTAAAGCAGACCCTTCCAGCTAATTATGGCACATGCTAGTATTAATGAGAATTATTTCAGTGTCTGTTCTTTCCAGGAATCTCTAGGCTGCCTGAAATAGTGCAGAAGTAAGTAAGAGAAATTAATAGAATGACGAGTTGCTTGCTTGAGTCAATGCTTTAAGAAATTTTTGGATTTCATCAATCTTTTCAAGGGGGTGACAGAGAAGATAAGGAAAATGCTGTTGCATAGAATAGTTTAATCTGGAAGTTTTTTACTTTTTGTCAGCTACAGGATGTCTGAGCAATCCAACTAGCAATTAGTTGTGTAATACCTTGGGTCAAATTCTAAACCGGATGCAGAGAAGGGATGCTTTTGAAGACAGGATTTGAATCGCTGTACTTTGGAGTTGAAGAAATGGATTAGCAACCCATCTAAGGCTGTGTGAATGACCACGGGCACATGAATGTCGGCAGCTTAGGACATCTTTGCACGTAGGTGACAGGAGATTTCCTCTATACTTAGTGTGGATAATGCTACCACATGACGAAGATAGTGGAAGACTCATAAAAGCCTTTTTACACCTCCAGTCTACACAGCAACATTATTTTTTCTGGCTCTTGCTTTCCAGAAAGCAATCGCTATTCCTGGGCATGAATTCTGTGCAGTGACTACCTGTAGCTGTTGCAGCATGAAACTTAGCATAACCTGCAAGCCTACCTGAGAACGAAATTGTTGGGCAGAGAGGCCCTTATGGTGGCTACGCGGGTTTGCATACCTCTGCATCGCTTTGCAGCTGCAGCGGTGACTGCAGTGTCAACATACACTCAGGCACTCGTCCAAGCTAGAGCTCCACAGTGTCTGGATACAAGTCCCTCTCTAATGAAATCAGCACATTAGAAGTATAAAAAAAAAAAAAAAAAAACCACCACCAACTTGGCACTTTTTGGAAGCGTTTGAAGAGCTTGTCATCTGTCTCCTTGGCACTGTCATTAAGATAATGTGCACGTATGGCATTTTATAGACCTTGGCCCTGGGAGGTGCTGATATCGGTACTGGTAGACTTGCAGGCACACCTCAAGTTCCAGCCAAAGCAGTGCATCCTTGTTACAGCAAGGGGACGTGGCTGGGATTTAGGTATGCGAGCCTCATTAGCCAGGCCATAAACCTGCGTGCTCTGCAGAAACAGGGATATCATTCAAGTGCTTAGAAAATAAGTAAAAATTATGTTAGGAAAAATTAATATTTCAGCCCTACCAGGGATTTTAAGCTACCACAGATAAGCAGCTCATGCTGAGCCTTGTTCTATGTAGTTGAAATCAGTGCGACCTTTATTACTGAATTTAATGTAAGAGCTGTTTTTCCTCAAAGTTTTCATCCCTGTGTGCCAAATTGCCACTTGGTAAGGATGTCTTAAATACAAATGATTGAAGCTTCAAAAGCAGGACTTTATAACAGAAATGCTAATGCAGCCTTAATTATAGCTCCCTAATTCTGCAGAGGGAGCTGGGAAAATGCATTTGTCTAGTTTGATTAGGCTCAGCTGTTATCCTGCGTTTAGAAGACGACAACCCTGGCACACCGGAATGACCGGGCAATGTGCAGTGCCCGGCCGTTTTGTATGCTGCCGCAGTAAGAGTGCTGGCCTTCAAAATGTGAAGCACTGTAAAAAGGCAAAGCCTCTCCACCCATAGCCTGACCCAGCACCCCTTGAGATCAGCATGAAATTTGCCATCAGCTTACAAAAACACGGCAGCTTTAAAACGTAGGTGTGGGCTGCCCAACAGATAGGGTGCCAGAGAAGTCTCATTGAGTTCTGCGTGCTGTAGTGTCATGGTCAGCACTTGCGGCCGTCCATTTGCTCCAAAAATTTAAAAAAAAAAAAAAAAAAAAGCAAGCAAATCTGTCAACATACTGCTACTTCTTCCTACTGTTCTACTGGGACCTATTTCTTTACCCATCCCCAGCTTTATACTGTTGGTTCTTTTGTCAGGCCTTTGGATAAACAGGTGAGTGTTGTCCTCTACTACTGCTCCCCAAGTAGATTCAGCAGCTCTGCTCCTGGTTTTGCTTTCTGCCCAGAGGTACCCATGGCAGGAGGGGGAAACCAGGTGTAGGAAAGTGAGGCAGCATGCTATTTTAAAGACAAGGTATCTGAAGCTTTTTCAGGCCCTGATTTGGCATGGCACCTATACACATGCTTCGTTTCAGGAGCAGTTTCATGGATTTCACTTGCATGCCTGAGGTTACGCTCATGATTAAGTCTTCTCCCGACTTCTCCAGGTTACATTCTGATTAAGTCTTCTCCTGATCAGTGGTGCTCTGGCCACTCATCTGATAGGGAACCTCTACAGAAGGCTACAGTGCCTATGTTAGGGGGCATTTGCCGAAGTGTGTGCATACTGGTGTTCGGATCCATGTTTGCTTGCATCTTAATGGTGTAATGGGCTGTAGTGCAGTACAAAAATCGGGTGCTGCATTGCCAGCATCTATGAAGCTCTCTGGAATAGAGAGTTCTGAGACCAGAGTGAGCGTTAAAACAATAACGTTAATATTCTTTCCAGCAAGAATCTTCAGAGAGAAAAAAAAAAAAGAAAATTGTGCTTTGTGGTGTTTAATTGATTGGGCTTTTTGGCAAGCTAGATGATAAATCACTTGAATTAGGAGTCATGAGAGCCAATTACTGCCAGATATTCTTCTGTTCTGTGCCTCCAGCAGCACTGCAGTGATACTAGCACAGACAGTGAGTTCTGCAGACCTTTCCTAATAGAAGTAAATAACAGCAATAGACAATCCAAATGAAAATAAGATGAAAGAATTACCCTGAAGACCATTTCCATCTCCTCTAGAAGTAAATATCAAGAACAGACTGAGTTATAGCTGTAACTTGTTTGTGGTTCACCGCCGTAGGATGCTAAAGGTTATTTATGCACTGACATGCTAGTGACTGTAGATCTCAGCTGGCCAGGACTCCCGTGCTCAGGGCCATTGTATGCATTGGATTTCCATGGGCATCCTCTTTTTTTCCAGTGGAACATTTTTCTATTAATAATTCTAGGATTTTGCATGTTTGTCGAGGATTTCCCAATCCTTAGCAATCCTGGATTTATCTCTTGATTCTGTGTAGACTTGTGAGCATGTGTGGTGAGTGCATCTCGTCCAAGAAGCATCGAGTATTGTACACATCCTGCATGGCGGTCTGCTTCTGTGCAGTAGATAACAGCACAATCAGAACATGTTGGACATGCTATATATCCCACCAAATAACCATCTAGTACCTGAACATCTTGAGGAGCCGTCAGACTTTCTGCACATTTGATCAACACATTCAGCAAGTCCATGGGATTCCTGCCTAAATAGGTTTTTACAGCACGGGCATGCACCATCGGGATGCATAGGCTTTCTGCATGCCTACTGCGTTACATATACAGACATATTTCTGCCATCGTGCAAAACTTTATACAATCCCACAGCAAATGTTAAATGATTTGCAGTTTGAAAGGCAAGGTCTAAAAGGCGGATAAACAGGAAGGAGGAAGAGTAATGTTATAAGTCAGCGGCTGAATTATTGTTTTAAAATTGTTCTGCTTTGTTGTGCCTTCTAACATTAAAAGGCCACAGTGGGGTTCTTCTCATAGCTTTGATGGAAGTCACTTGGCATTACCCATAATCTTTAATCATGTTCATAACTCTTTTATGCTGTGGCTTGTTCTATTATCATCAATAGAAAAAGAAATGTGTGCATGGGGGTTATTCATAGGAGGAAAAAAGTGAAGGACTGAGCCTTTGAAATAGATCTAAAGGTGCAAAGTTAGAGTTTGGAGCTCAGCTTTCTAAAAATGAGGTGAGAGCTGAGCTGGTCTGGAAACAAATAACCTCTGAAAGGCGTAAAATGAAATCAGATTCCCTTGCCAGTTTTGCATTTCTGCAAATACGGAGTATAGAGAAAAGAGGAGGTCAGAAGGCCACTACTTGTTGTGCAATGTAGAACATCCATTAAGTATATAATTTGCAAAAAGGGTTGCTTTTGGAAGTTGCTAGACATCAATGTCGTGCCATCAATGTCCTGCCTTCACCCTGTTCATCCAGTGGGTAATCTGAAAACTTACCAGCACTGGCTTGCCTTTAGCTGGCCAGCTGCCCTGTGACCTGATACCCTGCCGGGTGACTGGCAGGAGTGGAGCTGTTGATTAAGTCAGAACTTTCTCATGTGGTTGAATTTACTTCATCATGTAGTTGAATTTACTTCATCACACAGTTCGTGGGTCTGTTCCTATATGGGCTTCTGAATTAGATCTAAATACACCAGCAAGGAAATGGTGAAGCCATTTATTCTTTTTCTGTACTTACTATCTTTTTTACTTCAGCAGCTGTCTTTGTACTTGTAGATAATGCCATCTTCCAAAGTAACATTAGCTATGTTGTCAAAGTATTGAATCTAAATGTTAGGTGTAACGGATGCAGATGTGCAAACTTGAACAGGTATTATTTGTATTGTGAAAAACAATTATTGTTAAATAACTATCTAACAAGGAAAACATAATTATAAAGAATCTTTTCCATCTCCCGCACTAATTGAATGAACAGAATTCTTCTGTACTACTTTGCAGACATAAGCTGTTATTGAATTACTGCATTAACACTGGGTTGCTGTTTTACCTTTGCCCCACTCAGCAGAAGAGCTTTCAGACTTTTGAACTAGAAAGTCTCAGTTATCTTTGTCCTTCTAATTAGAACTGTGTTCATATAGGATCTTGAGATTGATGATATTTTAACTACATTAACTTTCCCTTGGCTTGTCAATGAAAGACCTGCCAACCAAAAGTGGGTAGGACTGAGAAGAAGCCTTCTTTTTGACAAGCATTCAATAATTCTTGCATAGAAAAGATAGGTTCGTAAATTCTGTTTACATGTAGGATCATCAGCAGATTCTTCCACCCACTTCTAAGACTTCAGTTCTGGGTTGAAAAGGTCAAGCAACAGCTACTTAAGCAGGTAAACTGTGCAGACTTTTTTTTTTTTTTTTTCATTGTGTGTTGCTTGGCTTTTGACATTTTTAGTTGCTACGGCATCTACTCAAAATAGGGTTTTTAAAACTGCAGTCGATTCCCTGTGATAAAACTGTGGGGATCTTTATCTTTGAACAATGAACTGCAGGTGGTGTTTGGGGTTCTGGGGTTCTCACTGTGGAACAATTTTTTCAAAGTCAAGTCCTCAAAACCCTTTATTCTTAGTAAGGCCATTGGGGTATCTTATAAGACTCAGATACTGCAGAGTGGAAATATTTTGCTGTGTTTCTTTCTTAAGCTGATGTCATCTGAAATAGAACTACTGCTGAAGCCATTGGATTTCCATTTGATGGACACTACTCCTGGTATCATAGTAGCAATTCTAGGTAAGACACAAGTATGAATTACACAGGAAGAAACACTTCCTCCGTTTCTAGCAAATCGGTAATTTCATAGCAAAATGTTAAGATTTTTAAAAAATATTTTTATTCCCAAATTTTTATGGGGTCTTCTCCAATGGTTGCACCATGAAGTCATGTTAACGTGGGTTTTCACTACACCAGCAACAGCAGCTGCAGTGAATACAGAAGGAAGAAAAACATTCCTTTGTTATTAATTGCTATTTGGATGATAGAGAGAAGGACTTATCTTTAATCTCAGAGCATTGGCCTTAACTACCTGATGCAGAGCACTCTGAAGGGAGCAGAAGCTTTCCGTCGGCTTCATGGGCCCACGGGAATAGCTGGAGGAATGAACTGCTTGACTGAGCAAGTTCACAGATGATAGATAGCTCGGGGGCCTGGAAAGCACACGTCTGTCAAGTTACTTGCACCGTGCGAGAAACACTCTGCTATGTAACACTTCCCATCCTCAGGATCATCTCTATCACGCGCACCGATGCCACGGAGGTCAGAAACAAGCCACGTAACCAGGTGTACATCCTTGCCATCTAGCGTGGAGCGCTGGTTAGCGTGGAGTGTCAGTCTGGTACACTACCACCTGACTAAGTCAAAAGCAAAAAACCCACAGCTATTGTCCATTTTAGTTCAAATGGACTTCATTCTTCTCCTACTGAAACCTTTAGCAACCTTGCCAGCAGGTTTAGCTTGCCAATGCCTTAAAATTAGAGGAAACAAAAATGAGTGCTTGCACCTTGATGTGGCCTGGCTTGCTGCCTTGCAATGAGAGCTCTCCTTTGTGTTGACCTAATGGTGATCCCACTAAAAACTAAGGAGTTGATGAACTACCGCTGCATCATGATGAAGAGGTCTTTTCAAATATAAGTCCAAACACCTCCTTTTGAGCCCTTTGTGGAAGATGGCGTGCTTTCCATAGCAGAGTATTTACCTACAGAGCTTTCCTCTCGCAGTGGCTGAGAGCCAGTTCAGGTCAAACAGGCTCAGATTTCAGGGTGATGGAGATCAGAGTCAAAAGAAAGGAGAATGTTGACAAAGCATCCATTTTTAATCAGGGTTCTCCACTGAAAAAAGTGGATTAAAAATCTCTACTTAAGAATTGACTACAAATCTAACTATATATATATATATATATATATATATATATTTTTTTTTTTTTTTTTTTTTTTTTTAACTCGGAAGCAGCCCTGGCTTTCTGTATCACTTCTGGCCACCTCCAATATAGCACTCACCCTTGTGAGGGAAAAGTATATTCTTTGTTCCTATCTTCTTTAGAGCAGGTCAGAAGGGTGGATATGGTTTGTGGGAGAATTCCTTGCAATATTCTTCAAGCAATATGTTGTTGCTTTTTTACCTGAACACGCATTTCTGTTCTAGGCTGAAGAAGCAAGAACTGAAATTGGTAAGGGGGTGAGGGAGGAGGGGAAAGTTACGGGTCCTACTGCGTGACCCTGGTTCTTTGCAGTATTATTGGATTAATTAATTTCCTTATCAAACAGAACATATTTTGTACTACAAATTTCTACCAAATTTTCTATTGCTAAAAGAGCACAGAAGGATTTCAGGAGGATTTGAAATTACTTCAGTTGTTGCTTTAACTAACTATTGAGTTGATCAAACATTTCCAGAGATGAATCTTTTGATAAAATCTTGACATTTTAACTTCTGAGCAATTTTTTCCAGCATCCATGCAGGCTTCTAGTGTGGGGGTTGTCCACTGCTTACCTTACAAATACTAAAAAGTAACGGACAGCGGAATAAGGTAGATTAAATTAAAAAATAAATTCAGTTATCCAATGCGTTGCAGTACTGGAAGGAGCACTCTGGTTATACAAAGCATGTCCTCTAAGGATAGAGATATATAAGGCAAATGTGATTGTTCCTATCAAACCATTACATTTAGAAAGATTTTGTAAATATGTTTGCAGTGTCTTGAAAGTAACAGCCAAGGCTGTTTAACTAGAATTGTGGAAATACATCACTTTGCCCTCTAGAGGTGTACTCAGCAGGAGTTAACACCCCAGGGGGACTTTGTCATCATCTCTGTCAATGAGTCCTTTTCTCAAATGAAAAAAAAATCAATTCTGTAATTAATCCAAAAGATTTCCATGTTTGTCTTGGGAGTAACAATAAACAGTGGGCAAAGAAAATCATCTCTATCTGGAAGAGAGGAAGTGATGATGGTTTTCATGCTGAAGGACTACCTCTGCTTTTCATGGAAACCCCTGTCGGATCCCAGGCAGAAAGGAGGATCCATGTGCTAGTTATTTTAAGGACAGAAATTTATTTGCAAAGCCCTGCCAGTTGGAATAAGGCATAGAAACACCAAGCTTTTGTACAGGTAGCAAGGGCACACGCTGCTTTTCAGAGAACCAGAGGTTTGTTTTCTTCCCACAGTGCTGTGTAGTGTGTTGACCGTCACCACCCCCGGAGCTGATAGTGTTTCACTCACCCCATCGTGGCACACGTATTGTTTCTTCCACCTGTTGGACCCTGTCAGTAAACTCGTTGGGGTCCTACAATGTCTGGCACTATCAGTGATACTGTCATTTTCACTTAAATCCTAAATAACAACCTGTTCTGTGGTTTGTGAAGCCTTTGTGGCATCCCTCAGCCAGAGCGGCACTCTGTAAATGAATGCAACGCTTGTTAACTACCAGTGATAAGCAGATGTTAGGTCACTGCTCATCTCTCTCATTAAGGCAATTAGTGACCTGTAGAAGATGATCAATCAGGGATTTTATCCATCTCGACGTCGGTGTCTGGTTGCCTGCACCCAGGAATGCTGCTTATAGTCCAGTTTATAATTTCTCCCTTTCCTGCTCGTCATTATTATTATGCAAAGTGCCTTTTTGCCTCTGTTAGCAAAACCAGAATCCCCCATGCCCCAGTTTTAGCAGCTAATGTCCACAATAGGGGCAACTGATCCAGTGCAGGAGTTAAATATAACCATGTCTAGTGTAAGGAGAAGATTTAATGGGAAATGGTTGGCATTCTTTCTTCCTAAAGGCGCGGGGGGGGGGGGGGGGGGGGGAGAGAGAGACGTACACACACAGACACACACGCATCCCACGGCGAGGGAAGAGGCAGAGAGCAGGCAAGGCAGAGAGGGAGCGAGGGGGGAGAGCGAGTGAGCCCCAAAGCAGCCCTGCGCCTCCGAGCCGGACTCTGCCAGGGCGCAGCCAGCATGTTGGTTCTCAGCTCGCTTCTCTGGGGATCTTACCTGCAGCTTTTCTTCTGCTTTGCTTTATCTCAGTCTGCGTACGTTGACAATGTCTTCTCACTTTCAGCAGGTAAGTTGCTTTAAGTCTTGCTACTTTTCCTTGCTTGGAGCTCTCCTCTGTGCTCTGATTCTTGTACTTTCTGGTGATTGGGAACACAGGATCAAAAAAAAAAACCACCTTCAATTGCACATCTTGGTGGAGGAATTTTGCATTGCAGACCTGTTCTGCCACATGCCGGGACATTTTTGTTGCTTGGTTGTTTTTGCTTTTTGCATTATTATTTCTGGTTTTAAACCCCTCCCTTCCCTTCCCTTCCCTTCCCTTCCCTGGGAGAAATAATAGACAAGATCCTCAGCTGCTCTAAAATGCTTTTTTTCTATTGGCTTCTATGGTGCTGTGATAATTCATGGATCTGGCCCAATTACTATATTACTTTCATGTCTCTGTGTTTTTTTCTATTTTGGATGAGCCTAGGTAGATTACAGCAGGGGAAAGAAAATGAATCTCAATGTATATCTGCTTCTATAAATAAAGCCCTGACCTCAATGAGCGCTGCCGGAGTCCGACTGGATGTTAGCAGAATAAACATCATCTGGCTCTGGCTATGACACTAACAAATACTCGGATGACTTACATAGCAAACAAGAGTCCATTGCACGGAAAATCCCTGCTAGGCAAAGGCAAAACAAATTAGTTGTCAGCTGAGCCAGGGCACTGGAAATCCCACTTAATAAATTTTACAGTTTCCTCAGCAAGACTTTCCTTTAGCCACGTTCTGTGCAAAGGAAGGGGAAAGTTGGCGAGAGCTCTGACTCCATCTCTCCTTTGAGGAACTTCCACCAACTTATGGCAAATTGCTCTCCCACCTTCTGTCTGTTACTCTGTATCTGGCAAGAGAGATGCTTCTAACTAAACATCCTAGATTCCTTCAATGTCAAATCTGAGATGGCTCAACTGAGATTTATAGGTCAAGGTCAGCTATACGTACATATCCTCCCCATGTCTTTCAGATGAAGACAGTGACCAAAAGGGTGCATATTTTAAGACTGTACATAAAATCAACCTTAGACATGCATCTAAAGACACACAGCCTTTCTCTTTCTCTCTCTCTCTCTAATGTCTCTGCTGTGACCACAGAGCCAGATGGTTTACATTCAAGACATTTAAGATAGAAGGGTGATCAGGAGGGTGGCTTGTATGAGATGATAGATTTCTGCACTAAATAACAGTAACCGTATGCATGACTTCTTTTAAAGGTTTTTAAAAAATCTTTTAAAATGTGCAGAGCTAGTACACTGTATTTCACTCCCAATGGTTTGAACAGTCCATTCATTTAAAGGTATTCTTATTCAAATAATAAGATTCTGAGGACCACAAGAGTAATGCAGATATCCTTTGGGGAAAAGCCCTATAGCATTTAATAACACAGTCATTAGAGTTCTGTAGTCATTTCAGATAGCTTTTAAGATAACATCTAGAGAAGCCTAATGTTTGAAGAAGTACATCCTTCGAAAAATTTAATCCATTCTTTTGAACATTTAGGAACTAATAATTTTTTCTGCTAAACTCTATGGGATGCTAAAAAGCATTTACATTTGTTATCATTTCTGTTCAATTGGGTATGCTTTTTCCATGATGTTGAATTAGTTAATGCTGAGATACAGGAATCATCAAGATTTGTTTTCTCTGGTATATTCCAAATTGCTTTGCAATAACATGTAAGTTATTAGACCTCAAAAATTGTTTTGAAGAGCTTTATCTTTATTTGCCACTTGTAGATGCCGCCCAGACAAACAAGAATTTCATGTTTCCATTGCCTGTGTGGCCTGGCCTTTCTCCTATGGCACACATTTGTGTGTCTAGAGAAGTCATTTAAACTGTTCTCTTAAAAAATAACAGTTCAACAAACAAGTCCTTTCTCTTCTGAGGTAGAAGTTCCCATTTCTGCTGAAAAAGTAGTAGAAGAGGCAAATATGAAGGAAAACACATAGCCTGTTATTGTCCACATGGGTGCTTTGGGGCAGAAGGGTACTTTAGTATTTTGTCAGCAATTCAGCTATGTTAACAAGGAGCTATGAACACCATTTGAATCCCTAATTCCACACCAGTGAGAAAGCTGAGATAGAATAACAATAATTGCACAGCAATAAAAATATTTTACAGCAGTAGTGCTAGACGTACAGGTTTAATGTTAAGGATGGTATTGTGTCAAAGTAGAAAGAGCACTTGGGGATGGCAGGCTAATCTTCTACCCAAATATCATGTCATGAAACAGTAACCGATGCCTGCAGGCCTTGAAACTAGCTGTTGATAGCAGCAGATGCCTCCTGGTTGCTCTTAGGGCCAGACTCCGCTTGTTGCAGTAGAACATTTTCCATGGCGCATCCCCCAGGGCTTGCCCACGAGGGACCCTGGGGCTCGCCGGGCAGCAACAGCAGCCGACCGCGATCCCTTCATCCCCCATCTCCGCAGGCCGACAGCTTCTAGTTTCAGGCTCAGAGAAGGTGTGAACCCGATCAGAAAATGTGGTTTCCAGCGTAGCAGCTCAGGCAAATTGCCACCCAATGCACCACTCCGCAATAAAGCCCTGCACCGTGCTCTTCTGACTAAGCTACTGAAAATTACCTTTACACCCAGCAAGCTCTTAGCAAGGCTTTTATCACAAACTTATTGTAAATGTTTACTTGATAATATATGGAAAAAATAACATCTGGTGGATGATTCAGTCATAATCCCACAACCTCAGGGCTGGATTAAAAGCCATACTTTGGGGAGCTCTTACATACCTGTGTGCCATTATTACTTGCTAATCGGGGCTATTTGGTATGGAAAACTACATAATAAAAAACTCCTTTAGTGCTTTGATTGCATCTGCATTTTAAGAAAAATCTCCTAAGGAAAAAACCAAACACGTCTCTATTTTCTGGTAGAAATCTCACAGGGGGTACAGGTGAATTAATTCCATTTAAATTCTCAATTATTTTAATGGTTTCTCAAATGTTCTGTGACTGTCAGCTAAGTCAATTATTTGTATCTGGCACCAAGATGTAATTTCACGTTTAAAGAATGGATTTCAGCACTGTACTTGCAAAGTCTAAAACTAATCACATTTAACAGTGAGGATGTTCTTAAGCAACAACCTGTCTTTCCTACAGTTGGGAAAATACATTTGGGTATTTTCCAGGTATGTCTGAAAACTTCTGGACTAAAAGTACTTTTATGTCTGTCCTCACACATCTTTGTGTAGCAACAGGTCACAAATAAAAAGGCTTAGAGGTCACAAAGCAGTAACTAGAAAGCAGAGATAAACAACTGTTAGGGGGGAAAAGTGTAGAACAACTTGGGAAAGAAGAATTATCTGGATCTTTGTCTGTTTTGCTGCCAGTGCCACCTTATAGTCCCATCACCCTCAAGCAACAGTGCAACCTTGTTTCTGGAAGTATTTTGAATGTCACGTCAGCTCCAAAGAGTTGAGTTTCCTGGTGCTGAAGCATCATTTCTGGAGGAAATGCTTCAAGGAATAATATTACAACATGCCTAAGCATGTGGTTGTGGTTCCACGTGGCAGTGAAAACCCCCAGGGGTGGGTACATCAACCCTCCTGGAAACAGCAGGTTTCTTTTCAGGATAACCTGTCCTATCCCACCCTTATGCCACTGTGTTTGTGGTGTCCTTTATAACCATTTTTCAGGGCTCTGCTTTACTGAGGTTCCTGCACTGTGCACTTGAGGAGGTTGCGCTCACGTGATGAAAACTAGGCGTGAATTTTATACTCATTTTTAGTAGGGTTACACAAACCAATCTGCACTTTGTAAGAACGAGCCTGAAGGAAGCCACCTTCCAAATTCAGGTAGCAGAAAGACTCTCTTCCTCTCCCCCTCATTCCTTCTTCTCCCCTATTCTACTCACCCTGGCCAAAGGTTTCTGAGGTTTTGCAGAGAGATAGGAAAGTATTTCAGTTACCAGCAACGGCTGAAGAAGAAGAACAGTATCTCTGTGCTTATTCAGACCCAAACTGCCTTTTAAGCATGCCACAAATGTATCTCTTGATTGAATTTTCTCCTACAACCAATATTGGTACACAGCCCTATGAAAAGAATATGGTTGATCAGTTTAAAGGAACAAAATGGGACAGTAACATCTGAGCACTATTGGCAGTGTTCTTCATGCTTTCTTTGCCTTTTCCCCATTATTTTCCCAAAGAAAAGGAACACCACATCTCACTGGGCTGGTGGCACAGCCTCTTTGAATCGGGAAGGTGTAATATTAACCTGCAACCAGACCTTGTGTGGGAGGATAGCTGCAGAAAACAGTTCAACTTTCTTGTGGACCAACACTGTTGGAGCAGTAAGAAGGAAGGGCAAGGCAGGTTGGGAACAGGAGCTGTGCAGGGTGACACCCTTGGCTGGGCAGCGCAAGGAAGGGACCTTGGTACCCCCTGCGTCACCGCACTGGGGGGAGAGGGCGTTGTTGCATTTGTGAGAGAAAACACAAAACCAAGTGGTGATTCCTGCCATTGAGGGAGTCGGGATCCCAGCTGCCTTTCTGTGAAAGGAATATCTGACCCCATCAACACGCTGGGTTTTTTTTCCTCTAATGAAACAACCTGCAGGAACCCTAAATATTGTCAAAATGGACAGCAGAGATGTCAGGTGGATGGGTTTTGTTTCTAAGGAGAGTAATTGTAAATATTTATTTATGTAAAATCACAAGGGAAAAAATGATCAGAGTGCTTGCAGGAGTAAGAAAGATGCAGAAGGAATTTAAAATAAGACCAACAGCTGGAAGACTCTCAAAGGCAGCAGCCAGAGCCTACTGGGAAAACAGCCCAAAGAGTGACTAGCAAGCAGAGGTGAATCTTTGAGGGGCAAAAATATCTGTCCAGGGAAGAAGCCTGGCTCTGCTCTGGAAAGTCAGCACGAGCTCAGGAGGTGCGCAGCATCCTGACGCCGTTGATGAAGGGGTTTCTGATGGAACACCCGTGAGCAGGAAGGCTTTGGCTAGGTTAAAATTCCTGATGGAAATGAGCCACTGGCAAAGGCTACAGCTTCATTAGCAGAAGGAAAGCAAGGTGGCCATAAGAGAAGGCAGTCACCTGGTTGTGGATCTGGCTGGTCAAAGTTCTTGGGGCTCAACTCGGCTGGGCATTTAAAAACTTTCTGGTCTGTGGCTCACAGAAGCCTGAAAGAGAGGCAACAGATTCTTTCAGTAGAATGTCCCTTCAGCTTGAGAGAAAAAAATAACCTTGGGATTGGCCATTTGCACTTGGTAGCCCAAATGAGTGGCTAGAAAGATAAACCAAAAGAAGGGTTGTGTAGTGGTTACCCTTCTAAGCTGATAAATAAGGCAGTTCCTGAACAGCCTCAGGGGAAAGGCTTGGACTGGTAGCAAAATAACAGTCTGGTGTGGTGTAGTTACTGTTGCTTTAAGTAAATGGGTCTTTAAAATAAACATAGTTACATTAAAGAAGTACCTGATTCGACTTTATCTGTAGTTTCTCCCCTGGTAGGTATGAACTGTGGGTTTCCTGCTCAGGTCAATGCGGATAATACTCAGGGATTACATTACCTTGGGATTCGTAGACCCCCTCTCTGGTGTACGGTGCCACTGCCTGTGCTGAGTCAGGGGAGAGCAGAGCAGCCACGCTGGTGCATGGCCTGGCCACAACTTCGTGCCTGCCCCCAGCTTCGTGTCGGGAAAGGCAAGGGGAAGACCGATGCAAGCTGCAATAGCAAAGGACCCCCCAGGAGGCCCTGTGAAACTAGCAGTACACCAATGAGTAGAAGCCCACTTGATCCTGTGGTTGAGGACAAGGAAAGGACATCAGAGGCAGTTCAGGAGGTTGTGGCATTTGCCTTGCAGCAGTAAATAAAAACCAGAAGAAGACACAGCCACTAGTGAGGAAGATGGAAGCTGGTTGCGACAAAGCTCCTTAAGTACAGCTCTGGGTCTTGCATGCAGGAGGGACAGGGGCTTCCGACCTGCTTGCGGCATTACTGGATGATAAGGCACTCAGCTTGTCAAAAAAGGTTCAGGCTATAATGCAAATGAAGGGAAAGCAGTCAGTGAATTGCTGCTTAAAGTGAGTATCATGAACGTTCACTTGCTCAAGAAAAACGCATATCAAAGGACCATGTGGTCCCCCTGTGTTCCCCTGTTCCCCCTGGTTTAATATAAGGGTTGACTTGGTTGGCTCCATGTGGTGAGCTGATGGGGGCAGAGACATCCTGAAATACAGAAGCCAGGTTTGATACCTGGACTCCTGAAGTGCAGGAAGCTGGGACTACACCAGTGGCCAGTTCAGATTTTTTTTTCTGGGGCAACATTTGTGTTACAAGTAAGGCGGCTGTCCAACTTGAGATGTGGAAGCTCCTCTCGAGACACAACCCAAGCAAAGCCAATATTTTCCAGGTAGTTGTTTTGTGGTGAATAAGTTCTCCAGCTGCCAGGGACAGAGGTCAGTACAGGAGCTGCAGCTTGGCTTTCCAGTGAAGGAAGCAGTAACCAATCTGAAGGCTTTTCTATAACCTGTGAATGTTTCTGACAGGCAGCAACCAGTCCAAAAGGGCACCGCAGCTGAAAGTGATGCTGCAGCTGGCATGGAGATCCCAACTGGTTGAAGGAAGCTTGTCCATGCTGTATCATTGCTGTGAACGAGCATAGCACTATCTGTAGTCCATAGGTACTGGACGTGCTGGTGAATACTAGATTTTTGTTGTGACCAGGCTGGAAGGTGGAGGCTTAAATTCCAGCACAGCAAAGCAAGCTGTTTCAAAATCAGATGTTTACAGTGAAAGGATGGGAGCTCCACCGACAAGCAGTCCAAAGTGCTGTAAAATCAGCTTATTCCCTGTGTACTTATAGACAGATAGTGCTTGTAGGCCTCTGCTCCTAGTACAGACATTTCATTTGTGGGTTTGTCAATATTACCAAACCCCTGCACAGGAAGGGCGCAGTCTGTGACTTCGCATTTTAGCCTCCTTGGTTTTTACACTCTGTTTCGTATCAGACACAGAGGCTTCCCATGGGTGGGCTGTATTGGCACAGGAGCACCAGCAGCATGATTGCAGCAAAAGTTAAAACTATAAAAAAGTACCATTTGTGTTTATACAGGAGGAAGTTTGTTGTCAGGATAGGCCACGTATCCCTGCAGTCTTTAACTCTTGGTGCTAGGATAGCGTGTGATTGCAAAATCAGGGGGCATGTTCAGCTGTAATGCAATACAGGATTCACCCAGGACATGTCCGGAAGACCTGTTTCATGCTGCAGCTTAGTAGGTAGAAGAGAACTGGGAAAGCCCTTCAGTTCTAGGGGGAATTGTTTGAGGAAGATCAGAAACAGGCAAGAGAGAAAAATCCCACAGGAATTAACAGACCCCAGCCTAGATGTTCTGTTTCTTCCCTTCTCCTCTCCAAGGAATCATCACTGTAATGAAAAGGAAATTGGGGGGATGCTTTCTGTAGTCACACAACTGTCATGGTAAAAGGGCATTTGGGATGAGAAGATGGCTATAGGGAGAATGCAGAAGAGGACTGAGACAGTGAGGGGGGAAGAGAAAAGAAGCTGTTAACCATTTTTCTCAGGAACTAGCAAGCGTGTATGCATAAATGCATGTGCCCGGGGCATGCACACAAGTAAAGGGAGATGCTTTGTCTAAAGAAGGCAGTGCTACAATTTCAGTTTTCTTCTACCCAGGGCAAAGTGTTGATAGATTTTTTTTTTTTTTGGCTTCTTGAAACTACAAAGTTAATGACTTTTTACTATACCAAGTCAAGATAGAGTTATTTTTTGTGAAAGGCAGGAGAATAAAGTCAGCTGGGCTGTGAATCTGTTGCAGCAAGGGTGTCATGAGGAATTAATTTAGTCCATGGTAGCAAAGTTTCAAAAAGGGATTTGAAGGCATTTCTCTGAAGTCATTCTGAGCACACAGCAACACCCACAGTCTCATAGGGATTGTCTGGGACTGTCTGAGCATACGGTGGGGCAACATCAAAGTCAAGTGCACGTTTGATCTATGTCGGCACTGACAGATTATGACCTTGCCGTTGCAGAAGGGTGGCACTGGAGTCTCTCGGCTTTGTGGCTACTGATCTCACAGATAAAGTGGGAGAGGACTGCGTGGCACTGAATGACACATAGAAGTCTTTCAGGGCTGACGCTGCAGCCATCTTACATTAATCTTTAGGGTTGCAGGCTCTTCTACAGATTGTAGTAGGTTCTTAGGCTTTAATACTCAGAGTGTTTATAATATTGTTCTGGTGTGACAAGCAATTGAGTTTTACAATCCATTCATAAAATGACTGAGACGAGATATTGTGATTTACCAGACTGGAATTTTCTGGTATTGTAACTGGGTCATGCGTGGCTTTGGGGGAGTTGCTTAACTTCTCTGTGCCTCACTTTCTTATGCACTGAAGGGGAATAGAGTTGTCAACATCATTTAGCAGTGTCTAGAGCTCTGGACCTCTGCAAATGGAAGGCAATAGAAGGAAAATTGCACAAAATAGCCCTGTTGTGGTTATTGGGATTTATAAGCCATGGGTTTATTTTATAAACCCATATTATAATGCATGGAAGTGTTCCATCCATTAGATTTTATTGGGATTTTTCATGTTGTTGTGAAACTGGAGCGCAGAGCCAACCAAATGCTCCTCTCTCTTTCTGTACTGATCTCAGAATTTTCCTTGTGCAAGCAATCTGACAGAACAGTGTATGATCTTTTGGCATATGCGTTGCCCTCATACATACACATAACACACAGATTAAATGTCTGAAGTATTTGCGTATAAGCAGCAAAAGGCCTTTCCCTCACTTAGAAATCTTCCATGACCCTTTGCTTTCCTGCGTCTTGCCATTTCTGCAGTGTTTTCTAAGGCTGACCTGCAAAGATGCAGCCACCTAGCACTCGCCAGCTGGGCTGCGAAGGGCTAACCTGGGGCTGCGAAGGGCTAACCTGGGGCCTCGCTGCCTGTGAGCGCACAGGAGGTACCAGGAGGCGCTGGGAGCCGCGGGCTGAATATCAGGAGGGGGCGGAGGACAGAGCGTCCTTGCTCCTCCAGCCAGGTGAATATCAAGGTCCGCCGTCCAGGCAGCATGCCAGGGTTCGTGCTATTGTCAAGCTTTTTGCACGTCGACTGATTTTAAATACTTTTATTTATTTATTTATTTATTTATTTATTTATTTATTTATTTATTTATTATGACAGCTTCTGAGTGTGCACCAGCTGGTAAAGTACACATTACTGCTGCCACAGCCCATAGCTGCTTTGGGGATTAAAAACAAAGTCTTTTCAAATTTTTATGAGTTATCCTTGGCTGAAAAGAAACTTGCAAGGTTTCAGCTGGATTTTTTCATTTTCTGCCAGAAGGATGGGGAAATAATTTCTGATCAGCTTTGCTCTGTTCCTTAAAGACTCTGAAGCCCCATTTCATGCAAGAGAAAACCCAAAGCCCCGTGTCTCATCCTGTAGCTCCCACAGGAGCTTCATGGGTTACCGCCTCCTCCACACAGACACCATTACCTAAGTAATGGTGTAGGGCTTGATATATTTCTTTGGCATATTTATATTAGCTGGTTTATAGGAAAAGATATATTAAGGCCATCAACTATAAACTCTAAGTTCAAAAGCGTACCAAGAGATGCAGACCATTCACCAACCTGACTGTCTGATCCAGCTCCAGACACGAGCTGTATTCCCAGCTCTGTTTATATCTCCTTAAAGCACATTTTGGGTACCAAAGCTCTGTAAAACACATTTTAAAGAAGTATGTGTTGTTGATGCTGACACATGTCTTTGGGGTTTTAAAGGAGAGCTTAATACCTGCATCACCTCTGTAAATAAAGGATTTTGACCTGTATGGCTCTCAAAAGGCACCTTTGACAAGCTCTTAAACTTTCCTAACATAAAAGGAAGAAGTGCCTTAGCCACCTTGCAATAGATGCACAGAATGGTATGGCGTGGCTGTGGCCCGTGGCACATTGCTCTCCTTGCAAGGACGGTGAGAGGAGCCCAAATGAACAACAAAGCAGCAGATGAAAAGTCTCAGTTTCAGCCGGACAAGCCCACATTCATTAACTGACTAGTCTGCCCAGCTTGTTTATTATTAATTCTGAGCGCCATCCAAGTGGGAGAAGCACCTGTGATGGGGCGTCAGCCATCAGAGGTCTCCGGCTAGCGGAGTCTTGCCCGTCACAAGCTGGGCAGGCCACCAGCAGTGCTGTTGGGGTGACAAGCCTTTGGACAGCAGCTCGGCTTCCCGTCAAGGCTTGCTGGATGAATGTGGTCACAAATAGGAAGGGAAACACGTTAAGTATCTTTTTCCGTTCTTGTCCTTTCCTCCTCGCACTTGGCCTACAGCTTTGTGATTTTAGGATAAAAGTCACTTTCATGGTTTACTTATGATTTTTTTCAATGAAATCCTGTAAATCTAACCTGAAACGAGGACAGAACTTCTCTGATACCTCTTTTGCAGCTGGGAGGTTCGTAGGGTTGAAGGTCAGCTCTAGGAGCAGCTCTAGGAGAGCTAAGAGACATATGAGCCCCACTCTGGGGGACTCAGCCTGGGTGAAGGCTTCTCTCTGCCTCTGCGTTGCATTATCTCAGATCAGAATTCCCAACTTCCAGCTACGGTCAGAAGCAAGCAGTCTGCAGGAACAAAATGAAACATTGCAACAGCTTATTTAAAATACGTTATTTTCTGAAGCAACCATTGCCAGTATACCCATAGATTTATACAGTCACTTTCTTTAATTAGATTAACGTATAGTCTGGATCATAAAACTAATTTGAGTTTGAAACTGGTAAAGATTTTCTATTTTAAAGGTGACTATTATAATTTTTATGTTCTCTGAAAATGTTTGCCACTTAGATAAGTCCTATAAGGAGTTTTTCATTTTGTCTTCCTTCTCTTATTGAATAAGTTCTTTGATATTGCATCTGTTGAAAGAGCAGTTTCCATATAAGATATGTAAACGTGCGCTCTGTGTAGGCAGGGTCTTCACATTTCACAGAAAACTATGGCAGTCCTATTCTTGGGCTGAGATTTTTTCCACTGATGGGGACTGGAGTATTCTGAAGCTGTGTTTGGCAAACAAAGGTAACCTGGAGCATAAAAATATACATTGCATTTGCAGAGAGCCTGTAAGCCTGTCAAGGTAACCTTTTTGTGATACACAAAACAAGCCAATACTGTAATGGCTGTACATCTTGGATCTGTCGCAGTTACAAAATCCATACCAATGAAATGCAGTGTTATTGGAAGATCAAATTATAGCAGTCATACCTGTAGTCACTCCGTGACTCACTCATTTTTTTGCTCTCTCTTCTGTCATATCCACCTGCCATACCTGAGTGTGGGAGGTCTTTGGGTCCAGGACCAGCCTGTTCTTAAATATGTGCTTTACAAGTACACCTTCCAGAACATAGCCATGATTGCTGATGGAGCCTCTGAAACATTAACTACCTACATCATTATATAATTGATATCTATTCTATACAATAGTAATAGTAATTAGATACCTTCTTTTTCTTGTTTTCTCATTGAGATCAGTACATGCTATCACTGTTTATATCAGCAAACCTAAATCGTGTTTCAACCTAACTTGTGGTACAGTAGTATTAGAATAAGACTATAAAGACTGAAATCAATGGCTATTTTGCTATCAACTCAGTTAGCCATAGTGTATTTCATAATAAGAGCTGTTTCACAGAATTTCAGACTTCATTGCCAACAAGAGAAAATCCCAATATTTTACAAACCAGGACTTGACTTTACTCACGAGAACATGATAAGTATCCTATTGAAGCTATAGATGCACATCTATATTTAATTTTATATTTGCAAAATATTTCAAGAACAACACTCTAATCTCTTCTTTTATTTGTTTTTTTTTTAAGTAGCAGTACAATTGCAGTGATGCAAATCTTTTTTTACAGTGCCTGGTAGTGATCGCTTAGCAACTAAGCCACATCAGGCCAGCTTTGATATTCTTATTCTTGTTGAATAATAATAATCCTACTGAAATTTAGTTAGATCATGGAATAAGGTAATACTAAGAAAGAGTGATGATACTGGAATGTGGCCTAAAATAAAATAATAATCACATTTTATATCCTGTTAAATTACAAGCTGTCCATTGCTTTAGTAGTATGCAATTTAGTCCCAATGCAATATGTTCAAATACAATCCTGAAATTAAGATAACCACAGAAGTATGTATGTGTGGTAAAAATTGAAGACCTTAGTTACAGCCGCATAAGAGTGACTGAATTCAGGATAAGCCAATACAGAACTTAAGTCTACATATCTTTGTATTTTATTGCTTGTGCAAACTGGAGACAGGCAAACTCAAACCTTTGCTACTTTTTAAAGAGCATTGGCATTTTCAGTATGTATTTAAAGCTTTAAATGAAACAATATATTTCTGTTTTTTATTATAAATCTTCTGCCTTAAATTGAAGTTTTTGGTTGAGTTTCAAACTTGTGAGGAAAAGTTGAGAAAGAGTCTTCGTTACGGATCCTTTCAGATTTTAATTGACTCATCTCTCAAAGGTATCATAACAAATAGTGCTTTAATAGAGAAGAAAATCTGGGTAACATAAACTACCCCTGAATGCTGCTGAATCACACTCCTCTGGGCAGCTGGTTTTTGTGCATCAGGACTGAGGGAAATGCTGTCCCCATTAACATGGGATAGTGGAGCTGATATAATACATTTTCCAAGACATTTGAAAAACTAGAAGTATCTCTGTCCCTTAGAAAATCTGCCTTACCTTGAGATGTGACTAATATCCAGCCTGCGATTGCTTTGCACACAAATCTAGCAATTTTGTCGCGTTTGTCTGCCTAGAAACCTAATTTGGAGATTTTCTGTTAATACCAGATACTTCACCATGGGCTCTTCTTCCTACTGTATTTGGCTCCCTGCCGCCCTTCAATTCACAGATACCCATTCCAGCTGCCACTAGCCAGAGGAATAAACCAACAAACATAGATAAATATTTGCTGTCCTTGGCCAAACCTTTGCAGGAGGCCCCCACCCTGATTTAGAGATGTATTATCCAAGGAGTAAACAGATCCAGGAAAAAACGCAGTATAAATGCATCATCTTCATGTCCTTTCTTCATGACTCTTTGGTCACAGCTGCTTGTTTTGTTGATGGAAGTTTTCGTCTTAGAAAAGGGTAAATACATTGCCAGACACAACTGAGATCCTGCCTTACCAGTCAGTCAGTGGCAAAGCTATCAGCTAAATCTGGGTTGCAGTGTAGTTATTCCCAGTGATGATGCACAAATCAGAAATAAGGCAACCTGATTTCAGTCCCAGGGGAAATATAAGCAAATGTGGTGTGGAACAACTTCCCACTCTGTTATCACAGAAGCGCCTGAAGTGGTTCGGTCCACGGGGAAGGCTGGTGGGCAACAGCATGGAGAGGTTCCTTGTGGCACATGGGCTGTAATGGGAACTGGAAGATGCTATTTCTAATAGGCTTTTGAAACAGGGAGGGGAGAGACAGAAATATTTCAATCTATTTTCTAATGTTGCCTCTCTGAAATTTTCCAAACTCAGCCTGTGTCATAACCATGTTGAGAGGTTAAAACTCTGCATAGCCTTCAGCGCAGGAAGGATCTTACAGACTTTAGGGACCACTTGGTTTCTTAAATCCCTACTTGGATTACAGTGTTACGATCAATGCACACAGGATGTAGAAAAATCCTGTGGAATGGAAACTCCTCTTATTCTATAAGAAATGTTTGTGGTGTTCAAGACAACGGATGAGTGTTTGTATTGAACAGATCTCCCTTGTTTGGAACAGAAGAAACATCTCAGTCGCAGAGCGTGCTGCCTCCTCGGCCCTCCTCCACCGCCCCTGTTTCCACCACCATACTTCAGGCATGGCTGGAGCACTGTAAGTGTGGCCTGGGAGCCTTTCTCTTCATTTTACATGACTTTTTGTGTTTGACAAAGACTGAAGTATCCTCTCGAGCACTGCTTCATGGTGTCACTCAGCAAACCTGTCTGGCTATGTTGATGTGGCTCTGTTAGGACAATCATTCAACATCCCAGACTGGGGCTTGAAGTAAACCTCAAATAGATCAAGGAATAAAATGAGGCTGGGTTTGTTCAAGCAGTTAGTTCAAGTAACTTAAAATATTCTCCTTACTCTGTTTTGGGACCTTCCTTAGGGTAAGGCAATCCCAGACTAATGGAAACCGAAATGCAATAAACCAAGTAAGGACAGAAAGGCAATTTTCCACCCTACACAATGATTTCAGAGTGTACATTATATAGGTGTCCTGGTTGCGTCAAATTTGCCTTACCCAGTAGGTGAAACGAAGGTCTCAAAATCCTCCTATGGAATCTATTCCCATCATTTCACTTTGCAGCAAGAAAGATGTGTTTGGGTTGCTGGTATGGAGTTTTCACTCACCCGTCTAGGCACGTACCTGCTCTATATGTTATGTATCCACACACATATGTTAACATATGAAACACATAGGATACAATGATATAGCACTTATTGCCAGGGTCTGTTAACTCCAATATATTTTCCATCCCAACATAAAGAATTTTTCTACCTACTGAGTAATTCATACTTCTTAATTCTACTATTCATTTACCGTATGCAAATACTGTGATTATTGCTAGTGTTATGTAAATAATGACTAGAAAGATCTCTGACAAGAAATAACTTAAGAAAAAAAACAGTGTAAAATCCTCCATTGTCTTCAGAGAGATCAGGATTGAGCTTAGGGTGCTATTCCCCCCAAACCAAAATCTAGTTGCCTCCCCTTTCCTCATCTTCTCCCCTCCCTGTGCCGGGGTTTCCACAGAAAGGAGACCCAGAGACAAGATCTCCTTAGGAAATGTGATGTACACCTTCAGTGAGGAGGAGGTTGGGACCAGGGCCCCTGAGATTCCCCCAAGCAGCCCAGAGAGTAATCTGAGCATAAAATCACCCTTCACACCATCGCCCCCATAAAAACACAAAATAAAACTAAGTAGTTACTAGGATGATGGGAGTCATGTGAATTCACTACGAGCAGTTTGTGCTTTGGAGTCTCTAGTCGGAGCTTTTCTGGAAAATGGCTTTTCACTTGGAAGCTGAAGATCAGTGGTGTTAACCCAGTGTTTCTGATTCACTGGTCGTCTGCATTTCCAGAGGAGATTGCTTTTGTCACACGTTGTAAATAAGGCAGTTTACTCATGCAAACCTAGTTTTAAAGTCAAAAGATTAGACATTCATTGATCTTTAAAGGCACCAGCTCTGGTCTGCAGTGAAAAAATGCCTACAGGTTAGTATCTTCTGGGGCGAAGTTCACGCTGCCTATAGCCCCACTGAGCGTAGTCTCTATTATTAGAGCAAAGACACTATTTTCGGAGAGGAGCTGCTACTTGTAAAGTGGGGTGGGGAGAGAAGGGTCAGGTCTAAGAATAGGCCAGGGTCCCACGCTGGCTCAGAGGGGCGTATTGCAGCCTGGCTGCGACGTGCCTCTGGCTGAGGAGGAGGAGGAAGCGTGGGGTAGGACACTATGCTGAAGTGCTAATGTTCAAGCATCCGTGAAGATAACCTTGTGACAAACCCTAGGCTTCTCCCTAACGGAGTGAATAAACTCTCTTGAGGCTGTAGCATTCAGTGTCTGTTTATTTATGCATTTTTCCCACTGGCTACATATGGCTGCAGGTTCACCCATATGTTTTATGTTACGTAGAAGCTGCTTGCCCTGGATATGAAAGAGTTGTGTGAAGAGCTCCAGATAACACAGGCTTCCTCTCTGCCCGGATTGCATTGCCCCACAGGGCCTCCTGGCCCCCAGGTGGGTGATGCGTTTGTGATTAAACCACATCGTTCTCTCACTTCCTCCAAGGTCCTTACAAAGCTGTAAAACATCTTCTGCAAATGCTTTTTACCACATGAGCATACCAAGCTCTGGCTTAATTTCATTTTGATATGACTGTGCATAAATCATGTAGGCTTTTTACCCAATGTTCTCATCGCTGCCTTGCATACTCCAGTAGGTTTCAAGTTCACCCTTCATTTTCGTGGAGTTTTACAGTGGGTAGCACCCATCAAAAATCCCAGAGGTGCCATCACTTCCTTCAGAGGCTCTTTGCTAGTTTTTTCTTTGCTTTAGACTCTGTTGTCCTTTATGTGAGGGAAAGAGTCCATGGAGTGGATGCATAAGAAGTGCAATGAACTTGAATGTTACTGGAGTACATCCCTGAGAGGGCGAACACCTACAGTACAGATCAGAGACAAGGAGGGGCTTCAGAAGGGCAATGGGATGGGATTCAAGAGATGTGGGAACTCCTAGCTTGACCTGCAACATCTCTGCCTCTGACTTGCTGGGTAGCCTTGGGTCAGTCCCTTTGAGCTCCTGTTTCTTTTTCTACAATTTTTACATTCAGAAATCTTCTGAGGGAGGGCAGAAATCTTCTGAGGAAATGGTCCACCTCTAGGGGGAAGGTTTTTGCGAACATCTCTGTAGCATGGAGAAGATCACCCATCTGCCTTTCTGTTCCAGTTTATTTCCTCCAAAGAAAAATACAACTTTTCAGGGAGAGGTACTACCAGCTGTGCCTGGTGCTTTGGGACAGTGATCTTCCTCGAGGCCCCTGGGTGCTGGTTTTATTACAGTACAGCTAATAGCAGGCATGGCACGGGACCTTCGCTGCAGCAAAACTGTGACTGAGGCTTTGGCAGCCCGAGAAGTTAACAAGCACCCAAACACTGTTTAAAAAGTAAGGACGGTGCATCACAGTAAAGGTTCAGTTATGTGGCAAAGAGCTTAGCTCTAATTATTTAGAAGTCAATACTTCAGAAGGTATTTGTAAATAGCCTGGAAGATGCAATGTGAAAGCCACGAAGTCTTGTTTTATGAACCTTGACTTTTCTGTTCTGCCATTTTGTCTTTGCTGAGATGAAGGATGAGGCAGACTCATTTAGCATGTGAGTTATGAAGTGTGGAGAGAAGCGATGGGAAATGTTTGTCCTGTCCTGTATTGAGAAAAGACTTCTCTGCATTATGAAACAGCCCTGCAGTGTGGTTGGCCATGATCCAGAGTTGCAGTACATGTGAAGGAAGCAGTTGTTATTTCAGTCTTCGCTAGACTGTCTTTTTTAAAAAAATCCTCTTATTACTCTTTCTGACTTAAATTGGAAGAACAGTAATATTAATTCTATTGTTCTGCAAGCTCCATTGCTATAAATAATATTAATCTTGCAACCAAATGATCTATGATCCCTCCAAGAATATTTTTAAATAGAGTAGGCTGGCAGATTTTATCACAATGGCAGACAGCGGGGTGGGTGTAACATGGCCTTGGAATTTTTAATTATAAATTGCAGGACTGTGTCTTATAATGGGCCAATGTTAGAGCCAGCAGTCCTCGGGGCAATACTTTTGTGACAATGGTCACCTGGAAATAAATGCTATCATTACAAAAAAATACCTAAGAAGTATTTCTGAATTCTTTTCTGCTGTAGCTTGCATGACTTTCAAAGGAATTGTAAAAGCTCATACTGTTGACTCAGAGATTAATTTTAACACTTTTTCATAAGAAGGAGAATTAGATTTGTAATGATATAACTGAGAGTATAATTCCTCCCATGTGTAACCTAAAGTAAAATGAAAGAAAAAAGATAAAATTTGACTCTGACTCTAATAGGATGCATTCTGATTTTCACTATTGAGAACCTAAAATTACTCTACTGACTAAAATAATTGTAGTAACTTGCATTTGAGGGTACACTTTGCTTCTACCCATGTACAATTTGCATCATGGTTTGGACAGTATAAGACAGGATAAGCCAGGATCCAAACCTGGAGTGATTTGTACATTGAATCTGATGCTCCTTTGATGGAGGTTCATGGGATGTTTTTCCTTAGTCATTCAAAAATAAAAGGTGGTCTGTGAACTGAAGCATTCTAGAAACAAAACTGTTTTTCTGATTTGTTTTCTGAGATGGGGTTCAAGGTCTATCTGGATTAAGAAGTCTCCTGAAAGGAGAATCAGCCTTATCTGAGAGAGAGAAATATCTTCAGGATTCAGAAGCGCATCGATCTTCCATGTCCATACCACACTGCAAAGCCCATCCCACATGTTTTATGCCACTCCCCTTACCGCCCCTTTGGCTGACCTCCTTTGCCAGCTGACACGGTGTCTCTGTGCCCTCGTTGTCGCTAATTCTTCAAGGCTCCAATAACTTCTCATCTTTCCTTTGCCCTAGGCCTTTTTTCTTGCTAGCTAGTTTTCTTCATCTAGAAGATGACCCTGCACTTCTCATTTCAGTCCAGCGTGCTGTTCAGCAGTGGCACAGACCTGGCATTTAGACACCACATTCAAACACCACATCCAACTCCCTAAGCTTGTGGGCTCACACTGTTCCCAGGAGACACCTACAGGGCCACGGGTTGAGGTAAGACAACTGCCTGTGCCTTCTGACTAATGCATTCACTTTCCTCCCTAGGGTCCACAAGGAATTCCTGGTATAATGGGACCAAAAGGGGAGAAAGTAAGTGTCTGTGTTATGGAGTTTAGTGTATTTTTGAGGGGGCAAGGAAAGAGATGGGGGGCACTTGTGTTAACTTTTTTCCTTGTCTGTTTAGTCAATGGTGGGCCTTTTGGATGTGGGGATTTGCTTTAATTTGAAATGTAAAGCTGTGAATTGGTTTGAAGCTACTATTTAAATCTTCATCTTTCAGTGTTCATTTTCAATCCTGAAATTTTTTTTATGGATTGTCATGATAGCTACCTATGTCTACAGTATGTGTTAAGAAAGTAGCTGAGGTGCACAAGTCAGTGATCTTACTGATCCAACAGCCTTTGACCACCATGTGAGGACGTGAGAAGCAGAGCTCTCCCATGCAGTGTTAACTGTGTGGGTCAACTCAGATGTTAAAAGTGGTCTATATGTTAAGTTAAGGCTTCAGCTCTGCAAAGCATTTGCTCCACAATGATGCTTAAGGAGCCTTATACCTGAAGCTGAGCACGTAATTACATGCTTTGTTATACAAGGGGGTGACTATAGATTTAGGACTGAAAACACAGGAAGAACCAAGGAGCTCTGCTAAAGCAATTCTTCTCATTTTACCTCTGGAAGCAAAGTCTTGAACACAAAGATATTCACAATTTATTTTTTTTTTTATAAATGCATTAACTAATGAGCCACTGTGCTTCATGTGGTGCCTATGAGACTAATATATTCCTTTCTCTGGCAGGGGGAGATTGGCAGGCCAGGAAGAAAGGTATGAATGAAGGTGCTGTCTCAGACACCCGTCTAATACTTGGCACATAGCAGCTGTCAGAGCAGGGTACAGACAATAGTTAAATAAAAATTAGCTAACGTTGAAGTTTAACAGGTTTGTGCTGCTTCCCCTGGTACCCAGGATGGGTGGTAGGGAGCTCTGGGTGCAGGGCTGGAGAGCTGGGCCCTTTGGTTTGAAGAGCTGTCCCAGCTGGTTTGAATTCGACAAATTCCCTCAGTAAGAGCATGCAGCACTGGCCAGACTATTAAAACAGAGTGGGAAATTAGCTGAATTACGTCTCTGTGGACAGGGGAAGCAGAGTATGGGAGCTGTCATAAAAGGTGTACTAAAAAAAGCCCAAAGCAAAACCAAACTTTTTACTCCTCCAAAGTCTAAACAAGTCTTGGCCAAATACCCCCAAAGGAGGAATACCCATTAATGATTATACTTACAAAGTTTTGGCACCAATGCAATGTGCTGACTACAGTCCTATGCTTGGTGACATATGAGCCATGATATATTGTCAAAAATATGTGGCCCTACATGTGATGAAACAGAATGCGTTATCTTAGTCGCTAAGTACCTCCATTTAATATAATTAACTTTAAAAGAAGACAGAAATGCAGGATGAAATCGGAGATACGCAGGGGGTAGTCACTAACCAGGAAAAGAAGTACCCTTCTAATAATATACCAAGGATTTTAACACCCTTCTAATAATATACAAAGGATTTTAACACCAGCTACCACTTAGTAATTCAAATAAATACAAAACATAAACAAAAGAGGTCTTTTTCTTTAATATAAATTGCAAATGCCCTACAGTAAAAAAAATATTACTTATATAAATTCAAGTGTTCAAAACAGTAATGGCTCAGAGTCACCCACTGAGCTACAAGAGAGTGCAAGCCTTAAACATGGTACATCAGTACTTACTTACTCTTCTGACAAAAACTAGTAGGTCCCAAAAGGGAAGTTATCCAGGTTGGAAATAAAACAGAATAACTCCTGCTAAAAGTTGTCTCGTTTGTAGGAGGTCACTCTTAGCCCCAAAATGTCATGATGACATTTCTAAGGTCATATTGTCAAGTGGCGTAAAGCAGTGGAATAGCACTAATCTGCAGCATTTTAGGAGATGAAACTCAAAGAGTGATTTAGAGACAGTAATTAAAACAGACAAATAACTATGTATGTAGTTATTGCTAGTCATATAGTAGCTAATAAAGAGCAAGTATAGCTAGTAATATGAGAATGTTCAGAATAAGAATAATAGTAAATAAAAATAGGAATATCTTAGTTAAAGATTTGGTTCTGTTCTTAATGTAAATTGGATTCGTACTGATATAATTACATGCAGGTCTTTTTCATTTGCATTGTATTATTAACTGAAAAGAGGATTTAAGTTATTGATACTGGGGTTTTAGGATGATTATTTTGACTGCACGTAGATTTACTCTGTAGCTAATGTATTTATTTGAATCAGTATAACCTGGTATTTCTGCTGCCTCCAGTAGCATCAACACAAACTGTATTATGAATATAATATAGTATTTTTTGTATTAAAAACAAGGTAAAGAAGCATTTGCAGTTCTTTTCCTGAAAATACTTTATTCTTCCATATCTCCTATCTGCAGTGGAGGCCTGTGGGTAGGAATGTTACATGAATCTTTGTAACTGATGTTTTCCGTTCAAGGGTAGACCAGGTCCCCCGGGCGTCCCTGGGATGCCAGGACCAGTAGGATGGCCTGGACCTGTGGGACCGAAGGTAAGACTAAAGTTCACATGGGATCACCTGTTCAACCTCACGATCTGAACACAACAGTTGTCTCGGGAAGTCTCTAAACCACTGCCTGCTGGAGGCTGGGAAGCTGCAGCAGCGCAAGGACTCTCTGTGCTTGCCCCGTTTCTTACACTGCTCTGCAAAGCCCTGCGCAGTCTAGGGTTAGGTTACTGCACCTTCAGCCTAGCCCCTGTAGCACTTCTTATGTTGATTAAAATACATGAAAGGGAAATTGAAAGTCAATCCAATGAAGACTCATTGATAACCACTGGTGTCTCGCAATCACACAAATCAGTGTTTCAAAACTGATCGTCATCTTTGTGACTGCCATTTATGATGCTCTCTTTGCCTGAATGTGTACTTCTTGGCAGCATAACTGTGTGCCCATGTGATGACAGGGAAAATACCAGGTTGATGTCAGGGGAAAGAGATTACAAACCATGTGGGTTGCTAATCAGATCTTTGAAGTTCGTTCCCATACAAACAAATATTCATTTCTGTGATTTTCCATAGCCAACAGCAGAAGAAATGGCGGGACACGCTTTGCTACTGCAGAGTGGTTGCTTCATCTGCATTTATTATAAAAAAGCTGAAGGACAGTCCTTTACTGAGTATTAGCTTATGCAAAAAGTATACAGCTCTTCACAGGAGCCACAGTATACGGAGTTTCTACTGGGACTTTTGAGATAACTTACTTTTCTTCAATCCAGTATGCATCAGGCAAAAGAACTGCACACAATGTTTAGTTTGAAACTGCATTTTGCAGTAAATCTTTGCCTCTTCATTTGCTCCATGAAGGTTGGTACCCCCACCTCAGAGGATGTGATGCAGTAGCTCTTGCTACTGCAAGAATAATAGTAGATGACTTCTGAAGTCAAGCCACACCTGGGAAGCAGATCCTCAAGCTCTTCACAGCTGTGTTAGATGAGGAACATCATATTATAGTATGTGGGAATGTAGGCAATCAGCAAGAGACTATGTACAAAAAAGGAGCCAAGGTTCACTTTGAACTGTGAGATGAGAAATGGTGCCCCCAAAATGCAGTGTGCTGTGATTTCTCACAGTGGGTGCAGTGAGGGCAGAAGGAAAGTTCAACTACCTCAGTCCCTCATAGTCTGATTACTGAGAGCACGGCAATCAGAAAACTCATTCACTGGGCCTTTTCCTTATATAAGCTCTAGTTTTATTTATGAAGTCTTCCTAATTTTGATTTTTTTCTCCTCTTTGTCTGTTGTTATGCTTTTTCATCACACTCCTAGAAGCATCCCTCACATTCAGTAGTAATACTTTTTCCTATACTTTGACTGCAAGTCCGACTTGCTCTTTGATTCCAATTCTTCTGCTTTTATTGTTTCCTCTGATACCTCTGTTCTTTAGATGGGTTCACACTTTCATTTCTTCTGATCTTTATAAATTTTGGTGTCCTGCCTGTCAATGAAGGCTCCAGTTGAATAGATGCCAGCAAATCTCTATGTTCACTTCCATCTGTTGTGTCTCTCTTTCCTTTCTCTTCTTCTGATTGCTGATCGTCCCAAACTCCTGATACTGATCTTCACTATAGTCATTTTGCTTCATCTTCTTCTTGATGTAAATCTCCAGTAAGCTGCTGTTTGGTCTTTTTTTTCTCATTCCCATCTCTGTGCCTTCTATTTCTTCAGCTGGGCCTCCTTACTTGCCTTCTCTTTCTTTGACACAACCTTGGTCCAATCCTCATTTCTCCTTTGTTTCTTCAAGTCTTTTCTGAACTTCTGCCGGGGCAGCAGCCAACAAGAAAATCCTCTCCACTACTAGGACAGTGAAAGCCAAAGGAGAATGAGAGCCAGCTGTATTCTGCTGGTAGGGCTGCTGCATGTCTGCAGGGACTACTCTGTATTTCACCCTAGATATAATTAGCTGACAGCAGCCAGAGAAGCTGTTGTAAAGCCTTTTCATAATTTACTGGCTCCAAACCACTGTAAAGCACATGATGTCTCAGAACTACAACAAAAGTAATTTCTGTGCCTCCCCAAGCCGTAAAGGGCTTGCAGCAAAATACCTTTCTTTTCTGCAACTCAGTGGAAGCGATGCTGGGTAGAGACAATGCGCCGTTGCTGCTAATTTGCCTGCACGTCCTTTAATAGCATCTGGCAAAACTGATGCACAAGTTACGCACCCAGAAAAATGCAAATAGAAGAATAAGTTAACATATGAAGACTCAGGCAGAATACAATTGCAATATAGACTTCTGACTACAAAGCTACACCAAGGTCAGGCTTGTCTCAACTATTTGACATAAAACCTGAACCGCTAAACTATCAGACATTCAAATATGACCTCGTCAGAGAGCCACAATAAATAACTCTCTTTATTGACCCCTTTAGGGTGAAAAGGGAGAGTTGGGTGTGATGGGATTGCCAGGTACAAGAGGACCAATGGGCTCCAAGGTTTGTTAACCAAACACTGCATTTTCAGACATTGGTTTCTAATGCTCTGCTGACAGCTGCTTCCCTCATGAATTTGCTGGAAAACGTTTATCAAGATACAGCTTTTCTAATACAGCTAAAAAGATATGTTCTCCTTCAAGCAAGGTTATGTTGTCTAGTTGGGCTTGGCTGTGTTTTTGGCTTTTCATAAAAATGCTTTGGTGCAAATTACTGTAATACAAAAATTTATTTTAAAAGCAAAACTTACATATAATTGTATCCCACTAGAAAACTGGAGTTCTCAAGTGTATCTGCAGCATTAACTTGCGTCTGCAATGTTTTCCACCCACCTCATAAGACTGTGGAGACCATTTTGGTCCTCTACTAAAACTATGCATGCATATCAATAGTTGGATAGTAAGCACAATTAGGTCTGGATGTTCTAGCATCTCTACATCACTGCCTATAGCATAGCCTCTGCCTTTACAAATTCAGGCCACAATATTTTAAGGTACCTGAAAAAAATTAGGTAATTAATTTATTCAAATAAGGGACTGGAAAGAAGAACTGAGCACTATTGTTTATTGTATGTTTCTTGAAGAGAAACTCAGTTTTACAGTAATCTTCACATTAGAAGATTACTTAAGTGTAATTTAAGGATGTTCCACAAGGAAAAAGATAGAAAACAGAAGAGGAAATTATTGCTAAAATTATTTTAGATCATTAATTGTGGCATCTAAGGCTTTATTCACTTTCAGTTACATTTTATTTCCCTTGTTTCAATTTTAAAAGCAATATCAAACCTGCTGGCTTTACCTGGCTTTTTCACAATGGCTTTTGGGCTGAGTTGTCTTGCCTTTAATTCATATGTCATAGTTCTGTTTCAGTGCAATTTTAGAAGCTATAAATATTGATTTGCATTTACAAGTCAATGCAATTAATTATTTGTGCTTCATTCTTTTTCTTCATTTTAAAGTTTGAAAGTCCTGCTTCTTGGGTAATTTTGAAAGTGAGAAACATTAAAATATCTATCTTTCCCTTTAGGGTTTTCCTGGAACTAGAGGAGAAAAGGTCAGTGTGACAATAGAATAATGTATAATTTAACAATTGGAAACAGTTATGTAAAAAAAAGTAACTGTAGAAACAAGATTGAATTTTGATGAAGTCTAAAGGTCCCACTGAGAAATGAAAACAAGCATCAAGAAGGAGCACAGTCTTGTGACTTGGGCTGGGATGCTAAAGAAGTGAGTTTTACACCCCGTCTTCTTATGAACAAGTTACTACAGTGCACCACACTACACTTTCCCCATCTGTAGAATGGGCATAATAATCCCTATTTGTTGGTCTGGTTTATTTAGGCTCTATATACTTTAGCACAGAGACAGTTTTTACTGTAAGACCATACAGTGGGACCTGAATGTGGATGAAGCCAACTGGGGGAAAAAATAAAGTTTGGAAGTATTACATCCAGGAAAGCATGTATTTAAAGTAATTATCTGGGGAGAATCAGTCCCTTTTCCTACAAACCTTACTCTTAATTCTGTTATAATATCAATGAAAGTAATAAAGACACATTTTAGGGTATCTACCATATACCTTACTCTGAAGATATTACTGTATTCTGTGTGACTCCAAATAATGCCTCGTGTGGGAGAAATGTTTTTTGCTTCCTTGTGAAATGGTAGTAATTAAGCTGTTGTCACCCTGTTATCTCTCTCCAGGGATCCAGAGGTGACAGGGGTGACAAAGGAGTCAAAGGAGACCAGGTAATTTTCTTTTCCAAATGGTTGTGAGCTTTAGCTGAACATGCACAAGAGGACTAATGTACTTCTGATAGCAAAAACCAGGAGCGGTATGGAGGAAGGGAGCCTGGAGGTATCTTTCTGGGAGGACAAGAGTGGTGAGGGCAAGCAGTGGTCCTACCTGACCCGAGGGCAGTGGGGCAGCCTCCATGTCCATGTGCCCCCCAGCCCCAGCGCATAGTGGGGTGAAGAGTCAGAGGGGGATTTCCCTGGAGGTAACCTTAGTCTTTCCTGGCCTGTGCAGTCCAGAACCACAACAGCTTGCCAAAATGCTTTTGGCTGGCGATATGATAATGCCGTGAGGAAAAAAAAAAGAAAAAAAAAAACCAAAAAGGAGATTCTTGACTTGGGGGTTCTTTTAACCAAGAAAGGAAAAGTAAACTGCTTTTGATTTAAATGGAGAAAGGCTGTTCCCAAAGGCAGGCTTTAGGAGTTGTCCAGATAGCGGGGCTGTCTGTGGACAAAGCACAACTGGGATGTTTTTGTCGGAGGAGAGGAAGCAGGCAGCAGGGGATCAGACAGAGGAGTAGTGTTATCGTACAAGGGGCTTTACAGTAAAATTTTGTTTATAATTCTCCACTTACAACATCACCCGCAGTGCTGAGTCACAGCATGGGTTTTTAAACCAATATCAGTACATGGCACTTGATTTTCTTCCTTCCAAGGAAGGTGCTGCTTTGTCAAAGATCACTCCGCATTTTTTTGATGCTTTTTCTCCTTTTACTTTGTAGGGAGAAATAGGCTTCCCTGGAATGCTGGGACAAAAAGTAAGTGGGCACGATGTATTGAGGAGTTGTGTTAAGTACTGGCATAGGGTCAATGAACAGCTTCAGGGACATCCCAGAAAGTATAAGGCATTGAAGGTCTTGCTTGACTCAATGACCGACACTTCTTGGAGTTGATCAAATTCTTTAGGCTTTTTATCTTAGGAGAAAACTCTGAGAAGTAGCTGTTTGTTCTTGTTTCTCTTTTTCCCCAGAACATTGTTTTAGCCATAATCTTCCTCCTGTTTAACAGGTTCACACTCTTGATTATAGGTTCATAAATGGCCTAATTGTTTGGCTGTTATTCACTTGGAGATAATAAATATTTCCTTCTTGATACTCTGAATCAAAACGGCACTACTATAAATAGCAGTGGTAATCCTGAGCAGTTTTGATATTGTTGTTATTCTGTGCTTAAAAACCAGTCTCAATTCAGAGGTTGTTTTATGGATAGAAATCCTAAATGAGGATAATTTAATGACATAATCACATCTTATCTCTGAAATTAGGATAAGGAAATAATGGTTTCTTCTAAGGAAGCTAGAAGATGAGTGAATTCACCTTCCTTTCCCTGAGTGATTTTATTATACGTGCATCTTAACCACAAAGCAAGATACTGCCAAAAGGGTCAGAGAGTTTTGCTAGCCTTGACCTTCCCAAGTCTCTGAGCATGTTTCTGCTCTTTCCATTTGGCTTCCTCTTTAGGAAAGGATTTTTCAGGGAAATTTGGGCAAATTGTGAGAGATATTTTTCTCTTTATGCTTGCTTTAAAATATTTTATTATAATTTTGATGTTCTGAGAAACAAATGGTGCCAACATTATCTAGAGGAATCATGTGAATTAGAGCATGATCCACCTGCTGTCGTGTATAAGGCAGGTATAACCAAGGTAATGTGCATTTCTGTACTTACGTCCTGTTTCCTTCCCTCCACACCCACCAAGGGAGAGATGGGCCCAAAGGGACAATCTGGAGTACCAGGACACAGAGGACCTATAGGAAGACCCGGAAAACGAGGCAAACAAGTAGGACCATGGTGTTTCCCATTCCTGTGACTCCTGGCATCTGTGTGGTTGTGCCATATGACCGTGTGATCTGTGCTCTTGGTACCATGCACTTTGTCACGCCAGGAGAAGACAGAAGCCCTGAAACACCTCACACGCATGCACAGGCTGTGCATTAAAGCCTCAGCTTTAGGGCTGGAGCCTTATCTGCAATATTCAGCTCCCTGGCCATGCAGCAGGGGAAAGTTGCATTTTTCCTGGCTTGGTAATGAACCCATTGAATATAACTTGAGCAGACCTCAAACTGCCCCCCTTTGAATCCTAAGCAACACAGAGCTATGGTCCCAGCCCCACCTGATGTTTAGAGAGTTGGCACAAGGTCCAGGTCTCAGACAGTATTGGATATGACTCTGTGGGGCCTTACACTTTGTAGATCGCTAGCCCTGGGGCTGACTAAGGGAGCTGGGCTGCCCGACTTACAGACAGCTTGGTAGGCTGCAATGGCAAATGGGATATATCCAAAATTCAACACATTTCAGCCTGCCCAAGTGCTATCCTCTGCCCCTCACAAAAACAGATCACTGGGATGAGCGAAGGAAGGTTTGTAGGAAAACATTGGATTTCTGGAGCTCTGAATGAGGGAAGGATTGCTGTGGATGCTACAAAACCCAGCCCCCCTCACCTCAGCTCCAGGCAGAGAGGCAGCGACAGCATCTTGCAAGGGACATCCCATTGCCTGTCCATGAATTTTCTCCCTGGCTCACCAGTGCAAAGAGCTACACTACTTCTGCTAGCAAAAACACTGCTTGTCTGCACTGGCAGTAGCTGCCTATACACTAAGAATGGTACGCTGTAATGGATTAAACTGATATATGGTCTGTGGCAATGAAAACCACTGGTCTATACATCCAAACCTCAGTCCTGTATTGCACTGTAATACACTCCTGGTTTCTAGCACATGCACTACGTGTGCATCCAGTGTCCGTTCAGGCTCTGCTGTTGCTGCCAGGCCCACCTGGAGGATGCTTTCAGTCCACACCATCCAATTTGGTTGAGCCAGGCTTTGCCCAGGTCCAAGCGTTGGTTAACACAGATCAGCTTGCAGAGCTACAAGGCCTTGGAGATGTCTGACGCAGTGCACAGAACCAAAGCACTAAAACACCCTCTCTGTTTTTCCCATTTCCTCTATTAACACTAAAGCAAGATTGATTTGTTAGACTGGATATTTATATGACGGTTCTCACCATAGTACTGCATGCCAGGGACATATTCTGCTCTGAGAAAGGTCAGGAAGACACATAGCGACCTTAAGGGATGGTAATCTTGTATGGAAGCCATTCAGGAATGGGATGGTTGACAAATGGTCCTTATTTAGGGCTCAAAATAATTATGCTGGTGGAACTATTTTTCTCAGACTTTCAGATGAATTGTAAAGACCAGGAATTATGTGTAAATTTGATACTGACTCCCCCACTATAGCATTTTAGAAGGAGGAGGTAGCAATATTGTTATAGTTACCTGATAAAGTCACCAAATGGGCTTCTTTGAGTGCACCTTTCCTTGTGTATTTATTTTAAGCAATGATATTGGGGGTACAAAGGATACCAGTTCCTGGTGCTCTGAATTGCCACCTGCAGAGCCTGTTTCTCTCCGCTGACTGACAGGGAAGGGAACCCGTTCTTGCTAGGCTGACTTTCATGTTAATGTGGATCTGCTCAGATACAGGAGCTTGTAGATGCCATGGTTAACGGGCTTAGCTAAAAGCATTTTATTTGCAGTCTGATTACGTCCAGCATTGCAAACAGAGGCACATCCCTGCTTCACTGTTGCTCTGATGCCATCAGCTAATATCTGAAGTGAAAGAATAGCCAGTGTGGGGAAAAATTAACATTGGGTCTTGGGGAGGGAATAGTAAGTCACCAAGTAAGGAAGTTATGTGCAATGTAAGTCTGCTAGATGACCCAGAAGAAATATTTTTTTGTCCTTGATTTGTCAGTTTTTAAAAACTGATGCATGCTCTTTGCTGGTGGTTTGTTTTGTTTTTTGTAAACTGTGCTCGTCTGTCTTGCCAAAGTAATTTGTACACAATATGTCTCCATAGCATAAGGCAAAGAGAAGATGTAGCGCCTGCAGATCAATTTGAACACAGTACACTCCTTACTCGACCTTAGGTGTTTTGTCACATTACGCAGTGTCTTAATCAAAAAGTGGTGACATAAGGCGTGTCATAATTTGAGGCAACAATCAGTGTGACTAAAAGAATTATAGTCCGGCCCTAAATTAGGATTTCCAGGCCCAAGGGTCAGTACACAAACCCCTTTCTGGTGCCCTGAAAGCAATTTCAGCATTTATCTTCTGCAGGAAAACTGGGCTTCCCTCTGTAATTGGTGAACTAGCTATTTCCTTTCTTCTTTTCTAATCCTTTGAAAAAACTTGACAGTGACATTTTAAGGCTCTGTGGCTTTGGCTGCTGCCTTTAAGTGCTGTAGTTACTGTCTGGCTGTTTGTTCAGCTGAGGATAGTTTCCATCAGCACGGGGACGTTTCCTGTCTCCTGATCCAGCTGACATCCCTAGATAAAAGCAGCTAAATTAGGAAGGTGTCACTTCCACTTCCATTTTGAGATATGTCTTGATTATCTCACCGACTTCTTCAGCTCTCCTCTGCCTCTGGAACAGGCTCTTCCTAAAAGGTGGCCAGGAGGTGGGAGTCACAAGTCACAGCCTGACTGCCCTCTGACTGAGATATAACACTCAAAGCTTTGTAACTTGGGAATTGACCCTAAGGAGCAAGTTTAGGGTTTCAGCCTTGATAAGGAGGAATTGTTTAGAGCTTTAGAAAACATTACTTTGAAAGAAGGGAGAGAAATATAAATACTGTCCATGGGAAAAGCTTTTCTGAATGCCATGGGTGCATGTAAAAAGAAACAAGGCAAAGATATTTAATAGAAATCTCTGCCATTATTATTTAATCTATCTGTGCTAAACAAGAAAGCATTAAGCAATCATTTCTCCAAAGCAGGAGACACAGCAGACAGCTCATTTTCAGGCAGTACATGTTCGACTGGCCCTGGCTTGCCTCTGCCAGATTGCTATTGTGTGAGGGAAAGAGATTTCCCACAGACTTCTTGGGGGCTACAAAATCCTGGTCTGCCAGTTCTGTGTTGCGTAATGTAAGAAGTAATTAGGGATCAGCATCGCTGACATTCACATAAATCCTGGAATATTTTGATGGCACAGAGCTTACCTAATAGGATTAAACAAAGCAAATATTCAATTACTTCTTTATGGGCCATGGCAAAATCAACCTTCCTCTGTTGAAATGGTGCAAGTGACATTCAACTGTATCCATGGAATACAACATATTATGTAACAGCAAATTATTTTAGCATATATTACTATATATGCTTCATTACTCTGAAATTAGACATGCAACCACTCATCATGCAGCCGTGAATGCACATTAACCTGGAATTACACCATCTTCAAGGAGCTCATCTCCTTTGTCATTAAAGGAAAACTTACATAGCACACATCATTTTTGTTATGCTAAATAATGTATGCTGTTACATAAAAATCAAATCAGATATTTAAACTTTAAGCTATGTAAGACACTTCTGAAATATAAAGCTGAGAAATCCAAGCCTTGGAGAGTATATGAGCAGGAAGATAAATATAGTTATTTTTAATTAGTGTCACCACATTAAATTCAGGAGCAAAAATAGGAAGGTGCTGAACAGTTCTAGGGTGAAACTTCCAAATGCCTAAGGGTATGGCTGCACAAACAAGCTCCCATGAGGCAAATTAGGGCTGATTTTACAGAATATTAGCTCTTGTATGGTAACCGTGTGTAAGCTCATCTCCCATAGGTAATTTTACAGCATTTTGGAGGGACATCATTTGTCAGCATGGTGTTGCCACACACTAGCTTACACTTTGTAAAGCCAAGCCCTTGCTTGCCTTCCAATCATTTTTTAACACAGCTATGCCCACGGCAAAAATCAAGGAGATACAGGAGTCCAGGCACCTAAAGTACTTCTGAAAACAGGGTGGGCCTCTAAGTCATTAGTATGCTTCTGAAAAACTGCATCCTAAAACTGGGAAATGTCACAGTGGAAGCCCTTGCTGACGTCTTATTGAATTTTCTCTTTTTTTCCCTGTTGTGTATTAGTGCAGTAACTAGGGATTTCCAGGGTCACCTATTTCAGCTCCACCAGCCCTTTCTTTCTGAGCTGCACTGACTCCTAGAGAGCTACCAGGGGTAAAAAAGGCATCCTTAAAAAAAGGCCACCAAATGATTGGAGTCAGAGCAGAGTGATTCCTGACTCCACACAGAGCAGATCTGTTGGGACCGCTCACTTTTAGGAGCAGAAGTCCTGCCTGGACATACTTTTCTGTCTCCGCATAGAAGAGGACAGCACCTCTTCCCTGGGGTGATGGCCATGAAGTTCATGCTGCATGCTCCTATTGGCAAATGTCTTGGCTTTCTTGAAAGGGAAGCCAGTGCTAGCTGGAAGAGGTTGTGTGTTATTAATAGTTTAGCAAATAAATGGATGCCTCTTTTTTCCTAGGGACTAAAGGGAGACATTGGACCTGCGGGTATCATGGGTCCACCTGGAAGGCCTGGTCCTTCTGGCCAGCCGGGCCCCCCTGGACCTTCAGGATCAGGTAAGCAGGAAATCGGCTGATTTCCTAAACAGTGTCCCTGCTTCCCAGCCCTTCCTGACTCATCACGTACACCTACATCAGCCCATTTGCAGAAAGTGCTGCAGGGCTTCATTTGCTTCTCTACTGACAGCAAGGAGAGGATTTCTCCTGAAAGCAGGTCATGACATCCTTGTCCATTATAAGGACTCTATACCTGACTTTAAAGCCTACATTATGGTTCCTGATGTTTCAAATAAAACCAGAACTATGGCCTATGTGGTACCTGTGGGACTTTGGCAGATGGGGATGATGAAAAGCCATCTGGCAGCCTTGGAGGGACTAGTTCATCTCCATCATCAAAGTTCTGCTGCTTCTCCAGATATCCTGGCTTACAGTGAAAGATTGCGATTTCTAATCAGCCAGGACATACTCACCCTGTGCAGCTCTGTAAAAGAAAAACAGATGAGCCTCAAGTCACAATGGCAGTAAGGAAAGAAAGGAAGGGAAGAGAAGGAAAGGGATAGGAATCAGAGAGAAAAAAAGGGTGGTGAAAAAAACCTCCCCCTTTTTAGTTAAGTGCTGTAGAGCTATGCTCACTGCAATTGTGCATGTTGTAGAAATCACAAGAAAAATCTTCTAACTGATAATTGTACAGCTTCAAAACTATGCATGAACATGAACTCTAGGCAACTTGTGAGACCAAGCGTAGACATGAAGGACAACACACGACCCACAATGTTCAGTGACAGTGAACCCTCAGATAGGGCTTTCTCAACCTGGATATATGCTAAAGTGCCTGAAAAGAAAAGCAAAACCAGTTGGAAAATACTGTTGCCCCAAATGGACAACAGCTGCTTGCACTGCAGCCAATCTGTTCAATGTCCTCTTCCATTTTGCTTTCCCTTTTTCTTTCCTTGCTTAAATCGGTGGGCAGGAGGTCTCTTCCTTCTGGTGGTGTGGAAATGGTACATCTGTGAAGCTGGGGGCTGCTTCAAAATCTTCACATATCTCATGTCTCCCATTATGAAACATCTTTTCCTAAGTAAAATATCTGGAAGTTTTCAGAGGGCAGATTTTTCACCATGCTGATGGGAAGACAACCAAGATCCTGAGATTACTTTTTAAAGGCTTTATTCCATCCACAGAAAGTTTACATGTCAGGCTTGTTAATCTTTTTCCTCTAGAATATAAATTCTGATCCTAAATTACCTTTCTGTAATGATGTCACTGCTTGCCGTATGAACATATTGGCTCGTAGTCTAATTCTGCAGAGTAGCGCATCCTTGCCAAAGTTTGAAAGTCAAAAAGCAGTGTTTCTTTTTATTTTTATTTGTAGCACTGTGGTATTTCTGGTTGGGTTTTCTTGTACAGAAACCTCTGAAACAGCATTGCTCAAGTGGATGCACAAATGCACAAGTCCAATGCGCTGTGGATGTCTACAGAGTCTGACTCTACTAAAATGGTGCATAGGTGCTGTAGAGTGATCTGTGTGTTCACCATGACCTGAATTTCTGTAGCTTCAAACAGGCTGACATTTATCTGGAAATCCTAAGCAAATAGCCTCTCTTTTTCTCTGTAAAGTTGGTAGAAAAATTTAAAAAGTGATCTGAAAAAAAATGACTGTGGTACAAACCCTGGTCTGTCTTTCTCCTGAAGTGCTGGAATTGGTGGTTCTGGTAACTACTTCCTTCAGTTCCTAGGGGATTTAGTGGGAGATAAGCATCTCTGAAAAATTACGTAAACGCATATATCCACCTGACCTGTACTTTTTCCACTAAGGCTGCATTTGTGTTTTGTATGTTAACTTCATAACAAGGCAACCTGGCATTTTGCTTCCTAGGGCAATTTGCAATAGGACCAAAAGGGGAAAGAGGACTTCCAGGGCCTCCGGGGAGATGTCTCTGCAGATCCCCACAACATGTGAATAACCCATCATATGAGGAACCTGTGTTTGGACACAGTTATCCAAAAGTCCCTGCGGTAAGCTGATTTTCTGGGAGAGGATGTGAGCAGTTCTTAAGTACTTTTATTGTAAGGGGTCGTGTACTCACTGATATTTTGGATTTAACAGGGAAGATGTCTGTATGTAGGCAATGTGATATTTCTAGTATTCACCACCTCTGAGATCCAGTTGGTGCAAAAGAGTTTGGTCTCATAACTAGTCTGAGGGTTGTGTGATGGAGGTGCTGGAATGCAGATATTTCAAACCATCAGTGACATAGCACATGTTTAGCAACCTTTTTTCAAGTCTGAGGATGCTCTCTTCCATCTCCTACTGTACATATATAATCTGTTCTTTTTATTTCAGTAAATTGAAATATATTTCAGATTAGTCAGTGAAATAAGCATCTCTTTCTTGCTTATTTTTTATATCTTCTTCTGCAAAGACAGTAATTTCAGAATTGAATATTGAGGTCAAGCATTTCACATATACAATAGAACTTTTTCCCCTAAAGTATGGACCCTCTACCTTGGACCAAAAAGGAGTCTCTATGAACCATGGGAGTCACAATTCTGAGCTGCTGTCTGTCGACATACACTTTATATAGCTAATTTCAATCTCTAGCCTTCTGGAAAGCATTTTTATGAGCAAATTGGACAAAGTACTTTAAAGGGCGAGTCACTGGTGGAAAGCGATCTAGCACCCTTTCATCTCTGATTTCTTTGGGCTTTGTAAATACTATTTCTGTACTTTTCCTTCTGCTGATCCCTGTCTTATTACTATGTGCACTGTAGCACTTAATCAGCAATGAAAATGCTACCTTGCTGCTGTGTACCAGCTTAGCCCAGCCACTGCACTCATGCAAGTGGATATTGCGTGGTGTCAGGTCATCTCTGAATGACAATAAGCAGTGATTAGCTTTGTTAAGTTTCCCATCTGTCACCTTGTCAGAAAGCTGTTACAGTGTGTGAAAGGGACGTACTCACAACACTGTCCATTAAACTGGGTCATTGAACTCAATCTTTTGCAGGAGTGCGCTGCAAGTCTTGTCAGCTGCTCGCTCATCCCTGTCTGTGTCGCATTACAAAAAAGCCCCATTATTTTTAAAACTCAATGGTGAGAGAAGAAAGCGCATGAAATAAAGTGCATATCACATCATGCTGCACACTACTGCAAAAAACAATCATGTATTTCATGGCATGGAGAACTCATATGATAAGGTATAAGGTTTGCAATATTCTGTGTAGGTCTTATGACCCTCCTTTTCCACCTAGCACAGTTTCATATTAGATCTTAAAAGGCAGTAATGAGAGTGTAACAACTACCTAAAATATATATACCTTACAGTATCTCTATGAACCCTCATTTGATGGTGATCAAGTGCCATTTCCTGCTCAGAAATGAGGGACGGCAAAGAGGCAAGCCTCAGCTCTGAAAGTGGAGCACTTGCAGAGCAGCACTCCCCCTTTGCCTACCCCATTGGTTTTACTCCCTCAAATGCCAAGAGCAGGAGCTTAAACATTGCTATTATTTATTCTGTTCAGATCCTCACGTAGCAGCTTTGAAGCCTGCCTTGTACCACTTGACGACTACTGTCAGGGTTGCTATAGTTGCACACAGCAAAGACCCAGAGACGGTGCTCTGTGCCCCCAGTCCCCATGTTGCGTGGTTTGCCAAAGCAGCATCTGACCGCAGCACATCCCCAGCGCCATCACCCACTTGCCCGTCCACTCCACTGGTACCAGCTCTGCCAGAGGAGTGGAGAGGCTGGGAAACAAAGCACTGGTTTTCTGTCACTGGCTAAGGTTCATTCCGGTTTTTAAATCTTTTGCAATTTCGAAGGCCAGTATCTGTAACAGAGAGTTTCAGAGAGCACAGATCTGCTATTGATTTCAAGAGAAATTGGAGCTCTGGGGCTGGTACTTGAGCTCCTGAACACAATTACTGAATCAGTTCTTTGCTGGCTTTCTATTTCTTTGCTTTCTTTCATTCAAGCTGAAGGCATTTTTATTCAATGCTTCTTTAATGAAATTGGCCTTTGTCAAGGGCTATGGGAATATTCTGTGATGTAAAAATTTCAGGGTAATTTGTTTTAAAAAGAGCCAATTCTGTTTATGCTGGTGGGAATCAGGCTCAGCCTTAAATCCATTTTGCTCAGAAGCACTCCATTTGCTTTTCCTTAACTTAAAAGTGGTTTGAATCTTGCTAAAATTAATTTGATTAAGCTGCTGAAGGAAGAGATTATTTCTTAATGCCCCTTACAGCCAATTTCAGTGACTGACATTAAAAAAATTGGTAAGAAAGCAGCTTGTCCTCATTTTTCCATTTTGAACTAATTTTTTCTGTTTAATCAAAGACTTGGCTTTAGACTAAAGTATATGCATATAAAGAAACATGCATTTCAATGCCAATTAAATCTCAATGAAGTACAAAGTAGTAAAAGATAAGTGAAGGTTGCATTGAGCAATACATTATTTATTTTGTAGCCATGAGCATGCCTAAAAATTTATAGACAGACCCCGCAAAAAGCACTTATGCGCATATGGATTTTGCAGTCGTTCCAGCATCTAAACATTTGAGTATCTGCCAGTTTTTCTCAGCAATGATTGTGCGTGAATATTTGCATCATCGTTACCTGTGGATGTGCATTTTGAAATAGGGGCCATTGGAGCCATAGCTAGGTGCTCAGGAAAGACCATTCTCCTTTGGAAACTCATGTTTCTTCTTACCAGTCGCAAAGGAGCCTCTTATGGTCTGGCAGTCCATGGCTGTAAGTTCTCACATCTCTCTGTTTCTGAAAAAAAACCAAACGATTTTTCTGTGTAATGATTTACCTATTTGCAGATACATACGTCAGTTGGCAATACTAGATTCCATGACAATCCAAAATACTTCTTGAGAGGGTTACCAATCACCTCTTTTTCTGTGCCCCAGATTTTTGTGGTGAATAATCAAGAAGAATTGGACCGGTTAAACACTGAAAATGCCTTAGCTTTTAGACGAGATCAGAGATCTTTGTATTTCAAGGATACCTTTGGATGGCTCCCAATCCAGGTGAAAATATGACTGTGGTCTCAGAAAACTCGTGAGTGTATGTTTCATTTTTACATACAGAACATACTGCTGTACTTAAGGTGTCATACAGAATCAATGAAGCAAATGGAGAAAAAGCTCATTTTTTGAGCACTGCCACAACTGTACATAATTCTGTCATTTTTGTTCACAGGAGTCTTAATTACTGAGGCATTAACTCATCAGTGTTGCACGTTTTGCTAACCTCCCTGTGAATCAGGCTCCACTGGTGAACATACTGGGGCTGAGTTTGGGGAATTACAGTAGTAAAGAACATTTTTTTATTTCATGAAAAATAAGGCAAAACTCACCAGGGTACAAAGTTGAAGAAAAAGACAAATCCTGCAAACCAAAACCGTGTGTTTCCTTATTGCTTCAAGCTAAGTCCCGCCGATATCAGCAGTAGGATCCTTCTTGTATCCACTGGACTTTGAATCAGATTCTGTATAAACCCCGTGAACCACCAAATAGCGGGATATGAGCACCCAGTTGTGGGATCTGCCTCCCACAGCCCTTCACCTCTGCTTGCTAGCCAGGCTGCTCGTGGTCCGGTTCGGTAACCACTGTGTGTTTGTTTGGCCAGCTCACCCCTTTCTATCCTGTGGATTACCGCTTCGAGGATGGCGGTACCTGTGGAGATGGGATCGTACAGGACGGGGAAGAGTGCGATGATGGCAATGCGGTTGTGACTGATGACTGTATAAGTAAGTTACAGCGCACCAAGAGCAGCCTATTTCTACCAAGGAAGGTGCATTAGTTGTTTCCACAGGGTACACTGCTGTGTAAATCACACAAGTGTTTCACTCAGGGGAGCTTGCGTGGTTTGTGGATTGAGTGCCGACACAGGGAGAGGAAGGCACAATGGCCAGAGTGAGAAAACAGGTCCTTCACGCACGTGGATGCCACACACCAGCACAAGACAGAGGTGATGCCAAGTACCTCTCATGCATCCTCATTGAGGACTGTGTACCTCACTGGGCAGAGGCATCTCTGCAGTCAGAGCAAAACCACTGCATTTCAGGGGCCAAATCCAGCAGCTGGTTTCCATACACACCTTCCCCAGGGGCTGCCAGCTTTCTGGCCAAAAGATGTAGCATACTTTGCAGTGCACCACAAAACCCCTTAGAGTAGACACTGAAGCTGGCTATATCAAATAGTAACCTAGATCCTGGGTCCAGTAAAACCGCTTTGGATTTTGTTATTCACTTGCATAGGGAAGGTGTCAGCCTACTACCTTCACTGATCGGTTTATACAACATTTGATTCCTGTCTAGTCAAGCTTCCTTTAATTTTGCTGGTTGTGGACAGCAAAGAGCATATAAGCATAAAAGCATCTGTGGCCACCTTCACTTCTACCTTTCAGTTACTTTTACCACTTGATTCCTTCCCCAGAGCTCAGCACTCTACACCATCTACAGCTGACACACAGCAGGTTTGGTACTCTGTTGGTTCTAGCAAAAGGCTGCTTCTTCACATTTCAGAACAGGTATCAGCCAACACCAAAAGATGTAATTTTTCTTTTTCATTTCTATAGCCCTTTATTTTTTAGCCTGACTTTGAAAATGAGGTGTATGCAGCCACAGTCTATCTGAGTTTATCCATTGGCCTGTTCATCACCACCCTTCCCCTTATAACTTACAAATCCCAGCCAACTTCTCAGTGACAACAGAAAAGAGATTTCAGAGGCAATTCAGTTGCAACAGGTATAGGGAGACGTATAAATAAATGCCCCCCCAAGCTTGCCTGACTGCAGAGTAATCCAGTGAGAGAGCATGAGCTCTCCAGGCTCCAAGCATGAGAAACTGACTCAATTAAAATTTGCAATCAACTGTGGGGAACAAGCATGCAGGAAAATAGTGTTCATTAGTTCTAGTGCCTGCAAAATTGTACATTGTGTGTCTGGAGGCACATCATATTATTTTGCGCTGTACACTGGGCAAAGCTTCAGGTCAATCAAGGCCTTGTAATACATAAACTTCTGACACTGATGTGACCCAAAGAGTTATCATTGAGTTACTTGGAAATGAGCACATTGTCATCATTCTGCTCTTGTGACTGAAGCAAAACAAAAAGGTTAACTAAATGTTAAGTGGATTTAACTGTAAAATAGGCTCGTTGTTCTTAGAAGCATCAATTTCTAACAAACAGATCCTTGGTGCAATTAATTAATCATTTCTAGTTGTAAATAACCCACTTTAACTCTTCTAAACTCCCCATTCTTGAGTGTCCTTTTAATCTGTTGCTTAATAGTGTCTCCGAGAAGATGTGAAAGGGATTTTAGCTAAATGAATTTGTTCAAGTTATAAAGCCATACTCAAAAAGTTGAAGACATCAAAAGCAAAGTCCAGTTGCTAAAATAGCAAACAAACCCACAAATTGCTGCAGCCTACTTGCCGGTCACCATGAAAAAATGTCACAAGGCCCACTCACGCTCAAGTTAGTAGGATTCAGTAGTGGGTAAAACATCTTTTCGGTGATCATTACATACTTTTTTTTTTTTGATAGACAGGCAATAGGTCTACATAATTCTGTTCATATGTGGGAACTCACTTGCAGTAGACACACATAGATAATATGCAATATTGGGTAAAGGTCTAGGTTGGGATTTTCAAACCACTTAAAGACCTCAGAGTGTTTTTTTTTTAAATTGTGACTTCTGCAAATCATTTATTAACTGTATTTTATGCTTCCTTTAATTTGTTTTGATAGCAGTTATCTATGGTAATAATAATTATTAGTATAAATGCTGTTGTGATTAGCATTTATTATTTTTAGTAATTATTTTTAGTAATAATTATTTTTAGTAGTTATCCATTCTTTCCATTGGTCATTGAAATTAGGCTAAAAAAACCATATTCTTTGTAGTGAAGAATATTGCTCCTCCTAAGACGTTCCTTACAGGATGCCCTCCCCAAAATGCCTTGTTTTATACTTTACCCTTAAAAATCTAGTTCCACTTACCTCACCTGCTTCTTTTACACATGAAGTGCCTTGAAGGTATTTCTTTCTGTATTTTTCACTAGGATGCCGCCGTGCTTACTGCGGAGATGGCTACAGACACGAGGGGGTTGAAGACTGCGATGGGAAGGATTTTGGATATTTCACCTGTAAAACATATCTCCCTGGGTATGTATGAGCTGTCTTCACTTTGGTTCAGGGTTTTTTTCGTTGTGTTTTTCTTTTTTTCTTTTTTTTTTTTCTCTTTGCCAGCTTTAAAAAAGAAAAGTATTACCCACTTAAACCTTGTTCCACTGGGACCGCTGCAGGTAGTGAGGGAGAAAAAGTCAGCTTGTTTCTGCATATCATTGAGTTTAAGGGCTAAATCTTATCTCTGAGTAAAAAGCACATGCCTCTTACTGCACAAAATGAATGAAGGTCACATAGACGTATGTTTGCCCGCTGCTTGCAAAGATTTCCTTGTTTGGTGACATTAACATTGCATTAATGTTCACCCATAACATACCAAGAGTAGGAAAGACCACGAGAAGGAAATGATCACATTGAAAGAAAAAAAACCCCAAACCACAACCTCCAACAGACCTCCTGTTGCCCTTACCATTAATGGGTATTCTAGGGGTATCTTTGTTTCTGAATCTATCAGCTTTTCCAAAGACCAGGAAATTCACTCAACAGCAGATGCAAAGCCATGCATCTGCTTAGCAATGTCCTTCATTTAAAACATCTGCTTATTGTTGACTTGCCTTCTCTGCCTTTGTTTAAGCAGCTTCCTCTGGTCAGCATTTTGCCTCCGAGAGCAGTACCTCTATTTAAATGTCAGGTATTGTTACTGGCTAACAGGAAACATTTAATTTGCAAATGAAATTATGTGCAGAGCCCTCATCATTCATGGAAGAATAATGTGCTAATTGACAGGCATAAGAAACCACAGGATGTCTTTGTAAATCAAGTGCTGTGCTAATCCTTCCACTGCAATTGTTGGAGCACTCCTGGTGTAAGAGATTACCAGCAAATCTGACAACCTGAAACATTTTACAGAGATCTCACCTTCAGGCAGCGTGGAGCTGTTTTCTACTGTGAAAACTATTCCCTTCTAAAAGCCTGAAGTTTGGTGCCAAAAACAGCACCACAGAAGCTTGAGAAATTTTTATAAATTTCACTTTCCACATATAATCAAGTTGTGAAGAGCAACTGAGATCCTTTATTTTTGCAGTCTTCAAATTATCTGCTAAACTAAAGAAAAAGCTGTGAATCATGAGTAAAATGGGATAAGTATGTAAGCATGGCACTCCCATGGGAGTTTCATCCCAAAACACCCTATCCTCTGAGAGCTCTGCTGGAACTGATTTTCCCATTTTCTACTCTTTCCAGTGCCCAAATCCCTCCTCGTATTTCACACACCTTCAGTTCAGATTTTATGTTGGTTTTCTGAGAATGTGGGTTATCCAAGGACATAGTTTTAAGGACCTGCTTAATGGCTGCTTAATCCACAGCTTATGGATTATCTGATGGATGAGTTATTCACTTAGACATATGCTAGCAATAAAACCTCATCAAAATTCTCATTTTATTAACACCTCTGGTCACGTCTTCAGTAGGTAGAGTCACTGCAGCTCAGTTTAAGTCAGTAGAAAGACAAAATCACTGCGTTTCCTTATTTTGGAAGGACCTTTCTATTTACTTTTTTTTATTTCAAAGGTGGGCATGTGTCACCATCATTATTTCAAGTACCTGAAAAATAAATTAAAGCAGGCACGGTCACGCCTGCTGGAGCTATTAGAAGTAACTGGAAAAACACTTAACTCAGAGCCTCAGATATTTCATTACACAGTTCCCATGGGTGAGCGCCAAGGCCTCCTGCACCCACCCCCGCATAACGCTCAAATCCCACTGCCAATGGGGATTTTTTTTTTTTTAATTGACATTACTGGGAATTAAATCTTCACTCATAGTTTGTCCTGGACTCTTATTTTGCTGACAAGGGGGAGCACAGTGGAGCACTGATGGAAATTACCCTCTTAGTTTGGTTCCCATATGTTGCTGCACATGGCATTTTCTGATGTTCTTCACTCCTACAGAGGGTTACATCCAGAAACCATATAATGTGAACTACAGCATACTTTGAAACTGAGATATTCTCTTTTATTTTAGGTCTTACGGAAAATTGCGATGCACTTCTTACTGCTACATTGACTCTACGCAGTGTCGATACTTCACATGAGGGGAGCGGAGGTGGGTAGCACCCCACATGTAGCGGGGTGCTAGGTGCTACACTATCATCTACCCAAGAACGACTGGGACAAAAAAAAAAAACCCACCCACCTCTGTGTGAAAACAAACAAAGAGATGTCATGCTGCTGATGGCCATTTCGAGATGTTTTTCTTTTTTTTTAAATTAAGTCAGATGATTGGGAAAAAGTAGTACCACTGCATCCTGTCTTAATAGAGAAGTGTCAAACAGCATTTGCCAGTAAGACTTTCACGTGGCTGTGGATGGCAACTTGCTCTCCATCACAAATGCAATGTTAAAGCTACTGCAAACTGAATTTCACTAGCCAGGAAGATAATATAACAATTACCTCGACTTAGCACTGTTAAACCTACATGTAAGCTCTTCAGGGTTTTTGTCTTTAAACCTTCTTAGCATAAACACGAAGCATATCTTGGATGCGGTGTTTATAGAGACTTTCTCTTTTATTACAATGTGAACTTTGCAAGCGTATCCACACGAGTGATGGCTTCAGCGACATTAAGGTTAACTATACACCTTCGTGGGTCAAAGGAGCAGAGGCCTTTCAGTAAGTGCTTTCAAGATCAGTAAATCAGGCAAAAAGAGCTGGTTAACTTCACCTTCAGGCTAAGACATTTGGCTGTGTGTGTCTGTGTGCACACGCAGAAATGCAAGCAGTCACAGGAGGCTTGAAACTGCAGACCACAAAGGCCAAACTGGACAGATAAACTGTGAAATATCCAAGGAGCTCTCTCCCAGGAGAAAATCACACAGGAGGGGACGATAAAGAAGGAACGTATTTCCGTATTTTCCACCTCTGTCGAGCTGGCTGGGCTCTGTGTGACCCCAAAGGGGCTGGAACAGTGTGACCACATACACATTGCCTTCACTCTGGTTTCTACACTGGAAGGTCTTTTCATTTTCATCCCCTTGTCCACCCGACCATCACCATTCAATTACCAGTTATACCCTGTCCTCTCTCCCCCTCTCGCTCTTTCCGCCATCGCGTCTGGGGTACCCCCCAGTGTATGTTCTCACTTTTGTATTGCTGTAAATCAGATCTTGGAGTAGGGTGTTTATGGATTCTCATTCATGCTGTGTAATGTACATGTATTTTTGTTTTTCAGAAAGTTTGTTCAACTATATTAGTTCTGATAGGAGTCAGGGTAATTATATACTTATTTATTAGCAAGCATTAAAGAGCAAATTTTATGTGGGAAGCATATTAAATGTTATGTGAAAAAGAGTCTATAACAGAAGAAAATTAAACAAAGGATGTGCAGAATTCAGGACTAAAAGCCTCAAATCCAGGTGTTATTTTGATACAAGCCACTCTTTTCTGCTTCACGATAAATGCTGTGCATGCCTGAAATGCGTGAGTTATCTGTACCAGTGACAGCACTGCAACAGCTGCACTTACACTGGTACGTCTGTAAAGGTTAAATAAAGGTGGATGTTGCGTTATAATGATAATGCATTAAAGCAATCAAGAAATGCATACAACCTTTACCACCTGTATAGAAGACTTCAACTCTGCATGTCCAAACCGATACTGGAAATCACCAATTAAAAAAAACCAAAAACAAACCAAAATTAGCGTACTTTTTGTGGCTCTCACTTACCTGGACTATTTATGTTGCTATGAAGCCGAGCCACCAGCATTTGTAGCCCAGTTCAATAGTTTGTTGGTTTTTTTTAAACAGAGGTCTTAATAAAAGGTCAAGGAACCATTGGGGCAAGGAACTTGCCATAAGCTCTGGAAATCTAGGCACTAGCACAGCTGCCTTTTAATTTCCCGTGCTTGTGCGAGCGGCAGGTTCCAGCAGCATCACACCATGTGGGAGCGCGTATCCCGGTGGGAGGCTTCCGAGGACAGCCACGTTCCCAGCAGCACATCCAGCTGGCCAACCCTCCGGCTGAACCTCTGGCAGCGTCTGCCGGGTGTTACCATCCTGGGCTTGGAGACACTTCATCTGAACTCCTCGCCTTCTCCCAGGAGTTTCTCTCTACTCCCCAAAAGGCTGGAGTCTTTGAGAAATTTGGTAAATCCCAGTGTCCTTTCACCTTCAGTTTTAAGTTGCATCATTTTTAAAAGCTCCTACCTCCAAAGGACGTTGAAGTTGCAAAGCTAAGTGCACAGAGGGCAGGAAATGTAAACAGGAGATGTAATCGTGTAGGTAAAGTCGTACTGTGTTGCACATGTTCAAGAAGGGGTGTATCAGTCTGGTCAGAAAACATTCGCAAAGCATGGATTTTAGGTGGACTTTATTAATACAGCAGAAACAATTCAGCATCTTCACAGAAAGAAAGCAATATAAGAAAAAAAAGTTATGAAACAAGTTTCTTACTACCATTACTCTCTTGTTCCTGTTCAGATGATAAAGCATGAGAAAGATATCTGGGAAAGTGTTAAGTATATACAATTTTAAAGTCTGCAAAAGAAATCCTTCCTCGTTATTTCTGAAATACTTGCTTTATCATTAATTGGGAATCCTTCAGCTGGATGGTGCCTGGTCTGCTGTGAATTATCTTCCCTCCTTCTCTGAGTCTCTTAACACATTGTGCCAAGACTGGCCCAAAAGTTAATTGGGGTGTTTCAGTTCCTTGGCCTTTTGTAGCAGCAAATGCTTGTGGGAGAGTTTTCTAATGATTAGTACACAACTCTAGACAAATACAAAACCAGTATGATCTTATGCCATGCACTGTATTAAATGTGTACTAAAAATCCAGCTTGCGCTTAATATTTAATTAAATATATGTAGTACCTACTGCGTGTATTAGCAGCTCATGTCAATAAATCATGATACCTTAGTTCTGCTATGTCCTTACTTTCACTTACTTCATTTTGGGTTTAACAACAACATTTTAAATTATATTTAAAAATATAATTACCTAGTTTAAGATGCTGGGGAGGGAAAAAAACCAGTGCCTCCTCTCCCATGCCTGCTACCTCTCCCCGCCTGCCACTGGACCCGGCTCTGTGTGGCCGCACCGGCGTGCACAGCCCGGGAGTGCGACTGTGCATCCCCGCACCCGGTCTTGCCGCTGCCTCAGCCCCAAACTGACCCCTGCAACACCCCATCTGCAGAACTGCTCCGCTTTCATTGATTTCTGGTTGTGATCGGTGTCCCATGGACTACTTTTAATAAGGCTTTGGGCTGCGGTTTGGGGGATTATCTCCTCCTGCTACCTCCTAACGTACTAGCTGGGTTGTAACTCCTACCAGAGGCTGAGCTGACGGCTGCAAACCAGAAAGCAATGGCGTTGGGTGCTGATGGATGATGGGAATGGTGATGTTGGCACCTAGGGTTTGGTCCCTCCCAGCAGCCAGCACCCAGGCTTCGGGAAAAGGCTCCTGCCTTGCAGTAGCAGCCAGCAAGTCTGTCCTCCCGAGGCCTTTGTGTAACCCAGAGGAGGGCAGCGCTGTCTGTCCCCAGGGGAAATAGAAGTGTATTGACAGCCAAAGAATGAATGAGTGTTTGGGGCAGTATATTTTCTGCCTGTCCTTTCTAAAAGCTCGGCTTCTCTGACACTCACCTCTCTGGCTTCCCAAATGCCTATGCCATGTCTCTCTTCACTTCAAATAATTCAAAACTGTAGCTGCCAACCCCGTCCTTGCCCATAAATCAGGTCATGCAGCTCATCTCCTCCTTTCTTCTTATGGTTTCCTTTAATGGCACCAAAGTTCATAACCTTTGTAGGCCCTCCAAAACCCTGCAAGGCCCTCGCTGCTCTGCAGGCACTGCGTTTTGTCGGCTCCTTTTTCAGCCTCTCACGCCATCCCTTTTCTATTATTGTCTGCGTGTTGCAGCCCTGCAAACACCAGAGCAAAGGCCCTTGGCCACGATTCTTACCTTCTTAAAGGATGGCTTCTTAGAGAAGTCAACCTCACTGTTTCTAAAAATTGCATGGTACAATTGCTATTTCAGTCCTACTGATTTGGACAAGGGGAGAGGGGATTGGTGGTTACCATTAAGTTGGGAGTCCCCCACAACAGGCACTGTCTTTGAGCACCAGCTGTTTATGAGTAATACCAGTAACAAGTCCCCAGTTAGCTGCTTCTGGGGGCAATTCAATAGCTCTGGCACTCCGCTGCCACATACAATCAGGGCATGCATTAACAAAAGAAGACCAAAATAAACCCAAGAGAAGTAAACCGGTACTGTGCTGTAATTCTTTGATGATACTCAAGTGTATCATGCAGGCAAAGCAATGCCGCAAGATCTTTAAAGAGTTGTTGGAAAAATCATGTTTTATTTCACAAATGGTGAGGCAACAGAGAGCACTTTGTGACAGACTTTCAAGTTCTTCCTCCGATAGCTTTTGCCTAAGTAGATGGATACGGCAAAGCAAGTGTCCCTTCCCTGGAAACCGTTCTCTTGCACAGAAAGCACCAAGTAATGGGCTATTGAACTCTGCTATAGGCAATGTAGGGTGCTGGCAGAAAGAGAGACCGAAGCAGACAAATAGTGAATGTAAAATCAGGATCAGGAATCCAGTTCAGAGTAACTGATGCTTATTGATCTGGTAAGGGACCATGCAACTTGCAGGCTGTCTGAGCACTGCCAAGCCTCAATCAAAGGGAAAAAAGGAACAAAACCTAAGCAAATAAGCCCTTCTGAGTCTTTACTGAACATGGTCAGTGAAAAAAACCCACTGTAGTAATGTATTCAGTTACATGCTCGACAATGTGCTCTTTGCTGCAAACTGGGGTCCTCTGTGCTGAAGGCTGGTGTCACACCAGGTCTGAAGAGATCAGAGCAAAGCCTGGGCACATGCTTTCATTGCATTGGTAATTATGGGGACATGTAGGAGGATGGCCCTGAACAAGCCCAGCAAGGAAAGGCTGCATTTGAAAGGGTAGCCAGGCCAAATTATATTAGAGGAGTGTACTCCTGCTGGAAATTACATTAGTGGCTACTTCCCTCCCTCCGCTCCCAACAAAATCTTGGAGTTAAAAAGCACTGAGTTATAGCCCCAGCCTTTCAGGGCTTTTAATTTGTTTGGACAGTTTCCTGTGCATCTGATGGAGGGTCTGGTTTGGATGCACAATCTTCTCGAGTGAGAGAGACCAGGGTTTAAAGAGTCGTGTTTTGCTGCAGCCTTCCCACCCTCTACTGAACAAGTAGCCCTCCCTGCACGGGGTTCTGCTCATCATTTTCTCCGGGAAAGGAAGGGGAAGGAGAACCATGGAGCTGAACCCATCAAAGATTCCCATAGCAAAGCCAAGCGGCACTTTAGGGCACTGTGGGGAGATGGAGCCTCTCTGGCCATCGTGCTGAGGGTGGGAAGGGGCCTTGTGCCACACGTGCATCGGACCATCTCACACTCTTCAGAAAAAGCCGTCTGCTGGGCTGTCCCCAGGGCCAACGCTACTGGTGGCATCTTCTGCAGGACACAGGGAAGGATAAAGCACTCCCTGAGCTGTTCTGCAGGCGCAGCCAGGAGCCTGCCCAGCCAGTGTGCAACAACACGAATGCAGAGCCTCAACAGAGCAGGAATCTGAGGTAACGGCATGACAAATCAGCCAGGAAGAAGGCGTTGTAACATTAACCTCCTCACACAGCAGTGCGTTTAGTATATTTAGAAACTCAGCAACTGATGACTCTCTCTCAGCCAGTCTAAAGTGCTGCCGTTTAATAAGTGAACAAACTGACATCAGCATTAAATTCAAGCCCACAGCAAGACGTGTGTGTTTGACCCTTGTGCTAGGCGTGGGAGGAAGCTTTCAGGAGTCATCTTGGAGAGGAGACAGACACCCGTCAGGGTCCTCAGCATCCCCCGTGCAGGGGGGGGACAGTTATTCACTGTCACCCCCCCAGGAGGAAGAGGCACTCGATGGCATTTCTCACTGAACCACTGAGTTAAGACGTGGAAATGCAGGCATGTAAGACTTATTTTCCTTTGCCCTCATAACCAGAGAATTTCCAATTTGATGGGGCAAGGAGGGAATAGCTTAGGGACCCCATACTGTTTCCCCGCCCCATCGCGGGGGCCCAGAAACTTTTTAGTAATGCATTTTGTTTGGAAAAGAAGAGCCCCCTTCTCATTTTCATTGTCCATGTTCCCCCACAAAACTAACCACGCAGGAGCTGGGGGAGGCTGCGCTGAGCCAGCCAGACATTTGGGGCAGGTTATGTTTGATTCTTCCCATGCCTTCCTCTCAGAGGTTATTTATTTGATGGACAAACCTATAGGGGAACCTGGCAACCCTGACACTTCATAGCAATATAATTTCTTTTACACATTTCCATTGGGTTTGTCCTCTTACCTACCTGGCACTACTGCTCTGAGGACAGGATGTGCCAAGCAAGATAATATTGAGGACTGCTTAGATTTTGAGTTGTTACCAGATTAAAATGGGAGGATGACTGATTAGAGGTAAGAAACAGAGAATAGTTCAGGCAACTGAACTGTCCCGAAGTGTCCTGTGGAAATGTGTACACCATGGGCCAAAAACCGCAGGGAGGCTGGTCGTGAAGTACAATCAAAAGCTAGATTTAAGCTGTGATGCTCCAGTGCATTCAGACAAACCATCATAAACCATCCGGTGGCCGTAGTGGTGAGTTACCGTTTCACTGTCATTTGGCCAGAGATTAGTTGTTAAACCCAGCAGTGACCCCAAAGCAGCAGTGTGGGACCAGCGGGGTGAAGCTGGTAATCTCACTGGTCTTGCTGGGCGCAGGGAAGGGCAGAGAGGTTTGCTCTGTGCCAGGACTTTTTGAGCAAGGCAACATCTGGTGTGAAACACTGCAGGATTACAGCTTCTAAATAAAGCCAGGGAGCTGTACCTGTTGCTGCCTGGGGTCAGCAGGCTCTGCTTTAAGCTGTCTGAGACCGAGCTGTTATGCTAATCTAAAGATGTTAAATATTTGTTCTCCACTCCACACTACCCCATTATTTGATGAGCAATAATGTCCTGTAGGTTTACCAGGGAGTAACCACATGGCAGGGAGGATTGAACTGCTGTGGCTGGCCGCTGGGGCAAATAGGTTGACAGAGAGTTTGTACTGGGTATAGGCAAGGAAGAACTGAGCCCTAAGGACATACAAATAATGTGATTATTCCTCCTGCACTCAGCAATCAAGTATCTGTTACACAGGCCATTTATAAGGGGAAATCCATGCTCTCTTTAGCTGTACTGCCCCTGTATTTTGCAGCCCTGAGCATGGCGGGACTCCAGCTGCAGGGTAAAGAGAGTCAAAGCTTCCCTCAAAATGCAAAACCACCCAAAAGGCCGTTAGCGATGTCTCAGCGGTGGTGTTTCCGCAGTGCCACATAGGATGGCCGCAGGCGATGCTGGGTGGCTCGGGTTTCTCTCCTTGCCTGAACACACATGCCCAGTGTTTTGCTGAGCACGCCCACCTGTGAAGATTGAAGACTTCTCAATTTCTATTGCATCAATGGCAGATGCACTGCATCACCATTTGGAGCAGAAGCAATTCCCCTCCGCACCCTCACCACCTATGGCTCAACTGAAGGTGTCTCTGAGGCTGAGGGACACATGCTTGACAGCTCTGATTTACAGGGATGGTCAGATCTGTCTGATGTTTATTTAGGGATATAAACCAAGGCAGTTTTCCAGACCCTCTCTTGGTTTCACCAAACTTGGAAGCCTACAAGAAAAGTCCTTTAAGGCAGGACTCCCTCAGCAGAGGGCTGATTATTTCGTTGCTTCTTTCTTTTTTAACAAAAAGGGTAATAACAAATAGTTATTTTTAAAAAGCAATATTTGTTCAGGAATATCCTGCTTTTATATGTTTTTAAGTGTCTTTATCAGTAGTTGAAAGCAGAGCTCCACTTGAGATGGTCTGTGGAAAAAAAAGTACAAATGTGGACAAATTAATCCTCTCCTTGTACCGGTAACAGCTACATACTCACAGGCTGTTCACATTGCCCGATGATACAGGCTTAAGAAAACATAAATTAATATTTAATTACTTTATCCAAGGTGGAAGAGCTTTGACAGACGACAGTCCTATTTCAGAAGGAGCGTAGCCTGGATGTATGACCTCTCCAGGTAAGGAAAGGGCCGTAGAACAAGAAAACAAAGAAAGAGCCACATGAAGGAACTTTTGGGCTGGCTGACAAGTTCTTTGTCCATTCTTTGTCCAAGTTCTTTGAAATAGTCTGTGGTTTTTCCCAGCTTCCACCCAGGGGCTGGTTTGAGCCCCTGGGGAGAGCAGCCTGCTCAAGGTGACTGATGAAATGTGAGGTGGGTAAAAGTAGCAGTGACTATTTATTTATACACCAACAGTGTGCTGTAAATTAAAGGTGAGAGAATACAAATCCTTAAAAGACTGGGGAGGAATGGGAATTTAATAAGCCAGAATGAAGAAAATAAATTGTGAAATGTCCTGGCAGGATCCAAGGCGCAACTGGGACATTCAGCGTGTCCCCGACAAGGGGACAACTCCTTACAGGCTAGCGCCTGCAAAGAAGGTCCCTGTGCCTGGCTGGCACATCTGGTGAGGCCGGACTGGCAGTGCCTCAACACAAGGGCCAGCAGCAGCAGAATGAAGCTCTGTGGGGGAGAGCGTGCCTCTTGCTCTTGATGAGGGTCTCCCACTGTTTTTTTGGCAAGAAAGCTCTCCCAGCTGCCACAGTGCTCGGAGCGGTGCAGGTTTCGCAGGGACATCTGTGGCGCCCCGCTGCAGACGCAGGTGCGTGTCCTGCCGGCAGAGCAAAGCTTCTTGCTTTGCTTTTTTGGGGAAAGCTGGTTGCCACTCGATGCACAGGATGTGGAGCATCGGGCTCAATGAATGTCAAATACCTGAGACCACGGCTCAAATATCACGACAGGGAGAAAGCAGAGTAGGCGAGCGGTGGGGACGCGGTACAGGCTCACAGCTCACGGCGCACGGCTTCCTCTCGCCTGCAGGAAGGAGGTTGGGTACCAGCTGCTAAGCAAGAAAGCAAGTGGAAAACTATGACCTATAGGAAACTATGTGAAGCACGTCTGGTCTCTGAAGACTACAGATGAGCTGGCGATACCAACACTGCAAACAGATGCTAAATTGATTGGAAATTATTTTGGCGGAAAGCCATAGCTGGAGCAGGAGCCCTGGTAAGAAATTGAATGCAAAATGCATTTTTAAGTCTCAGATCTGTTTGATTTTGAGAAAACAGTGACCTGCTCTCTCCTAAGCACCGCTGCAGGACTTTGCACAGGCCACACACCAGTACATCTTGCCGAAAGCAGTGAGCTACACACTTAGAAAGCGGCCAAAGGCTGCTGGTCAGCATCAGGACCCACTGGGGACACTGACAGGGAAGCAGCATCTCAGCCACTCCTTGATTGACAGCTCTAGAAGGACATGAGTATCACCAATTTCAGCTCCTCCTGCTGCAGGCGAAACTCCTGCACTAATGGTGACACCTTGCTAAAGTGGTAGGTAAACAGCAAAAGATCCTGGAGAGATTTTACCAGACCTTGCAAGCCAGAACACCAGCAAAGTAGTACAGGCTGGTAAAAGGTGAAGGTTAGGGGAATGCAAGAACATGACAAAACTTGGAAAAGCCTTTTTTCCCTAATCTCCAAAGTCGGGGGTTGAGCCTGCACTGCTGTCACTGCAGCTTCTCTGGGAACCATCCCCTCACGGGGCAGGGAAGGAAAGCTGGAAGCTTTCTAAGGCTGATGTGTTTTTTTAATGATAACGCACAAGAAACAAATCTAAAATCTATGTTAGACACAGAAGGATAGGAATAAATACCTGTTAAGAAATATATTGGGGTCAATGTATTGAAATATTAGGAAAAAATACATAGCAACATCTTGGATGAAATCTTCCAGATGGACAGACACGTAGCTTGGTTGCACCCATGTTTGGAAATGTCTGGTGTACTGCACTATCTCCTGTGCTTCCTTTTCTCAGTCCTAATACTTACGCTTGACACTTACTCTACCAGTCCCCAAATGATAAAGAAAACTTTTCTCCTCATGGCTCCAATTCAGGGAACAGCTTTGTGCAAACACATTCAACTGGTGTTCAAAACCTGTGCTCCGTCTAGGCGGTAGCACTGAATTATGGTCCCATATTCTGCATTTCAATAGCTTTGTCTTTCCCACAGGGCAGTAAAACTGCACGCCAGCCCCACGCTGCCCCCAGCGTAGCAGGGTTTCCAGCTGGGCTGAAAAGCAAGCAACCTAGTAAAGGTTTCGCTCCGCCTGGTGGCATTGGTCAAAGCTTTGGTGCTGTGAGCTTGCATTGCCTTTCCCCCTTAAATTCAGAAAACATCATCTTTTTCCATATAGAAGAACCCTAAAAAAAAATATTTACAGATATTTTGGTCATTGCCAAATCTTTAATGTGCCCTCTTTGAGGTTCCCATTTTAACAGCAGCACCTGTGCGTTCCTATGAACCCTACACGTTCAGCACACTGTTTTTTATTTTGAACCAAGCATCTAGATTCCTGTAGGGACAGGGGTGGGGACAGGAATTTAGCAGCCTCTATCACAGTCTATGGCCTTTACTAACAAACATCACAAACTCTGTCATAGCTTTAGTTGGGGCTCTTTCTGCAGTTCATCTGGGATCCTGTAAAGGCAACAGATGTGCTTTATTTTAACCAGTGGAAGCTGTGGTGAGGAGACACTTGCCTGGGAGATTCTTTTTGTGCATGGGGTTTCTATTAGCGTACGTCTGTGCAGTGCCGCTGGCCTGTGTTTGGATGTGCAGAAGAGCAGAGCATGTTACGGAGGTGACTCCGACAACTCACGCTGGCAGACAGTCCCTCCTCACAGCCGCAGACCTCCTCGCCACAGCCACCGTGTTCTGCTTTTCCTTTTAACGCCTGTCTCTGTGTACGTCTTCTCTGTTTCAGTGTGAAGAGCTACAGCTGTCTAGTACAGCATAACACAGTATAGATACCAACACCAGGAGCGCCCACCCTGCGTAGGACAGGGCTCTGCCCCAGCAGCAGACCCATCCAACTGCGACACGGAACGGCACGGCTTCGGAGGAGCTGCCAGGTTAATATGGCCAGCCGGGCTCAGCGGCTTGCGGCAGCACAGCTGACGCTTCAGGAGAGCCACCAAAGCAACCTGGGCCATGGCTGCAATGACAGCTCGTGCCAGTGGCACCCAGGCTCACCCACGTGCCAAGTTACTTCTACATGCCCACAGAACAGGGCCAAGATGGTGTCTTAGGGGCATCTCTAAAAAGTGAGTGACACAACTGTTGTTATTTAGCTGCACCACGCAAAGCTGGAACTGCCAGGGTCTAATGACTGATAACCTGCTCGTTTCCTTAGGAAGGAGAGAAGGTGAATAAAACCCTGGGGCGGTGAAAAAGAGATGTGATCTCTGCCGTGGGAGGCCTTCTAAACTATTTGTCCCTCTGAGTTGCCAGCTATCCACCAGCTCAGCTCCAGCAGGTGAGACAGAGGGATGCTGAGTTTGGGGCTCCTGCCGGAGCTCAGCCCCTGCTGAAGCAGATGCAGCTCTAAGCCTTTGCAGAGCTCACGCTCTGGGTCCCGCTGCAATTAAAAAGGTTCAGAGTCCCCTGTACCCCACAGGAGACAGCCAGATCTAGCTGAGCAGTGCTGCTGTTGCTGCAGCAGGATACCTACATCCTCCCCTCTGCCACAGGGCTGGTTGGGCACAGGCAGGGGCTCAGTCTCATCTGCTCTGCCCCAGTTGAGAAAATGCCTCCGCCACTTCACAGATCTCTGCCTGGGTGTTGCCATTTAACAGAGGGACTTGCCCTTGCTAGAGAGAGACAACCGGGTGTCAGAGATCCGCTCTCGCGTCCACGCTGTGTTTATATGGAGAGAGAGAGAGAAAGAAAAGGGGGAGAAAGGGAGATGTTACACCCGCATTAAGTAAGGAGCACTAGTCTTGATCTGCATCTCACAATGACCACACAGGGATTTCAAAGACTTCAGAAACTCCTAGAGGAGAGATTCCAATCCAGGCAAAAGAATAATAATACACGCAATTTTAAAACACAAATTCCTCTCACACTGCCAGGCTGGCTTTTGTAACTACAGCTTTCACATATTTACACTGGCCAAGGACCCACAACCATATGCCAGACACAGCTTTTATTCTCGTAATCAAAACAGGCTCCACATGTGTTAACGTTCTTCGTACAAAGATACATACAGGTAGTTTCTATGAACCAGAAACATACTGTTTTCGACTGTTCACACAGTACCTAGAACAGATGCAGTCCTGAAGAGCGCTTTAGGCCCTCCATTGTAATAAAAGAAACAAAATCCATGCAAAGAGAAAGTGAGATTTTAAAACATGCTTATTTAAAATAAGTTTATTATAATGAAATAATATAAAAGTCTGACAAAAGTCTTAACAATGCTCCAGAAGAAAAGGGACAGATGCTGTATGATTTGAGAGATGATGCAGACTGGAAACTCCAAAGTATTTTGAGACCGAACTGCTTACAACAGCACAATGTGTGCGATGCTTACACTGGAAGAAGTGATTTTAGGGGGCACGAACAAGCCCTTAGAATTAAGTAAATTTAAAGTGTGAGGCAATATACCTTCTCTTCACCTTTAAATGTATTTCAGTCTGTATTTAATATATTTTAGTATGTACAAGTAAGGCTTGCAGTAAGCTCAGCTTGACATGGATAAAATGTATGCTCAAAATCGGCTTGAAAAAAGAAAATAGAAAACCACAAAAGCAAGCTGCTTTGGTTTTCAGTTTAGTCACCATATTCTGGAATGCAATTTTCTTGTTTAGTTTCAAGTAGACATAAACCTCAAACTTTCAAGATGGCTTTAAATAAAGGAATTAAAGAATAAGTTTTGGACCCCCTGAATGCTGCAATGCAAAATAAAGTAGACAAACTTAGTGCTAAGCAAAAATCAGGATATGAAAACAAGGAAATTTCATATATTAAAAAAAACAAAACAAAACACCTTTAGCACATCGGATTATTTGCAGGGAGAAATAACATACCAAGAAAGGGATATTAAAAATGATACTCAAAGGTCCCATTTCGAAGAAGCGCACGCCAGCGTGTGTTTAAGTGAAGCATATGCCTAGATCCTAACTTCAAAGCAAGTGCTTAAATCCTTATGTGAACTGTGAGCAGGATCAGCTACTGCCTGGCCTTGCTCAGAGCCAGTAAGTGCGCTATGATACCCCTTCTGCATGAGGGTGATTTTATATTGCTTGGAGCATGCAGTAGTTCGCAGGGTTTGTTCACCAATGGGCTACAGGGGTTAGCAGAGAGGCATGAATTCAGTTATTCCCGCCCCCCTTCCCTTTTGGTTTGTTATCTGTACTATGCAGGCAAGAGAACAGAAATAAGTCAATTAAAAAAAAACAACCTGTGCTTTCACTCGTAAGAGGTAGAGCTGCCAAGTCTGAAGTGTCCCAATTTAAATTTCATCGGTGAAATTAAAAGTTCAAGGTATTGTGGTTTTCCTGGCAAAATATGTCAAACCAGAGAGAAACTTCAGAGAAAAGCAGCACATTCTCCATCTGACTGTAGATTTGGTTGCCTGCCGAAGAATTCAGGTCTGATTTTCCAAATTTACATTTTTATCACTTACAAAACCTCTTGCTTTGCACTCTCATGGAGCAATGCTTCAACTTGACAGCAACAGCTCTGACAGCAAAGAACTTGAGGAACGGAAGGGGTGGTCACCAGGTGGGGAAGAGGGAAAGATAGCCAGATAGGAACATGCTAATGGTCTTTTCTGGTGTCTAAAAGGCATTTTAGGGTTCCCTAAAGCTTTTTCCAAAAGCTGAATTGATAATGAAAAGAAAAGGTTAGAAGGTCCAGCATACGGACATACCTAACTGTTTTCTATAATGATCCACACCCCTTTGCCAAAGCACGCTGCAAACAACTGGAGCACATTTTGGGCATACTTTTTATACATCCAGCCAACCAAGTGACACTTTAGAAACTATGAAACATTTTTAAAACAAACAGCTGTAACCTAAATCCTGCTGATGCTTTACAAAAAGCTTTTAAGTGAAGGTATATGGCCCTTAACTTTAAGTGCATCTGCTAAAGGGAGACCCACATTACAACAGTGTCAAGATGGGATGTTTCAATGAGTCCTTAAGTTTACACTAAAGCACTTGAGTATCCAGTTCATATTCTACAATTGTAATGTCACAAAACTTCAATATACAACTGAGTATGGTGTCTTAAAATAGCAAAGGGGGCTCCAGAACGTAGTTTGTTTTAAAAAAATAACAACAAAATAAATAAAATAAATAAAAGCCTCCCATTGCTAAGCAGAACTCAACTGAAATGATTTGAGAGCTCTGCTCTAATGCCAACGGCACTATATTACAAAGATGTGTAAGACCTCTACTCAAATATGCTGACTGCCATTATTCAGTACTAGATACCACTTCTATCAGATTGCTTTGGGATTTACCATGTCTCAGCAAGGATGCGCACTGGATAGACACTGTCAGTGTCATATGCTGTGTCAGAATTCTATGCTCAGCTATACTAATTTCACCAAAACCAGCCTTACTCCCCTAGGGTAAGGCTGTGATTACTCTTATTTTGCCATGGCTAAGTAAAATCCCTGAGAATATGCAACTGTTAGACATTGAAGGAAACAGCCGAAAGCATTTCTAAAGGAAAGGGATGCAAAACTTCAGACTAGTGCAGTTTAAGAAACCAAAGTAGTTCATGTAAAGTATACAGAGCGAGGGTGCTGTTATCTGAGTCACATGGACCTCTATCAGTATGCAGGTCACTTGTTCATAAATGTCAGCCATTAAAAAAACCAAAACAATCCTAACCAATTAACAAACCAAACAAATCAAACAGAAAACACCAACCTTCTCTCCAATTCTAAATTTGAAGACCAAAAGTTAGTTGCTTGTTCTCTACAATTATAGAAATCAAAAGCAATCATCTTCTCTGCTTGCCAAACTGACATCACAAGAAAAGAAAGAAGTGAATTGTCTAGCAGTGTATTTGCTTCCACTTGGTCATC